>NC_133423.1:68272045-68575227 GCF_049350105.2 Macaca mulatta
CTGGGTTCAGGCAATTCTTCGGCCTCAGCCTTCCGAGTAGCTAGGATTACAGGCGTGCACCACCACACCTGGCTAATTTTTTATTTTTAGTAGCGACAGAGTTTCTCCATGTTGGTTGTTGGCCGGGCTGGTCTCAAACTCCCGACCTCAGGTGATCCACCCACCTCGGTCTCCCAAAGTGCTGAGATTACAGGGGTGAGCCACGGCCCCCAGCTAGATAGTTGCTTTAAAAGATGCAGATGTTTAAAAGCATGGGAGTCTCTGGTTTATCCTAAAATATGAGGCCTAAACTGAGCTTAGGATGACTTACTCTTCCAATAAGACTAAGTGTACACAATCCTATATGTGATATTCTAATATTTATTGGTAACTTATAATTTTGATATAATGTCAAACTTACAGAAAAGTTGCAGGAATAGTAGAGGTATATGATCACGCAAATCTACTTCCAGGTATCTACCCAAAGGTACTGAAAGCAAGGACTGGAACAGATACCTGTAGACCATTGTTCCAGGTGAGTACTCCACACAATAGCTAAACAATGGAAACAACCCGAATGTCCGTCCATGAATGAACGGATGAACAATGTGCCATATACATACAATGGAATATTATTCAGCCTGAAAAAAGGAAGGAGATCCTGACACATGTTATAACACGGATGAACCCTGAAGACATTATGCTAAATGAAATAAGCCAGACACAAAAGGACAAATATATTTCACTTATGCACGAGGTAGGCAGAATACTTAAATTCATAGAGACAGGAAGTAGAAGCATGTTAACCAGGTCTTGGGGGAAAAGTGAATGGGGAGTTCCTGTTTACTGGGTAGAGCTTGGGATGATGAAGAAGTTCCAGAGATGGATGCTGGTGATGTTTGCAAAACAATCTGAGCGTTATCTGGAGTTACTGACACATACACCTAAAAAAGTTCAAATGGTAAATGATGCTACATGTTTTATCACAATTTTTAAAAGTACAAAACTATTGACATAGTCGCACAAAACATTAATATGCTGGGGAGCTAAGCCCTGGTGGCAGTGTTCGGAGCCCCTGAGTGCCCATCCCCTCTAGCTCACCGCCAGCCCAAATGGCAGCTCCTGCATGACGGTATAACGGTGCTCCTTCCCTGCCTCATGTACTTTTTGGTTTTTTTTTTTTTTTGAGACAGAGTCTCACTCTGTTGCCAGGCTGGAGTGCAGCGGAGCGATCTCAGCTCACCGCAACCTCTGCCTCCCTGGTTCAAGCGATTCGCCTGCCTCAGCCTCCCAAGCAGCTGGGACTACAGGTGCGTGCCACCACGCCTGGCTTATTTTTGTATTTTTAGTAGAGACAGGGTTTCACCGTGTTGGCCAGGATGGTCTTGATCTCTTGACCTCGTGATCTGCCCGCCTTGGCCTTGCCTCATGTACTCTTTCTAGTGGAGCTATTCACCCACATCTTATCCTCTCCACAAAATCCCAGTGCAGAAACAGAGATCAGAATCCTTCATGCTTATCCTCTCCTATGGCTGGTATGGTTCTGGGATTTCCAAATATTGGGGGGGAATAAATGTTCCTCTATACAGCCACACTGTACATTTATGTATCTGAAACTCAACAGAGATGGAAACAATAAATAGCTGTCCACCATCGACTGTGCAGCCTAATTACACCTAACGGCTGCTGAGTTGTGTGCAGGCCTCTGTTTTCTGGGCTATTCAATCTGGGTTCATCAACTCTTCAACATATTAAACACAGTCACTCAACAAATAGCTGCTACTTTCATCTGAGATGTCTTCAAATTCTATACAACAACCCTTTAAGTGTGAGGCACAGCATATTATCCAGGATATGAAAAATAAGCTTATTCAAACATCAGGGACAGAGCCATGAGATCACACCTGTCAACAGGGACTGCAATGAGGAATATGGACACAAGCGGGCTTTGCACTGATGCTAATGGACCGATGCAATTTTATAGGGAATTTAAGATATCCAGAATATACTTATTGGTCAATGTTAATCAATTCTATCTTATTTTAAATATATCAGTTAAGAGGGCAGAATGGAAGTGGAAGATGGTTCATTAAATCTGAACGTTAGAATAAGAAGATATTGAAAATAATGATTGGATTAGTCTTGAATTTTAAGTAAAAGAACCACTGATGTGGCTGCATGAGGAGGGTTCATTACATACACCAGAAATGGCTTACATGAAGTTGCTTAAAGGCAGAAAATGTACAACCTCTCGGCTTTCTTCAATTCCACACCTCTACAATTCTTAATCACACGGCCCTTTAGGTATTGAAGGATGCAGACAACTACTTTGGCCACCAGGTGACAGCACATCTCTATCTCCTCATACAAGGGCAAAAAAACCCTTATTCAAAACAGAATACAGGTGTTAATAACGATATGCAGTGTAAATACCTTGCATCTGAAATATCACACTGTAAATACAATAAGGTTAGGAGGTAAAACAAGGTTGGAGCAGATGACTCTGACCTATGCAACTCTGTAACCAGGGCACTAACCAAACAAAAATATTAACACAGGTCAGGCTCTGTGGCTCATGCCTGTAATCCCAGTGCTTTGGGAGGCTGAGGCAGGAGGATTGCTTCAGGCCAGGAGTTAGAGATTGGCCTGGGCAACATAGCAAGACCTTGTTGCTACAAATTTTTTTTTTTAATTGGCCAGGCATGGTGAGGCACGCCTGTAGTTCCAGCTACTGTGGAGGCTGAGGCAGGAGGATCACTTGACCCTGGGAGGTTGAGGCTATAGTGAGCTATGATCAGACCACTGCACTTCATTCAACCTGGGAAGAAGAGCAAGACCCAGAATAATAATTAAAAAATTAACACAACGAAAAAAAAGCCTGTTGAATTCTTAAAAATTCTTCAGAATCCCAATAAAAAACACAGCATATTAAGTAAAGGGATAGAGACAGGTTGAGGCAATTTAGGGCAAAATGTACAATAACCGGGAAGACCTCACAATATGCATTTCCAAGACAGAAGACAGGACCAAACCAGGCCCAGAGGGGAAGTGTGTGGTGAAGGCGCACCCTGGGCACTACTGAGTTTCTGGGTGCTCACCTGGGTCAGTGAACACAGTATTCTAGCACTATTTACTTGGTTGCACAAAACATTAACATGCTGGGGAAAGCTGTGGAAGGGCATACCTCTTGCTTCCTCCTGCCATCATTCCCCCATCTGTCCACGTGAGGCGAGCTAATTCACGACAGAGAGAGCACACCGAGGGACCATGGGCGACTCACCTGCAGTCAAGTAGGCATAATAGCACTGGGACCACCTGGACTCGTTTTTTAGCCTCTCAAAGGAATCAAATGCATCCTTGAAATTGAGCTCTATCATGCTGCACCAACCTATGGAAGAAATATTTTTAGCACATGACCCTAAAGTACTGAGCTTTATGACCCATATTTAAGCCACGAGTCTCTTGATACTGTGATCATTCTCTGTGCATGTTCTATGAAATGTGTAAAAAACCTTAACCTGAAAACCTAAGAAATTATTTTTCCCCTTAAATCCTTTCAATGTAAAGTTTGAATTAGACAAGGCACTTAGGTTTGAGTCAGACAACCAATAAAATAGCACAGAAGACCATGGCATAAAGATTTCTAGAGGCCGGGCGCGGTGGCTCCCGCCTGTAATCCCAGCACTTTGGGAGGCCGAGGCGGGCGGATCACAAGGTCAGGAGATCGAGACCACGGTGAAACCCCGTCTCTACTAAAAATGCAAAAAATTAGCCGGGCGCAGTTGTGGGCGCCTGTAGTCCCAGCTACTCGGGAGGCTGAGGCAGGAGAATGGCGTGAACCCGGAAGGCGGAGCTTGCAGTGAGCCGAGATCGCGCCACTGCACTCCAGCCTGGGCGACAGAGCGAGACTCCGTCTCAAAAAAATAAAAGATTTCTAGAAAGACACTCCAATTTACAACCTAACAGTTGTGAGGTTAACCCAAGTACAGCAGTACTGCTCCAAGAGTACACACAGGTGCAATAAGAAACAGTGGAAGCAACACTATTCGATTATGTACTTAATGACTACTACTCATTCTTTTTTTTTTTTTTTTTTTTTGAGACAGAGTCTTGCTCTGTCGCCCAGGTTGAAGTGCAATGGTGTGATCTCAGCTCACTGCTCCCTGGGTTCAAGCAATTCTCCTGCCTCAGCCTCCCAAGTAGCTGGGATTACAAGCACCTGTCACCATGCCTGGCTAATTTTTGTATTTTTAGTAGAGGTGAGGTTTCGCCATGTTGACCAGGCTGGTCTTGAACTCCCGACCTCAAGTATCCGCCTGCCTCAGCCTCCCAAAGTGCTGGGATTACAGGTGTGAGCCACCGTGCTCAGCCTACTCATTCTCAAAACCTTGTAAGATCTAGAGCACAAGCCAATGAGAAAATAGGCATTTCCCTACCTTCCCTCAGCACACTGGGAGCGAAAGGCCCACCTTCCTGGATCAAAACAGTTAGGCAGGCATTCTAGTAAGCAACTGCAGCAACTAAAATGTAAAGGATTTTATTCCCACTTTTCATCACGGTGTCCCCCATCTCCTGAGCCCGTAATGTGTGCCAATGCTGTGGTAGGCACTTCATGTAATGCTCTCTAATCCTTATGACAACCTTGCAAAGGTGGCTAATAGTGTCCTTGTATTAGCAAGGACTAATCCTACGCCTGTAATCCCAGCACTTTGGGAGGCTGAGGTGGGAGGATCGCTTGAGCCCAAGAGATCTAGACCAGCCTGGGCAACATGGTGAAATCCCATCTCTATAAAAAATTAGCCAGGCGTGGTGGTGCATGCCTGTAATTCCAGCTACTTGGGAGACTGGGGTGGGAGGATCACCTGAGCCAGGGAGGTCTGGGCTGCAGTGAGCTGAGACCGTGCCACTGCACTCCAGCCTGGATGACAGAGTGAGACCCTGTCTTTAAAAAAAAAAATAACTAAGGTATCAAGAGGTATGTTACCTGCTGAAGCCATACAGCTAAGAAGGAAGGAAGAACTGTGGATCAAAATCCAACACACTTTCCTTTAGATGATACTGCCTCCATAAAAAAAATTCTGTTATCAGGTGCATCACTAAGTAATTGTATAAACTGAGACTTGCCATTTAAACTGTGGGAGGAAGAGTGGGTGAGATATACACTTCAGAAAATTCACTGTCAAATTCTATGGGATGTGATGTTGACATTGAGTAAAAATTTGGGCTCTTTTTTGAAACGGAGTCTTGCTCTGTCACCCAGGCTGGAGTGCAGTGGTGTGATCTCAGGTCACTGCAACCTCTGCCTCCTGGGTTCAAGCAATTCTCCTGCCTCAGCCTCCTGAGTAGCTGAGATGACAGGCACCCACCACCACACCTGGCTAATTTTTATATTTTTGGTAAAGATGGGGTTTTACCATGCTGACCTGGCTGGTCTCAAACTCCTGACTTTAATCGATCTGCCCCCCTCAGCCTCCCAAAGAGCTGGGATTACAGGCGTGAGCTACCGTGCCCGGTCTGGGCTGATTATTTTTATCCTAGCATAGATACCGGGGAAAGATTTGAATTAAATGCAAAATAGAGATGGAAGGAAGCACTGACTCAGGAATAAGTCAGGAATAATTCAGGAGTAAGTCAGAAATAACTCAGGAAAAAGTACTAACTCAAGCTTCTGAGCCTGAATCGGAAGCCCGAGTTACTACCACCTCCTGAGTTAACCTTCCTAAGGCCTGAGTTGGATGATTTCTAAGCTTCCTTCTGCTCTAACATCCTATCCTGTCATAGGCCTTGAAATGATGCACCAATAAAAGTCCATCAAAGCTAGAGTTTTTCATTCAAGTTCTTTGAAACACATTTCATTCTATATTATGGCTACTAAGCAGAGCCCCAGCAGAGTGTAGATGACACAGAAACATATTTTCCACTGGATTATACTTCATTGCCTCTTTTTAAACCACAACAGGCATTTAAAACGTAATATTGTTTATTGGGCAGTTCACAATCTTTTGGTTTTCAGTTTTCCTTAAAAGGATTCAGGAAGACAATTGTGTCCACAGCAGGCAAAGCAAGTGGCAGGCAGCACAGGGCCTGACCCCCCCAAACTGACAGGTGTCAGCTGCTTCCCCGAGCATTCTGTCTCCACTTCCCTGTCCCTCTGCAGAAAACTTTTTAAGTCTCAATTTCCCTTTGGAGTCTCGTCACTACCTCATCATTTCTCCTTTCTTTTTGTCTCTGTCATTCCTTTCTTATGTGCTACATTATGTGACCTTGTTGTATTAGCTAAGTGAAACTCTGAAAAGTCTGAGTCCCTTATTTAAAAATTTTTTTGTTTCAATTTCGAAGTTGTGTTTACTATTCCCAGCACAATGGAGAAACTGTTACAGAGAAAGATTTTGCAATTACAAATGTAATAGGATCAGAGTTTCAGTGCAGTCAGCAAAGACCCATAGCAACAATTTTGGAGGAGAAGGGGGAAAATCTTAGGCAGATAAAGCCTTCCAGGTTTGTTTGTGACTGTCTCTCCAGTAAGGGAGAAGCAGAAGGTGGCAGCTAACATGTATGGAGGGCCTTCCGTGCCAGGTCCCCTGCATGAGGCTTCACACGTCATGTCATCTAAACCTGACAGCTGCTACAAGGGGAGGCACCTTAACTCCAATGGCAACTACGTGGCTAGGAAGGTTTGGGCAACTTGTCCAAGGTCTCAGAGCTAGTTGATGAAAAACATTGGGGCTTGAGTCCAACTATCTCCTGTCTCCTATTTTTCTTCTCAAGTGAACACTGGTGGGAAGGAGTAACAAAGAGCTTTGAATTCTAATGCACAGTCCAATAAGGTATTTCTGGTCATTTAATCAATTCATTTAACATCACCTATTATCCTAAAATCAAAATGCTGTAAAGAAAAAGTGTTATAAAGAAGTAATGAGAATCAGAGAGAGAAGTATCATTGCATGTGCTATGGGAATAATTGAAGTCCTTCTTACTACAGAAGGCATCAAGCATTTTGCAGACACGCATCAAATGGCATGAAAGCTAAAACACTGCATTAATACTACTTCCTAAAAAAGAGGCTGGACAGACATTTCATATTTACCAATTTCATAGAGACAGACATGTTGAATTTCTCTCTGATCTACTGCAAGTTCCAAAGCAGTGTGGAAAGACGTCAAGGCACTGTTGATTTGACACTAAGGAGGAAAGGAAAACAGAATTATCGGCTAAGATCTGTCGATAACATTACAATCATCATAATTCAAAAGCATCTTTTTCCTTCATAGTTATTTTAAACAGGTTAAGCAGTATAGAAGACAGCGGTTTAAAGATTGCTAGGAAAATACTCCGATTTGCCCCCACACAGCTGTGAAATTAACCTAAGCACAGAGAACCTCTCCTTTCTCAGGTGGTAAGGGCTCAGCTGGCACCGCCTTCTCCTTCTGCATTCTCTCATACTTGCAGGATATGTTGGATTTTAATAGTTTGCTAATCTAGCTCCTTTTTACCACATAGGTGTGAAAAGGGAAGGGACTCTATTTCATCCCCCTGTGTGCACCCAGCCCTGGCCCAGAAGTCTCTCAATCACTACTGAGTGAATGCACGAAGCCACTCTCATTAGCCCGGTCCTCAGTGAGCCCTTCACCATACAGTTGACAGTTTGCTTCTATACCCTAGAATGCTGTTCTCCAATTGCTTCTGCTCATCAAATCTCCTCTCCCAACACTTCAGAAATTCTCTGAGGATCCAGATTACATTTCCAACATTTGCATTCACATAACACTGCCTGGGACCCAGCAAACTCTCAAATGTCGGCTCTACTTACTCCCAGTTAAACACATTTCATTTTTTACTCCACTAAAGATCTCGTTCAGGGTCTGCCAACACGATGCCACAAGTACCCGAGAGGAGCAGCTCAAAAGCATCACCAGGATTTGAAGGGTTAGTTTCATCTTAGATAGGCATTGAGAAATGCTAAATGTCATGTATCATTAATAAATAAATCTTGAACACCCAGACGACCTGACAGCTTATTCTGAACGGTGCGTGCATTTTTTTCTTGCTCTGCTGGTGCCAGGGCTCCTCTCATCACTGCCCTACACTTGCAGGGAGGTGGACTTCCCGCCCCTGGGCTTCCAGGTGTGCCTCCTGCTGCTTCTCTATGCTTCCTCCCTCTCCAACACTCCCAACTGCCCCTTCTGTCCACAGCCAGCCAGGTGGGGCGGAAGGGTCCTGGAGGAGAAGCTGCAGGCTTCTCAGAGGACAGGTCCCCCACCCGCAGACCTGGGCTCCTTTCCTCGGCACGTCACTGCAGGAGGCCTCGGGGAAACAAGGGCACTGATGAGTCAGCAGGTGATCCTCAGGACAGCCTGTGACTCAGGAACACTGTAAGCCACATGACTCATTAACCAAGGCCCAGCTGGATCAATAACTGCTCATGCCCCAAAGTAACACTCTCCTCTGTTGTCAGGAAGGTTGAAACCACAGCATTCAATCCATTATCACTGTTTATGAATGCTGACCAGGTAGCCACAGAAGACACGTACCACCGCATCCCTGATTCCTGTTCTCAGTAACTTAACGTCCACTTGGAGGAAACCTCACAGCAACGGGAATCGCCCATAGCTCGGAAGGCAGGCATTGACACTGACTGTTAGCACACAGCCCAAATACAAAACATCAGGGTTGAAAACAAGAAAAAGCAATCCTTTATGACGCAGGAATGTGTGCATGAGCGCGTGTGGAGGTATCTCGACACTCATGTCACACCCCACGTTTAATTTTTCCCTTTTGGGGTCAACAGTTCTTCTCCTGAATCAGATATGCACTCCATTTAGCATATTTATACAGAAACCACAGCATTACGGGTTCAGCTTTGCACACCTCTCTCACTTTGCTAAATTAATGACATAGTTCTCACATACAGAATGTTTCTAGATGGGGCATCACCACCGAGCCGTCCCCTGCTGTCCCCCACAGTACATGACAGTGCAATAGCACGCTGCCCTTCAGAGAACAGAAAATTAATCAGGAAACATTTACTGGGCAACCGCTATGTGCCAGGGACAGGCTCTGGAGATAAAAAGATGAGTCCAAACAAAGCTTTGAATCCCAGTAAAGGAAAAAGAAATTCAGGTAGTATTTCAATCAAATTATTTCTCTTAACCCTTTCAAACTCTCTGAGGTAGGCATGTATTAATTCTATTTGCAGATGAAGAAAGTAAAGTTCAAAGAAGTTAAGGAGCTTGGTCAAGGTCAACAAGGTAACAACTGACTAGTAATCAAAATTCTGCCTCAACTGCCTCTAAAGTGTGCTTTCTTCGGGGAGCGTGTACGCAGACGTGGTTGGGGAGCGTGTACGCAGACGTGGTTAACTCAAGGATCCTGAGATGTGAGAGACTATCCTGGATTAGCCAGGTTGGCCCTAAATACAATCACATGTATCCTTCAAAGTGACACACATAGGAGAGAAGGGGACACTGTCAACTGTGCAGGCAGAGCCTGGAGTGATGCTGCCACAAGTCAAGGAAGGCCAGCAGCCACCAGAGGCTGGAAGAGGCAAGGCAGGGTTCTCCCCGCAGCCTCCAGAAGGCGTGAAAGCACTGACTGAGGCCAGGCTGTGGAGCTCAATGGCATTACGCCGAGAGTAAGCAGAACTACAGAATTCATTCTAGTTCTATCCTGATCACTGAGTGAGGAATTATGACGAACAACCATTAGCACAGTTGAAATAGATTTTCCCTTATTTCTCATATATATATATAATTTAAAGACAGGGTCTAGCTCTGCCTCCCAGGCTGGAGTGCAGTGGTGCATTCATGGCTCACTGCTGCCTCAATCTCCCAGGCTCAAGCAATACTCCCATCTCAACCTCCTAAGTAGCTGGGACTACGGGCATGCGCAGCTGTATATGGCTAAAGTTTTTTTTTAATTTATATTTTGTAGACCCGGGTCTCACTACATTGCCCAGGCTGGTCCCAAACTCCTGGGCTCAGGTGATCCTCCCACCTCGGCTTCCCAAAGTCCTGGGATTACAAGCATAAGCCACCATGCCCATTCTCACTAAAAAAATTTAAAAGAAAAAAATGATCTGTGAGATTTTTTTTTTTTTTTTTTTTTTTTTTGAGACAAAGTCTCGCTCTGTCGCCCAGGCTGCAGTCAGCGGCGTGATCTTGGCTCACTGCAACCTCCGCCTCCTAGGTTCAAGCGATTCTCCTGCCTCAGCCTCCCGAGTAGCTGGGACTACAGGCATGCACCACTGCGCCAGGCTAATTTTTATATTTTTACTAGAGATGGGGTTTCACCACATTGGCCAGGCTGGTCTCAAACACCTGACCTTGTGACCCGCCCACCTTGGCCTCACAAAGTGCTGGGATTACAGGTGTGAGCCCCCGTGCCCAGCCCATGGTGGATATCTTAATTTGTCATCATAAAAACTCTCACAGAGGCTGGGCGTGGTGGCTCACGAGGTCAGGAGATTGACACCAGCCTGGCTAACATGGTGAAACCCCATCTCTACTAAAAATACAAAAAATTAGCCGGGTGTGGTGGCACGTGTCTGTAGTCCCAGCTACTCAGGAGGCTGAGGCAGGAGAATCACTTGAACCTGAGAGGTGGAGGTTGCAATGAGCCAAGATCGCGCCACTGCACTCCAGCCTGGGTGACAGAGCGAGACTTTGTCTCAAAAAAAAATAAGTCTTTCTAGTCCACCATGGACCAGAGAAAGAATTATCTTCAACTGGATACTTGATTCACAGTTCAATTTTAAAGAAATACAGATACTCTGACCTCAAAAGCATTTGCTTTAAAATGGGCTGGTATAAAAAGCCACTAGGCCAGGACTGACTTAGTGCCATCTAGGCTTTTGTCTCATTAATTATACCTGGACACACTGTGTCACAAAAACCACTCCAAGCCTCAGTTTCCTCACTAGTAAAATGAGAAACAATATTGGCTAGCTGTATCTGCTTCCAGCAAAAGCCGGGAAGAACACAAAGCACAAACCTTTGCCAAATTAAGTAGGGCATATTTATTGACAAATTCACATCAGCATAATCTGCTGCCATGGCATTGTTACTAAAGATGGAGCATATTTTTCCAGTTATTCGAGCCTGTCCTCTTACCGGTATATTCCTAGATATTTTCTAGTTCTTCTAGCAACTCTAAAAGGTATTCATTGCCCCATTTTATTCTCTAAGTGAGTGTTGCTGGTATGTGGGAAAACTCTGGGTTTTGGCAAGTTGATTTTGTGTATGACACAATATCATCCTCTTAGGAGTTCTCTCTCATATATATATATATATATATATATATATATATATATATATATATATATATATTTAATTTCCTTGGATTTTCCATGGAGGCATTAAAATAATTTGCAAGTGACAGTACTGTCTCTTCTTCCAGAACAAATTTGTTTGTTAATTGGCTAGAAGCACCAATTAAAATACTGAATTATAACAGCACGCTGCATTGCTGTCTTTAATGAGGCCACCATTAAATATGGTTTCACCATTAAATAGGGCTTGCTGCAAGTAGATGCCATTTTTTACTAAATAAGAAATTTCCTTCCCATTTATACCTTACTAACAGTTTTTTTTTTAAATTTGGACCAAGTAGTACATTTTATTAAATGCCATTGATAGGACCGTATGGTTTTATCAATTATATTTCCTTAATGCACGGAATAACAGGAACACATTACCTGAGGCTGAACCACACTGCCGTTTTGGAATAAGTCCTACCAGGTCATAGTATAGCATTTTAAAATTACAATGTTGGATTTAATTTGCTATCATTTAAATTTTTTTTTTTTTTTTAGACAGAGTCTTACTCTGTTGCGCAGGCTTGAGCGCAGAGGCGTGATCTCGGCTCAGCTCACTGCAATCTCTGCCTCCTGGGTTCAAGTGATTCCCGTGCCTTAGCCTCCTGATTAGCTGGGATTACAGGTGTGCACCACCAGACCCTGCTAATTTTTTGGATTTTTACTAGAGACAGGGTTTCACCATGTTGGCCAGGCTGGTCTTGAACTCCCGACCTCAGGTGATCCTCCTGCTTCAGCCTGCCAAAGTGCTGGGATTACGGGCATGAGCCACTGCATCCGGCTTGTTTAGAATTTCGATATTGGGAATGCACGACCAAACATTTTTCATTCAGTGCTTTACTCTTTGGTTATCAGGATAATGCTAGACTTGCAGAACCAGCTGCAAATATTTTCATATTTCCTGTGCTCTGAACTGTATAAATAACTAGTTCACTTTCTAAAGCCATGCGTTTCAACTGAATAATTAAATGTTTAAATCGCCATAATTTAAATGTTTTTCTTAATGGCCACACAGTGTAACAAAGAATATTAGACTTTAGACAATACTACCCAATTCTAGCACCAACTTTATAATCAACACAAGTTTGAACCTTAGGAAATAATTTGCTTTGTTTATATTCTCAGTGGGTGTTGAAATTTTGTTTAATTTTTAAGTTTCTTTAATTATTATTATTATTATAAAAACAGGGTCTTGCTCTGTCACCCAGGCTGGAGTGCCTTGAACTTTTGGGCTCAAGCAATCCTCCCACCTCAGCCTCCTGAGTAGCTGGGACTATGTGTGCACACCACGAATCTGGCTAATTTTTAACTTTTTGTGGTATTTTTTTTTTTTGTAGAGACGGGGGTCTTGCTATGTTTCTCAGGCTGTTCTCGAACTCCTGGCCTCAGGCAGTCCTCCTGTGTTGGCCGGGATTACAGGCATGAGCCACAGCACCCAGCTGGGATGTTGAAATAAATTTCATTTAAGTATAATACTCTTAGGAAAGGTACCTTGTCTTTAAAAATAAGTGTCACCTGTTAATAGTGGTGGGAAATAATCCACAATATTGTTTTCCAACATTCTGAACACACACTCACAGTAAATGGCAATTAAGTCTCCTACCAACTGTTTCAGACTCACTAGGAGAAATGCCAGATTTTATCCAACAGGCATAATTAAGATCTGTTTAAGATCCTATCATAAATACACAAGAATGTACTCTTGCCTAATATCCAAACAAACACATGCATGTTCTGTGGCAAGAGAAGGGACAAAGAGAAATAAACCATGTACTATAAAAGGATGGAGCAACTACAGGTGACATTTTCCACACAATTAAAAAATTCAAGCTATTATTGATATTTCCATACTAATGTACTTTTAAAGCTCTATATAAAGATCTCAACATATAAACATGAAGATACAAAAAAGTCTGAATGATTCTCAGAGTCAACACATGAAGCCTGGGGTCTACTAATGTTCCCTATTGTTCTATTGAAAAATGCTCACCAGCAATACCCAACTGAGAGGACTTGCTGAACGAACTCAGCTACCCAGCAAAAGGTTCCATGTCTAGAGTTGCGAAAAGAGTAGAAATGGAAACAAGCCCTAGTTCTTTTGGGGATTTGGCCCAGACTATATTGCCAAAGGGATGTCAAGTTCCAGCCCTCCCCAAATCTGTAACACAAGATTCTGCTTCCCAAGCGAGCAGTTTCCTTTTGTGCCATCTCCAAATCATATTTAATGTTAAATGACAAAAAGCTCACATGCGCAAAGGTTTCAGTTCAGAGCCCTGTCTGCTGGCATTAAGATAATGTTGGTGTCACTTCCATCTGTTGGGTTAAACATCGGACAAGAGGTGACTGTTGCAGGGACAAATCACAGAACACAATAGTCCCTTCTTCCCTAATTCTATAGCTTTGATGTGCATTTGCCTTTGAGAATGTTCAAATCTGTTAGATAAATAAGTTTGCAGTTTGTAAAACATAAGCACATTCTATTTTAAGACGTTTTAAGCAACTAGTAAGTAAAAAGCCTGTTAGAGCCTAAGCAACATGGTGAAACCCCATCTCTACAAAAGACAAAAAATTAGGTGGGTTTGGTGGCACATGCCTGTAGCCCCACCTTCTTGGGAGGCTGTGGTGGGAGGATCGCTTGAGCCCGCGAGGTCGAATCTGCAATGAGCCGTGATTGCACCACTGCACTCCCACCTGGGTGGCAGAGGGAGACCCTGTCTCAAAAACAAAAGTTTGTTAGTGTATTAGTCTATTTTCATACTGCTTATAAAGAAATACCTGAGACTGGATAATTTATGAAAAAAGAGAAGTTTAATGGACTCACAGGTCCACATGGCTGGGGAGGCCTTGCATCATGGCAGAAGGTGAAGGAGGAGCAAAGGCACGTCTTACATGGTGGCAGGCAAGAGAAGTGCAGAGCAAAGGAGGGGAAAAGCTCCTTACAAAACTGTCAGCTCTCATGAGAACTCACTCACTATCATGAGAACAGGATGGGGGAAACTGCCTCCCTGATTCAATTATCTCCACCTGGCCCCTCCCATGACACATGGGGACTATGAGAACTACAATTCAAGATGAAATTTGGGTGCAGACACAGCCAAAACATATCAGTTAGAATAGCAAAATTCATGGGATATATTTAGAATAAAAGAAGCACTCAGCAAGTAGAGTGTGCATATGGATGTGTGTGTGTGTACGTGTGTGTGTTAATGAGAGAAGGATGAAAGGCCTAAGAGATATTTAATATTCATGAGGCATTTGGGAACTAACTATGCATGAGATTAAATATACAAACAATAAATATTTAGCATACTAAATATACATGAAACTTAATATTCATGAGGTCTTAATTTGACCATCCACTGGTGACACCCATTCAGGCACCAGGTATCCTCTGCCCAGCAAAACACCAATAAAACTCATGGCTGCGTCAGGCGCAGTGGCCCACACCTGTAATCCCAGCACTTTGGGACACTGAGGCAGGCATATCACTTGAGGTCAGGAGATCAAGACCAGCCTGGCCAACATGGTGAAACCCCGTCTCTACTAAAAACACAAAAATCAGCCAGGCGTGGTGGCATGCACCTGTAATCACAGCTCCTCAGGAGGCTGAAGCAGGAGAATTGCTTGAACCCAGGAGGTGGAGGTTGCAGTGAGCCGAGATAGTGCCACTGCACTGGGCCACAGAACCAGACTCCATCTCAAAACAAAACAAAACAAAACAACCCATGGATGTCCATCAGTCTACTGCACTATGGCCAGGTGTACTCATCCCCATGGGTCTCTCTGATCAATTATGTGCCACAGCCCAGGATGCCCTCCACCTGCAGGCCCCCTCTCTCAAACACAACGCTGGTCCTTCTAACCACATGTCAGTGAGGAAGACGGATGTGCAGAGGAAGGGAGGGGAGGACACTGCATGTTGCACACCCCAGCACCCAGGTTGCACAGTCTTCCCACCCACCCAGCCTGCAGCCTCTCCTGAGAGCACTAACTGATGCTTTCTCTTTCCCCAGGCTATTCACTGAGCGATTTACATCAATTCAGTAAACTGCGTGATTCCAGCCCATTTTAATATGGTGTGAGAATCTTTCTGTTCTGAGACCTCTGGAAGAACATGTAGGTGGTGTGCTTGGAGGTGACCAGGGCACCGATGGCATCTGCATAAAAAGGGAGTGAAACGTCCAGTTGCCCGTGGCGAGACACTAATTGGCACTAGTTGTCAACCATTAGGGACTGAATTGTGTCCCTCCAAATTCATGTTAAAGTCCTAAGCCCTACATCAGAATGTGACCTTATTTGGAAACAGGGTTGTTGAAGATGTGATGAGTTAGGTTTAGATGAGGTCACACTGGAGTAGGGTGGGTCCTCACGCACTCATAAAGGGGGAAAATGCAGACGCAGAGGCCAGCGCAAAGAGAGAACACCATGCAGAGGTGGAGGCAGAGACGGGGCGACGTTTCTACAGGCCAGGACATGGCAAAGCTTGCCAGCAAGCCCCAGAAGCCAGGAGAGACGAATGGAACAGGTTCTCCCTCACAGCCCTCAGAGGAGCTAATTCTGCTGACTCTAATTTTGGACATCTAGCCCAGAGCTGCGGGACAATACACTTTTGTTGTTTAAGTCCCCAGTTTGTGATACTTTGTTACGGCAGCCATAGGAAACCAAGACACCAACTGTCAGGGGTGTTCCTTCTTTGGGGATCCATTCACCTCCGTCCACCATCACCTATGTGGTGGCATGGAAGTGTCTTTCTCCGGTGTAAGGGCAAGGGTGAGCACCTGTCCAGCGAGGCAAGTCACAGTGCTCCCCACATCCCACTCAGAAGCCACCCCAGGAGTTCTCACAGGTGATGAAGGTGGGCCAGTGTGGTGCCTGCCTACAAGTGTGTGTGCGTGTGTATGTGTATGTGCAGGCGTGTGTGTGCACGCATAGGTATTTCATATATGCATGCCTATTTCCCTCTTAGGTTGGCAAATTATAACAGAAATTTGTATAAATACCCGATCACCAGCCATAAAGATTTTAGTAATTTTCCATATGTACCAACAGTTTGTAAAGGGTCAATTTCCCTATATCTTTTATTCACACTGAATGTTTTCAGTATTAGCCAACCATTTCTCCATGTTGTTTTAACTGGCATTTCCTGGATTTTTGCGAGGTTCACATGTTACTGGCCATGTGTATACCTTATTTCCTGACTACCCAGCTTAGGTGTTTTGGCATTTTTCTTTTTCTGTGCTTTTATTTATTATCCTTCCATTATGTCCTAATTTTGAAAGAACTCTTTCTACATTAAAGATGCTAACCTTTAGTAGGTTAGCATCCAGGGTTTCTTTTTTTTTCTTTTTTTGAACTTTATAATATTTTTACAATACAGAAGTTTATTTTTATGTCAATTCTATCAATCTTTTGATCAATTTATGATCAATTTTATCCATCTTTTTCTTAATATGCTTTGATTTTAGAGTTATGTTTAGAAAGTCCTTGATGGGGGAGATGGAGCTTTTACTACTACCGGGGATGTGGAATTCACGAAATTTGCATAATTAGGGAGCTGTTTCCACATGCCATAAATATGGCTGCTCCCATTCTGACAAGAGTCCAGGAGCTATAGAAACATAACCATCATCACAGCACAACTGAGAGGAAAAGAACGAGAGACTGTACTTTGTATTCATTCATCACACACACATGCACAGTCACACACACCACACATACACACCCTGCTCTAAGCACTGGGCACTGGTCTAGGCATTTGAGATACAGCAGTGGCCCAAACCAAGTCTCTGTCCTCATGGATCTTATGTTCTCATTCTAATGGGGAGGGGCAGAAAATAAACAAATAAGGAAACCCCTTTATGCAGTGTCCCGAGAGAAGTCTCTGGGTAGGGATGAGGTGGGTGGTCTCCCTGAGAGGTGACTCTGAACAAACTCAAGGAAGTGAGGTACTGGTGAAAGCAGGTATCACAGGTAAAAATGTCCTAGGCAGGGCCCAGAAAGCACAAAGGCCCCGAGGCAGCCCTGTGCCCTGGGCGTTTAAGGAAGGAAGGAAGCCAGTGGGGCAGGGGTGGAGTGGGGATGGCCATAGTGGGTGGGCGATAAGGCTGCAGAGGCAACAGACGGTCAGTTCATGCAGGCCCTGATGACCATTATAAGAATGTGGGATTTGGAGCTGGGTGCAGTGGCCCATACCTATAATCCAGCACTTTGGGAGGCCAAGGTGGGTGGCTCATTTGAGGTCAGGAGTTCAAGACCAGCCTGGCCAGCATGGTGAAACCCAGTGTCTACTAAAAATACAAAAATTAGCCAGGTGTGGTGACAAGTGCCTGTAATTCCAGCTACTCGAGAGGCTGAGGCAGGAGAATCGCCTGAACCTAGAAGGTGGAGGTTGCAAGGAGCTGAGATGACACCACTGCACTCCAGTCTAGGTGACAGAACGAGACTCCACCTCAAAAAAAAAAAAAAAAAAAGTGATTTTGGGATTTCGCACTGAATGGGAAGGGAAGTTATTTAAGGGTTTTGTACAGAGACATGATGTAATGTAACCTAAATTTTACTAATGAAGTTACTTTGACAGATATGTTAGAACACACTGCAGGGCAAGAAGAGCAAAAGCAGGGAGTCAGGATGATGTGACCGTCCAGGAGAAAAACAGCGTTGGCTGAGACTGGGGCAGGAGGAGGGGCAGGTGGGAAGGGCAGAAAGAAGTGGCCTCTGAAATTCCTAACTCATTCATAAAACTCCATATAGTATAAGAAAGTGACTCTGAATGTGAACATCACATGTGAAAGAGATACATACAGCAGACAAAAGCTGATGCTGACCTTGAAATATATGCCCTATAGGAGACAAGGCAGGGGAGTTCAGTGAGTTTCCAAGAACCAGACCACCTGCGAGCTGTTTGTTACTGCTGGCTATGCAGACCAATGGCAGATAAGTAAATTACACACAGATTTTCATACCACAAGGATGTTCCGCATGTCTCCATTTGTCCTTTCATGGTTTGTATAAATAATTTCCAACAAGAACACCTCCAGTGCCTACTGTGAATGACTGTTTAGAAGACACAGATCCCCACCTGATAATTATAGTCAATAGTCAGGTATTGAGCAAATGTAAATAGTATGTATTTCTGGAACGCAAGATGTCTATCTGTACCTTGACGTACTTTTGAACTTCACCACATTCTCAAATGAATATGACTTATTTAGACAGAATGAGGCAGCTGGAAATTAACATTCTGATGTGGAGCAAGGAGAGGCTAAGTAAAGAGCCTTTTTTTCTTTTTCTTTTTTTTTCCCAGACAGGGTCTCACTCTGTTGCTCAGGCTGGAGTGCAGTGGCGCGATCACGGCTCACTGCAACCTCTGCCTCCTAGACTCCAGGGATCCTCCCACCTCAGCCCCCCGAGTAGGTGGCACTATGTGCACACAACACCTGGTTAACTTTTGTATTTTTTGTAGAGACAGGGTTTTGCCATGTTGCCCAGGCTGGTCTCGAACTCCTCCCACCCGGCCCTCCCAAAGTGGTGGGATTACAGGCGTGAGCCACCACACTGGCCTAGGTAAAGAGCCTTTCAGCAAAGCTGCTTTAATAAGCTTATCCTGGTCTCATCATCCTAATCAGAGGGGCCAAAACATGTGGGGTGCTCTTAACCCTGTGCCTGGTAAGAGGGCAAACCTTCCTCCTTGGCCAGGAGTACAATCTCCAGGCCTCACTGAAGGCCACATAGCCTTTGAGGTGGAGCCCAAACGGGAACCTGCTCAGTCTGACTCCAGAGCCAGCACTGTGGACCTCCCCGTTCCATGGCCTCCTCAACCTAAGGACGGGCCCCACCTCTCCAGTCGTCTCCACCCACAGCAACCACCCATTCACTTGGCGCTTTCTTTTTCTTGCTTTTTAGTATATGCACAACGCTTTCTTCATAATTGAATTGCATGTTTCTTGTGGGCAGGGAATTTTCATCCCCAGAAGGCCTTTCACAGCATAGCCAATAAATACTTGATTATGTACAAATAATGGATAGAGTAGTTATGTTTTCAGCATCTCCACATGAATGAATAGCAATCCCCTTGAAAAATAAGTTATGCAACTGAATCCACCACTAATGGTAGAGGAAATGAAAAACGCACCAGTTACAAAATTTCCTTGGTCTCTCAACAGTTATGACAGGATTTTGACATTTGTGATGGAAAGGACTTCATAGTGGGATTTACAATTCAGACACGATTCTGTCCAGATAGGAAAGGAGCACTTGATGAACGAACCCTGTGCTTAGTGCTTTACCCTTCCCAGGCTGCACTATTGAAGGCTGACACCGTCTCCTAACGGGAAGTACTGCCTTCATTTTTACAGATGAGGATACAGGCTCAGAAAGCTGGGCTGGGCCAGTAAGTTGAAGACCCCATTTTGAGATGAGCCTGGTGCTCTCTCCACTATACCAAAATGCCTTTTAAAATGATGGGGAAAA
The DNA here is from genome assembly GCF_049350105.2 of Macaca mulatta. Classification (NCBI taxonomy): domain Eukaryota; kingdom Metazoa; phylum Chordata; class Mammalia; order Primates; family Cercopithecidae; genus Macaca; species Macaca mulatta. The sequence goes on from NC_133423.1 coordinate 68,291,805, forward strand.
TGTATGTGAAACAGAGCAGTAAGTTGAAAAGAAATGTGCTTATGTTAAAGATGTTATCAAAGAATTAAAAATAACAGTGAAGAAGATAACGCAAAGAATTAACTCAGAAAAACAAATAATAGAAATACAGAATACACTAGTCTACAAACACAGCCACACAACTCCAATGGAGACAGCATTTCAAGACAAACAGATAAACCTAGAAAGCTGAGAAGATCTAATATGCATCAAGACTGGTATAAGAAACAAACCATACACTGAATATTTCCTAGACCTGAATGACACTCTCTGTAAAGGGTGTTCAATGGGGAAGAGGCTATGTGGATTTTTTTTTTTTTTTTTTTTTTTGACAGAGTCTCTCTCTGTCGCCAGGCTGGAGTGCAGTGGCACCATCTCAACTCACTGCAACTTCTGCTTACTGGGTTCAAGGGATTCTCCTGCCTCAGCTTCCTGAGTTTTAGTAGAGACGGGGTTTCACCATATTGGCCAGGATAGTCTCGATCTCTTGACCTAGTGATATGCCTGCCTTGGCCTCCCAAAGTGCTGGGATTACAGGCATGAGCCACAGTGCTCAGCCAATTTTTTAAAATGAAGAATTAAAGCCAAGTTGTAAAAAGCAGAAATAATCCCAGGGAGTTAGTTTTGAAGATTTTATTGAGCTATATAGTGAGTTTTGAAGCTTTATTGAGATATAATTCACAAACCAGAAAATGCATCCTTTTCAAGTATAAAATTAAGTGGCTTTTAAAATATATTCACAGAACCACAACATTTGAAAGCTGGAAGAGATCTCACAAATTACCTAGCCGACTGCTTCCCAAAGTACATTCTACTGAAGCTTTTAGTCTCACAGGCTACAGTATAAACAGGAATTTTCCTGGTCAGAAAAACTGGTTAAACATGGCATTAACTGCATACTCTCATCTTCCCCTTGGAGAATCACAGTGCAAAACTAAAGCCTGGGAGAAGTCCCAGGATATTCCAATTAACCCGACACAGAACCTCTTTTCACGGGACATGTACTAACTGACCATCAATCAGTGAGCTGGGGCCAGTGCTTCAGAAAACCCTGACTTATTCCAACCACCTAACATCCAGGTGAATAAAAAGAACACCAGAGAAGGCCCACTGGCTTGAGGCCTCTGAGCTCCTTCAGACTGCCTGACGTGAAAGCAACATTGGGAAATAATTGTTGCTGTTTATGGCAGAGCCAAAACTAGAAACCAGATTCACAGACTTCTAGTCCAATGTTCTCTCTACAATGCCACACACTAAAAGCTGAAGCTGGGAAGCCTTATGTCAATAAATCCCCTCCACTCTGGCCGCAGCCCTAAGGACAGTCACACTGCAGTGCTACTGTCCTTCCAGCCAACGACTCGGCACTCACTCCAAGCCTTGTGCTGCACACGCCTCCGGGGTCACCTCACTGAACCCTAACAGCTAAACTGCGCCAAGGTACTACTGGGGTCCCCATCTCACTGAGGAGGGAAGCAAGGCTTAAAGAGGTGAAGGATCTTGTTCGAGGTCACTCAGCAAGAGTGGAGGGGCCAGGATTCATCCCAGCAGTGGCCTCCAGGGGTAAGCTCTAAACCCCGGGTTTCTGCCAGGCAGAGGACAAAGGCTACAGACTCAGAGTAGGCCTCCTGTGAAGTTTACTAAAGGACGTAAGATGAATTATAATCATAATCAGATAATTAAGACACATCACAATGAACATTTAATAAAATCTTCAGCCTCCCTAAACACTCTCAAGTAAAACAGATAAAGAAATTTAGGCCAAATTTCCATTTAGGGAATAAGATCAAATCCCTAATCCCACAACACCAATATCAAACTATTCGAATACAACAAATGTGTTATGATAAACTATTAACAAAAACTATAAAACAAGCTAAGTTAAGGGAAACTAGAAACAATGGAAATTTAAAAATGAGTTGATAAAAAAATCAATCTCTCTCTCTCTCAAAACCAATATGATAATCCAAAAGCTTAATCATAAAATTAAGAAAACACAAATTAGTCTAATAAAATAATACCACGTTTTTACAGATCTGAAACTAGTGTTCAGTTATATGTTTGGAAAGAAAACTATAACATAAAACTAAAATGGATATAAGTAAATATATAGTAACATTATAGAAAGAAATAGGGGAAGTTATTAAAAAACTGATTTCAAAAGGGAATTTCATAACAGTAAGTTACATGAGAATTCCTTCCAACGTTTAATGGCAGTTTAATTACTGTAAGTGATTTGTTTCTCCAAAATGTAAGAAAGAGATGGTTTTAGTCAAATCATTAAAAACAAATCAGGTTTATTCCTAAAGCCTAGTAAAAACAAGTCCCAGAAATATTTATATTCACATTTAAATATGAATACATATTAATTGCTAAGTTACATATATAAGTTATATATTATATATAACATTGTTATGGATTGAATGCTTCTGCCTCACAAAACTGATACATGAAATCTTAACCCTCACTGGAACTGTATTAGGAGGTGGGAGTTTTGTGAGGTAATCAGGTCATGAGGGTGAAGCCCTCATGAATGCAATTTGTGACCTCATAAAAGAGACCCCTGAGAGCTCTCTAGCCCCTTTCCACCATCTGAGGACACAGTAAGAAGCCATCATCTATGAACCAGGACATGGTCCTCACTAGACACCCAATCTTCTGGCACTGTGATCTCATACCTGCCAGCCTCCAGAACTGTGAGAAATAAGTGTTCTTTTAGTCACCTAATCTATGGTACTCTTTTATAGTAGCCCAAACTAAGACCTATATATATATACACACACACACACACACACATTTCTGTAACTTAGCAAATAAAAGCAGTGGGATATACTAGAAAAAACACTGGATTAAAAAAAGAAAGCAGCACTTTGGGAGGCCGAGATCAGCAGATCATGAGGTCAGGAGATCGAGACCATCCTGGCTAACACGGTGAAACCCTGTCTCTACTAAAAATACAAAAATTAGCCAGGCGCGGTGGCAGGCGCCTGTAGTCCCAGCTACTCGGGAGGCTGAGGCAGGAGAATGGTGTGAACCCGGGAGGCGGAGCTTGCAGTGAGTGGAGATGGTGCCACTGCACTCCAGCCTGGGCGACAGAGCAAGACTCCGTCTCAAAAAAAAAAAAAAGTACAGGCTGGGTGCAGTGACTCATGCCTGTAATCCCAGCGCTTTGGGAGGCCAAGGCAGGAGGATCACTTGAGATCAGGAGTTGAAGATCAGCCTGGCCAACATGGTGAAACCCCATCTCTACTAAGAATACAAAAATTAGCCAGGTGTGCTGTTGGGTTACTCAGCTGTAATGCCAGCTACTCAGGAGGCTGAGGCAGGAGAATTGCTTGAACCAGGAGGCAGAGTTTGCAAAGAGCCAAGATTGCACCACTGCACTCCAGCCTGGGTGACAAAGCGAAACTCCATCTAAAAAGAGAAGAAAAAGAGATGAAGAGAAAAGAAAAAAGAAAGGGAGGGAGGGAGGAAAAGAAAGCAAAAAAGCAAGAGACAGACAGATGGAAAGGGGAGGGGAGAGGAAGTGAGAGGTGAGGGGAGGGGAGGGGAGGAGAGGGGAGAAAAGGAAAGGAAAGGGGAGAAAAGAAAGGAAGGAAGGAGGGAAGGAAAGAAGAGAGAGAGAAAGAAGGGAGGGAAGGAGGGAAAGGAAGGAAAGGAAAGAAAGAAAGCCTGAATTCTAGGTCTTCCTTAATCCTAAAATAACCATGCACACTTTCACAAAGTACTTACTCATCTGGACCCCTGCTTGCTATAAAGGACAGACATATGCAAAAATTTTATAGTCAAAATGGGAGAAATAAAAGGTAACATGACTAAATGAAGATATATCCTCAGTGACTAAGAAATATTATAAACATAGTAAAATTTAAATTTCCCCATAATACAGAGAACCTGAGAAACTGAGAGTTATGCATGTATGTAAGAGAACAAGTGGATAAAAAATAATATAACATATATTTTAAAGGCAATAATGATGTTGTTTTATTTAAGGCATACGCAGGGTCTTCAAAATGGTCATATATGATATTATATATTATAATATCATATATTGTATTATATTATAATGTGCATTATAATAAAACTATGCATGAATTTCAAATTTTTTTACCCCAAAATAAGCCCATACTAACTTGTTATAACATGTCTGAGCAGGATCTACTTTGAGGCACTAAGAAGTATAAGACATCAATTTGAAAAGAGTCCCTATCAGACCAACATAAATTCTGCATTTAAATGGAAGCAAGAACAAACATAAAACTTATGGTGAGGCTTGGGTGAAAGAATGGTGAAATCACTGACACTTTACAAAAAGTTTATGGGAATAATTCCCCAAACTTTTTGAAGTCCCCTTATCACAATTATCAAAGCTATATAATATTCATTTAAAAATAAAAAGTATAAAGATAAAATATAAAAAGTTAAAAAAAATATTTTATCTATTTCAAGAATTTGATTCAATGACAGGAAGAGAAAATACCCTCGAATCAAAAGTGCATCCCTGATTTACAGAAGGGATCAGAATCAGCAGTTTGCAAACGGATAACTAAGTTTATGAAGGGGCCAAGATGATGTTGAAGATGAAGCCCAAAGTGGCAGGCCATCTACATAGATTTGCAAAGAAAATATTAATCTTGTTCATGCCCTAATTGAAGGGGACTACATAAATAATAGCCAACACCATAGACATCTCAATTGGTTCGGCTTACACCATTCTGACCAAAAAAGCTGAGCAAACTTTCATTTGATGGGTGCCAAAACCACTGCACCCAGATCAGCTGCAGACATGGGCACAGTTGGTTTTCAATCGAAATTGTAAATAAGTGGGATCAAGATCCTTAAGCGTCTCTTCAAGGAATCGTAATAGGAGATGAAACATGGATTTACCACTACAATCCTGCAGACCAAGCACAATCTAAGCAATGGCTACAAAGAGGTGGGAGTGGCCTAGTCACAGCAAAGAAAGCAAGAGCAAAGGGGATGGCAACAGTTTTTTTGGGATGCTCAAGGCATTTTGCTTGTTGATTTTCTGGGCATGGGGACAAAGAACGATAACATCTGCTATTTATGAGATTGTTTTAAGGAAGTTAGCCAAAGATTTAGCAGCAAAACACCCAGGAAAGCTTCACCAGAGAGTCCTCCACTGTGACAATGTTCCTGCCCATTCCTCTCATCAAACAAGGCCAATTTTGTGAGAGTTTCCTTGGGAATCATTAGGCATTCACCTTACGGTCCTGATTTGGCTCCCTCTGACTTCTTTTTGTTTTCTAATTTTAAAGGGCACCGATTTTTCTTCAGTTAATTATGTAAAAAAGACCGCACTGTAAAAAAGACTGCACTGACATGGTTAAATTCCCAGGACCCATAGTTCTTTAAGGATAGACTAAATGGTTGGTACCATCACTTACAAAAGAGTCTGGAACTTGATAGAGCTTATGTTAATAAAGTTTGTGGTTTATAATTTTATCTTTTAATTCTACTTGTCAATGTACTTTTTTAAGTCCCCTTATCACAATTATCAAAGCTATATAATATTCATTTAAAAATAAAAAGTATAAAGATAAAATACAAAAAGTAAAAAAAAAAGATTTTATCTATTTTAAGAATTTGATTCAATGACAGGAAGAGAAAATATCCTCGAATCAAAAGCACATCCCTGATTTACAGAAGGGATCAGAATAAAACCGTATGTATATCTCACATGCAAAGAGGCATGAAAATACAGTAAGATAGTTTTTAAATATCCATTTACAATTTAAAAACAGAATAGTCTATAAATCTTATTTTGGGACGGAAGATAAATTTCATTTCTGGAGAAGTGAGTCTATCATTATAACAACAATGTGTACAGGTCTGAATGTTCAAAGTTCCCACGATTAAAGGCAACATTAGTTCTCACAATGAAAGTAATATAATAGATGGAAAATATAATTAACTTCACTAATATTTATATTAAACATTTAGAATTTGGACAAACATATAAGAAATACAGGCATACCTCATTTTATTGCACTTCACAGATACTGCCTTTTTTCTTCAACAAATAGAAGGTGTGTGGCAACCCTGCATCGAGTAAGTCCATTGGCATCATTTTTCCAACAGTATGAGCTCACTTTGTGTCTCTGTGTCACGTTTTGGTAATTCTCCCAAAACTTCAAATTCTTCATGACTGCTATATTTGTTATGGTGATCTATGATCAGTGACCTTTGATGTTACTATTTTAATTGTTTTGGAGCACCACAAACCGTGCTCACGTAAGACAACAAACTTAATTGATAAATGTTGTGTGTGATCTGGCTGCTCCACTAACCAGCCATTCCCCCTTCTCTCTCCCTCTCCTTGGGCCCCCCATTCCATGAGATACATTAATTGAGGTTGATTAATAACCCTACAATGGCCTCTAAGTGTTCAAGTGAAAGAAAGAATTGCAAGTCTCTCACTTTAAATCAAAAGCTAGAAATCATTAAGCTTAATGAGGAAGCCATGTTGAAAGCTGAGAAAGGCTAGAAGTTAGGTGCCTTATGCCAGTTAGCCAAGTTGTGAATGCAAAGGAAAAGTTTTTTGTTTGTTTATTTGTTTGTTTTTGAGGCAGAGTTTCACTCTTGTCGCCCAGGCTGGAGTGCAATGGTGCGATCTTGGCTGACTGCAACCTCTGCCTCCCAGGTTCAATCAATTCTCCTGCCTCAGCCTCCCAAGTAGCTGGGGTTACAGGTATGTGCCACCACGCCCAGCTAATTTTTGTATTTTTAGTAGAGATGGGGTTTCACCATGTTAGCCAGGCTGGTCTTGAACTCCTGATCTCAGGTGATCTGCTGGCCTCAGCCTCCCAAAGAGCTGGGATTACAAGCGTGAGCCACTGCACCCAGCCGAAAACTTCGTGAAAGACATTAAAAGTGCTATTCCAGGGAACACACGAATGATAAGAAAGCAAACCAGCCTTATTGCTGATACGAATAAAGTTTTAGTGGTCTGGATAGAAGATCAAACCAGCCACAACATTCCTTTAAACCAAAGCCTCATCCAGAGCAAGATCCCAGCTCTCTTCAATTCTTTGAAGGCTGACAGAGGTGAGGAAGCTGCAGAAGAAAAGCCCAAGATTAGCCGAGGTTGGTTCATGAGGTTTAAGGAAAGAAGCCGTCTCCATAACGTAAAAGCGCAAGGTGAAGCAGCAAGTGCTGATGGAGAAGCCACAGCAAGAAAACCAGAAGATCTAGCTAAGATCACTGATGAAGGTGGCTATACTAAACAACCAATTTTCAGTGAAGACAAAAGAGCCTTCTATTGGAAGAAGATGCCATCTAGAATTTTCATAGCTTGAGAAGTCAATGCTTGGCTTCAAAGCTTCAAAGGACAGGGTAGCTCTCTTCCGAGGGGTGAATTCAGCTGGTGACATTAGGTTGAAGACAATGCTCACTTAACATTTTGAAAATCAGAGGGCCCTTCACAATTAGGCTAAATCTACTCTTCCTCTTCCTGTGCTCTATAAATGGAAAAAGAAAGCCTGAACGACAGCACATCTGTTTACAACATGGTTTACTGAGTATTTTAAGCACACTGTCGGGACATACTTCTCAGAAGAAAAAAAAAAAAGAGATTCTTTTCAAAGCGTTACTGCTTATTGACAATGTACCTGGTCACCCAAGAGCTCTAATGGAAATGTACAATGAGATTTACTGTTGCTTTCATGTCTGTTAACACAACATCCATTCTGCAGCTCATGGAACAAGGAGTAATTCTGACTTTCAAGTCTTATTATTTAAGAAATACATTTGATAAGGCTATAGCTGCCACAGACATGGCTTCCTCTGATGGTTCTGAGCAAAGTAAATTGAAAACCCTCTGGAAAAGATTTACCACTGTAAATGCCATTAAGAACATGGATTCATAGAAGGAGGTCAAAATAACATTAATGGGAGTTTGGAAGAACTTAATTCCAACCCTCCTAGATGTCTTTGAGAGGTTCAAGACTTCAGTGGAGGAAGGAACAGCCAATGTGGTAGAAATAGCAAGAAAACTAGAATCAGAAGTGGAGCCTGAAGATGGGACTGACTTGCAATCGCAGGACAAAACATGAAGAGATGGGAGGGGCTTATGAAGAGTGAGCGCAGAAAATGGTTTCTTGTGATGGAATCTCCTCCTGCTGAAGATGCTGTGAACCCTGCTGAAATGACAACAGAAGACTTAAAACATCACATAGGCTTAGTTGATAAGGTAGATGTAAGGTTTGAAAGGATTGATTTAATTCTGAAAGAAGTCCTACTGTGGGTAAAATGCTATCAAACAGCATCACATTCTACAGAGAAATCATTTGAGAAAGGAAGAGTCAATCGGCGGGTAAACTTCATTGTTGCCTTACTTCAAGAAATTGCCACAGCCACCCCCACCTTCAGCAACCACCACCCTGATCAGCCAGTAGCCATCAACATCTAGGCAACACCCTCCACCAGCCAAAACATTACGACTTGCTGAAGGCTCAGATGATTGATAGCATTTTTTAGCAATAAAGTTTTTTTTTTTTTAATTAAGGTATACACGTATTTTTAGACATAATGCTATTGCACACTTAAGAGACTACAGTACAATGTAAACTTAACTTTTATATGCACTGGGAAACCCAAAAATTCATGGGACTCACTTTATTGTGATATTTGCTTTAGTGCAGTGGTCTAGAACCAAACCCGCAGTGTCTCTGATGTATGCCTGTGTATCTTAGTTGAAAGTCATCAAACTTGGTTTAATCAACAACTTACATCTGAAGAAAAAGAGATTGTATAAAATCATACAGAAAATGCACACTCTCAATACTTTTTTTTTTTTTTTTTTTTTTGAGATGGAGTCTCGCTCTGTCGCCCAGGCTGGAGTGCCGGGGTGCGATCTCGGCTCACTGCAAGCCCCGCCTCCCGGGTTCACGCCATTCTCCTGCCTCAGCCTGTCGGGTAGCTGGGACTACAGGCGCCCGCCGCCACCACGCCCGGCTAATTTTTTGTATTTTTAGTAGAAACGGGGTTTCACTGTGTTAGCCAGGATAGTCTCGATCTCCTGACCTCGTGATCTGCCTGCCTAGGCCTCCCAAAGTGCTGGGATTACAAGCGTGAGCCACCGCACCTGGCCAATACTTTTATAAAACATCTTTATTGAGATAAAATTCAAATACCATAAAATTCACCCACTTAAAGTGTACAATTTAATAAGCCTTTAGACTATTCATAGAGTAATATTATAGTTATGCAACTACTACTTCAATCTAAGTTTAAAAAATATATATTTTTGAAACAGGGTCTCGGGTCTTCACGGCTCGCTACAGGCTCAACATCCTGGGCTCAGATGATCCTCCCACCTCAGCCTTCCAAATAGCTGGGACTACAGGTGTGCGTCCAGCTAATTTTTTGTAGAAATGGGGTTTCACCACAATGCCAGGCTTGTCTCAAACTTCTGGGCTCAACTGGTCCACCCACCTCAGCCTCCCAAAGTGCTGATGTTACAGGTGTGAGCCACTGTGCTCGGCCTAAAATATTTTCATCCCCCCAAAAGAAACTATGTACCATGTAGCCATCAGCAGTCACTCCCTACCATTCCTTCACCTACCTCCACACTGAAGCAAGCAATAATCTATTTTCTGCCTTTGTAGATGTACCCGTCCTAAAGATGTTATATAAATGGAATCATACAGCATAAGGTCTTCGTTACTGGTTTTTTTCACATAACATGTTTTCAAGGTTCATCCATGCTGTGGTATGTATCTGTACTTAATTCCTTTCTATTGCTGAGTAATATTCCACTGTATGAATATATCACATATTGTTTATCCATCATCAGTTGATAGACATCTGAGCTGTTGCCACTTTTTGGCTATTATGGATAATAATATGGAGTGGGGTTTTTATTTCTCTTGTGTATATTCCTAGGAGTGAAATTGCTGTTTCATATAGTTTGACATTTTGAGGAACTGTTGAACTGGGTCCAGAGCAGTCGCACCATTTCACATTCCCACTGGCAATGAATGAGGGTTCCAATCACTCTGCACCCTGCCCACACTTGTTATTGGCTGTCTCATCTACTGTAGTTAGCTTGGTGGGTGTGAAACAGTATCTTACTTGGTTTTGATTTGTTTCCTTAGTGATTTATGATACTGCCTATCTTCCTTGGAGAAATGTTTCTTCAGATCCACTGTCCATTTTTAAATTGGCTTGTCTTTTTGAGTTGTAACAGTTCTTTACATATTCAGAATACAAGTCCCTTAACAGATGTATAACTTGCAAATATTTTCTCCCATTCTGTGGGTTGTCTTTTCACTTTCTTGATTGTATTTTTACAGCACAAATATTTCATTTTGATGTAGTTCAATTTATTTATTTTTTTGTTGCTGTGCTTTTAGTGTCATGTCTAGGAAACCAAGGCCTAACCCAAGGGTTCTATAGTTTTAGATCTTACATTTAGGTCTATGATCCACTTTCAGTTAATTTTCATGTATAGTATAAGGGTCCAACTTCATTGTTTTGCATTTGTGAACACTCAGTCATCCCAGCACATGGTCTGGCTTTGTCACCCAGGCTGGAGTGCAGTGGCATGATCTCGGATTACTGCAACCTCCACCTCCCAGGCTCAAGCCATCCTACCACCTCAGCCTCCCGAGTAGCTGGAACTACAGATGTACACTACCATGCCTGGCTAATTTTTATATTTTTTGTAGAGACGGGGTTTCACCATGTTGCCCAGGATGGTCTCAAACTCGTGAGCTCAAGCAATCTGCCTGCCCTGGCCTCCCAAAGTGCTGGGATTATAGGCATTGAGCTACATGCCTGGCTGAAAAGACTATTCTTTGCCCACTGATGTGTCTTGATGTCCTTGTCAAAAGTGAATTGATCATAAGGCTAGGCGTGGTGGCTTATACCTGTAATCCCAGCACTTTGGGAGGCTGAGGTGGACAGAGCACCTGAGGTCAGGAGTTTGAAAACAGCCTGGCCAACGTGGTGAAACCCTGCCTCCGCCAAAAATACAAAAATTAGCCAGGTATGGTGGCGCACACCTGTAGTCTCAGCTACTTGGGAGGCTGAGGCATGAGAATCACTTGAACCTACGAGGTGGAGGTTGCAGTAAGCCAAGATCACACCACTGCACTCCAGCCTGGGTGACAGAGCAAGACTCTGTCTCAAAAAAAAAAAAAAAAGTAAATTAATCATAAATGTAATTCTCCCTCATCCATATGTCTATTTTATGCTCGTACCACACTGTCTTGATTACTTTGTAGTAAGTTTTGAGAGTAGGAAGTGGAGTTTTCTTTTTCCACTTTCCATTTTTTCCTTCTTTTTCAATATTATTTTGGCTATTTTGGGTCCCTTGAGTTTAGGATCAGTTTGTTAATTTCTGGAAAAAAAAAATATACACACACACACACACACACACACACACACATATATATATATATGCTGTGATTGTGACAGACCCTGCATTCAATCTGTAGCTCAATTAGGAAAGTATTGTCATCTTAACGATACTGAGACTTCTGATACAAAACATGGGGTATCTTTTCAGTAGTATTTTAAAAAATGTTAAACTACTTTAATTTGTATCATTATGGAAATAAAAATAAGCAAACGAAACTACAGGGTAGAGTACTGATTGTTGATACCATGCACAAAATAATGAATAATTATATTCTGGCCCCCTATTTCTTGAGAATGTCTCATCATGTAAGAGCTACACAGAGCTGTTCATAGTCCTTGCTTTTAACAATGCTACCACTGGAGCTATAATCTAATAAGGAACTAAAAACATATATACTGAAATATTTATTGCAGTACTTGCTATCACACTGAAATACTGGGGAACAACAGTCAAATATCCCAGCCACAATTTCCCAACGACAGGAAAACAGCAGATTATTAACACAAGGGAAATCTAAGTAGTCTGCCTGCCTATCAATTATTTATTTAAAAAACTATGTTAATACTTGTAAACATCAGATTTGTAAACAAAACACAGAAAGTCTCATATGTATAAAGATTACAAAATAATTTTAAGTAAAATAGCTTAGAATGTAATTATCACTAGGTTACTTTTATGACAATTGCTTAACATCTTAAAATAATTATGTATGTGTTTTGAAATGAGAGGATCTCCTTGTCACCTGTAGCAAGCAGAAGGACACCCTACAGCAACCCACTTACTGACATGGAATTCAGCACTAATGCTGCTGAGTGGCAGAATCGGTTTAGCAATATTGCTATAAAGGTCACCTAGCAATAGATTATGCTTTTGCCTCCTACCCTTAGGACTAGCTAGGCAAGGGAAAGCTCATCCTCTTAGGCACACATAATAAGCTTAGGGATATAAATCAGTATTAACCTTCTACTTGCTTTTCAACCCAACAGATAGGTAGGGTTAAAAGGACAGCAAGTGTATTGGGGTTACTAACATCTTCTCATTTCCGTAAACAGTCATTAAGCCACACAATATGGATTTATCTCACTGGAAAGTGAGATACAAATACATCCTCCATCTCCTCTACACTAAATTAAATCAATCTCTCATTTTGTATACTTCTAAGAATAAACAGAAACCTTCTTTTTTGGTGCCTGAGCATTAACAGAGTCACGTAGGATGGAGGAAGAGAAGACTACAATTAACAGAACTTCAGGGAATTATTTCTCTTCCTGCATTGCCTTTTCCCTGATCCTATAAATAAAAACATTACATCATGCTGACAAGGCATGCTGTTCCAAATACAAGAGGCGGGCTTGCCCTTCAACAGATGCAAAGAAACACAGCCACCAAACAGCTCTGATAATGTCAACATACCCCAGAGACGGGGGACAGCACAGGCCCTTCTGCACTGGCCCTATTCTCCATGATCCCCCTGGGTCTCCCTGTTCCTTCCTCTATCTGATAAATAAATCACCAGAGAGGTCAACATCTACCCTCCTGTCCCTGTCACAATGATGAACTGATGGGCCAAAGAATCACAGAGACCTCCCACTTATTCTGGGGGTCACTGATGGAAAATGGAACTTTATCTTAATAAACATACAGAAAGAAAGCACTAAAGCCCACTTTAAAAAGGCACCTCTCACAGTTGATGGCACCCAAAGTCATGGACAGAGGTAAGGTCCAGAGACAGAACACAGGCACGCCGGGGACAGAAGTGTAAAGGAAGTCTTTCACGCAGAGCTTCACAGGGAATTGAAAATGAGGGGGAAGAACCTCCACCCTCTTAAAAGGAACTGGCAAACCAGAGCGACACGAATATGGCGACGTAAAGGTCAAGCATCAAAGCCATCTCCACAGACACCGAGAGGGTTTGCAAAGCGCATCCTATCATTGTCCCTTTTGCAGCAGGAATGGAGCGAGGGAAGGGGAGGACACAACAGAGTGGTGGATGGGCAGAGAGGGCTGTGTCTCTTCAGAAAAAACAAACAAGGCAGCTTCAAATAGGAGAAAGATTATATAATGAGGCTCCCAGAGCAGGACCATAGCTACCTGATGACTTCAACGTGGCAGGATACCCTAGTCTATACTGAAATCTGAACTGTTCCATTCTTGACTCGCTACAGACGATGTCGCCAATACATCTGGAGCTCACTTGGAGCCAAGAGGTGCAGATGAGGTGAAGACACCAATGTGATTTTTACCTATGTCTGTGTGTATGTTAACATCTATTTGCATGTATATGTATGTGACAAATACACACCCATACAAATATAAAAGATAAAGTTCATTTAATGTATTTACTTTTTTACTTCAATTAAATTTAATTCAGTTCTTTAAAATCCCATCTTTGAAATAAAAATGTGACTCTTAGGAAACGAAACTGATTGTTTAGCCAGCACACTGGAATTTAAACAGCTGATGTGGACCCCTCCTTAGGAGATCATCTTCTTATTTCAATTATCAAGACATTTTTGCAACTTCTTCTTTGGAACTGACTTCAGAAACACATTTAGGTGCCACAAGAAAAGTAAATAGTCCTTGATAACCAATGTCATTTCTTAAAAAATAAATGACATAGAGCAATAGATTTTTCTACAAGTAGCCTCATCTATTCATTCGGCAAACATACATTGAGGGCCAGACCTGTGCTAGGCTCAGATTTCGATTTCCAAAAACCAAACTTAAGGTTTTAAAATGTCAGCATGCCGGATATTCACAATGTATGGCCTCAAGCTCAGGAGATAGTTTCAAAATAAAGGTCAGGAGTTCGAGACCAGCCTAGCCAACATGGTGAAACCCCGTCTCTACCAATAATACAAAAATTAGCCAGGCATGGTGGTGCACGCCTGTAATCCCAGCTACTCGGGAGGCTAAGGCAGGAGAATCACTTGAACCTAGGAGGCGGAGGTTGCAGTGAGCCAAGATTGCGCCACTGTACTCCAGCCTGGGTGACAGAGCAAGACTCTGTCTCAAAAAAAAAAAAAAAAAAAAAAAACCGTTCTCAAAATATTTGCATAGGAACTTTGTTAGAATATGTTCATTAACTTTATAGAAAACTACTTTCATTTATTTGAATATCTGAACACTCATTTAGAGGTAAATAATATTAAAAATTAGTTACATTACTAGTCACACCATGTAAGGTATGTGTGTTACATTACTAGTCACACCATGTAAGGTTTATTTACAGAAAACCAAATCCTTACATGCCACATACAAAGTAGATTGTTAAAGCTGAAAGAGAAAAAAGTTGTGTAAATCTGTATTGCTTAAAGAAGAAAGGGCAGAGAGAACTGAAAATAGTTTATGAAAATATAGACTTGTCCCTAATATTATAAAAATAATCAAGAAAAATACTCATTAATTGCTTGTATCTTAATGGATATAACACTACCATAGGTTTAACTGAATGAAAATTAAGTGAATATTAATGGAAAATACAGAAAATCAAAATTATAACTACCAATTCACACTTGAAAATTGAGATTCCTAAATAACCCACTGGTCAGCCTCCTAAATGTTGTTTGCATTGTGGAAATTCAGGGATAAGTAAACAGCTGTATAGTACCTACATCTCCTATAGCTACACCCATACCCACTTTTGCCAATCACAGGCCTTGCTTTATTGACAGCTCTCAACACCAAACAAGTTCTTTTTCCCCAAAAGAAAAATAAAATGAAAATTTGATACCTGACTTCCCAGGCTTAAGCACTCAGTAGGAATAATAACCACCATCACACCATTACTTAGACAGCGTTTGCCACATGCTGGTACTGTATTCACACATTCATTCCCCTCAGCAATGCAGTAAGTCACATGAGAGGAGTCAAGAAAGACAGGATCAGTTGTAAGGACAACATGAGTGGGCAGAGAAGGTTCGAGGCGCGGTACTATAGACACGCAGCGGGGAGAAGCGGAGGCAACGAAACAAGGGAATTCTTTCTGCAGTTTGGCAAAGAGGATCCTGTGCTCACCAGCTGGGGTGTAAACGGACCTCACGACCACGGTGTAGCACTTCACTGTAACATCAACTGAGGCCATAACAGAAAACAGCGAAGTCACCACAACAAGGTTTATGCAAGTGGCATGACAGAAGCAGATCTGTGGAAGAAATCCTCCCATATTCACTCTACGGAGTCCCAAACAGTGAAGGGCAAAGTACGTAAAAAGCAAACAAAACTAAAAGAAAAAGTGGGCACTGAACAGGATTGGAAAATAATGAGTACAGAAGAATGAACACTTACAGGCACAGATTGAGCTGGTCACCCTGCATGTTAGCAAGCTTACGTAAAAGCAGCTGTTCAAATAATTTCACAGATTCTGAGTCACTGAAGAAACAAAGATGGTGTTATATGATGCGCCTGCCCTAAATTAGAGCCCCTAGACCATGTTCTGCGAGTACGTGTTGATAAAAAGAGCTCAGGGGGCCCTATTCCTAACCTAAATGCTCGCTGCAAAGAAAAAAAATTCTTTGTAAGCAAATTCATTGGAAGGAGTCATGTATGTTTCATAAACTGAGTCAGGGCCTTCGAGACCTTACAAAAAGCCTTTTGCAAGAGCTCTATCACAGCCTCCCTGGGCAGAGTTCCTCATCTGCAAATGAAGGATGACACTGTCATTTCTGACACCTTCCTACACATACCTGGGAAGATCAATGAAACACTGCTGTCCGGGCACCTTGAGGTTAATAACAACCATATTTCACGTTAGCCTTAAAATCTTTTCATCCTCTGGGCCTTTGGGAAGAGCCAAAGAGAAACACTCATCATATTTTGTCTGGCCCTAAAGCTACAGCTCACAAAGTAACAGTAGTCACAGATCTTGTGTGTTTTTTCTTAAAACTAAATACCAGTTAAGTAAGCAAGTCGCATAACTGTGAAGGAGTTCTAGCATCTACCTTCTGCACTGTGATCACAATTATCTACCCCCAAAAGACTACATATCTACTAAGAGCTATAATGTGGACTATGTACCTCCAAAAACCACATTTACAGGAATCCTTTGATGAAGCTGTGGCTTCCTTATTTCTAGAACCATCTTGACAACAAGGAACGACTGCTTATTTTCAGTTCACTCAATCCTTTATAGGAATTAGTGGTGGCACAAACTAAAACCATGTCAAAGTAAGATTTTTGGAAAAAAAAAGTTATTGGCTTAACCAAAAGGTAAGCAATTTTGTTTTAAAATGAAAAATTAACTCAAATGGCAAGCATAACAAAATATAAATTCTGGTTTTCACATTTCTGTTTAACAACTTCAAAACCCAATTTAGAACATTCGTTCATCAGCAGAATAAAGGGACAGAATCCTAACAAATGCCCAAAGCTAAGGTGCCTCACTGCCCTGCTGCACACAGTTTTAAACTTTAGGCTTCTAGATGGATCACTGAAGAGATGACTGATGTAAATCTTTGAATTCTATACTTTACTCATCAATGCACCAATTAGAAACAGTAGCCGGTCACCATGAGGTCAGGAGTTCGAGACCATCCTGGCTAACATGGTGAAACCCCGTCTCTACTAAAAAATACAAAAAACTAGCCGGGCGAGGTGGCGGGCGCCTGTAGTCCCGGCTACTCGGGAGGCTGAGGCAGGAGAATGGCATAAAAACCCGGGAGGCAGAGCTTGCAGTGAGCTGAGATCCGGCCACTGCACTCCAGCCTGGGCGACACAGCGAGACTCCGTCTCAAAAAAAAATAAAATAAAATAAAATAAAAATAAAAATAAAAATTCAAAAATTAGCCAGGCATGGTGTCGCACACCAGTACTCCCAGCTACTTTGAAGGCTGAGGTCGGAGGATCGCTTGAGCCTGGAAGGTTGAGGCTGAGGCTGCAGTGAGCTATGACTGTGCCACTGCACTCCAGTCTGGGCAACCGAGTGAGACCCCATTTCAAAAAGGAAAAGGTAAAAAAAGAGTGAGAGAAAAAAGGGAGAAACACAACCCAAGGCTCACAAGCCTTAATGCAAAGAAAAACAATTTCAAGATAATGAGAAGAAAAACAATTTGGAGACAAGTTTAAATAATTCAGATGTTGGTGGGATTTCTGTACTATATCTCAATTTTATTTTATTTTATATATTTATTTCTGAGACGGAGTCTTGCTCTGTCACCCAGGCTGGAGTGCAGTGGCGCAATCTCGGCTCACTACAACTTCTGCCTCCCAGGTTCAAGTGATTCTTGTGTCTCAGCCTCCCAAGTAGCTGGGATTACAGGCATGCACCACCATGTTCAGCTAGTTTATTGTAATTTTAGTAGAGACAGGGTTTCACCATGTTGGCCAGGCTGGTCTCGAACTCCTGACCTCAGGTGATACACCTGCCTCAGCCTCCCAAAGTGCTGGGATTACAGGCATAAGCCACCGTGCCCAGCTTATACCTCAATTTTCAACTGCTAGTATAATCTCTAAAACACATCTTCCATATATAAAGCGCTTAGAAAATTGCTCTGCAAGGTCTTCAGATTTAAGGAGTCACTTTATGAAGGAGAAAAATGACTGGGAAAGTAATATACACTCCATTGCCTGCATCCCCACCCCAAAAATAACAAATCATTCCTGTGCCCATGAAAGCTTTTCTAGGCAAAAATCTTCAAAAGGACTCATGGGGGCTGATTTCTCAGAGTGCCTGGTTAACCTCAAACTGATTCACTTATCAGTTAAAATCTCAAACTGATTCACTGATAACTATTGGTAAGAATGTAGACGGAGCAGCTACTCTAACAGCTATCTTATTTCAAAGGTATGATTCATTTCTTATATTTTCGTTTTTCCACAAATCCTCATAACCTCAAACAAGCAGATAAAAAGACATGCAGTGGCTCACGCCTGTAATCCCAGCACTTTGGGAGGCCGCGGCGGGTGGATCACAAGGTCAGGAGATCGAGACCATCCTGGTTAGCTCGGTGAAACCCCGTCTCTACTAAAATTAGCCGGGCATGGTGACGGGTGCCTGTAGTCCCAGCTACTCGGGAGGCTGAGGCAGGAGAATGGCATAAACCCGGGAGGAGGAACTTGCTGTGAGCCGAGATCGCGCCACTGCACTCTAGCCTGGGCGACAGAGCGAGACTCCGGCTCAAAAAAGAGACATGCAAAGGAGAAGCAGACTCCTCCAAAGGCCAGGGCATTTCTGGTTCTGGAGTGAGACAATCCGGGCCCACTCACTGGGTAAGCACAGGAAGTTACTTGAAGCCCTCTCCGATTCTTGTTTATTTCTTCTATAACATGCAGATGACAATTTTATACCTCTGTCACAGGGTTGTTCTGAGGATGAAATGGAAGAGCATGTGTAAAGCTCTTGACGCAGTACTGAGCCAAATTAAGCATATGAAAATATGATAAAAGCTCCTAATATTTCAAAGCTTATGTTGCCCTGATATTTAAGGCAGTAACTTTTGTATAAGTCAATTGTTAGCCAAGATCAAAGTTTAGAAAGAGATTACTAGTAACTCAGAGAGGGAAAAAAATTGTATTTTGTGTTTTTCAACTAGCGATTAAATAATGCTCACATGCCTTAAGCTGGAAGTGCACCAATCTTGTGTCATTAGCAATGAGGAATATTACCCCTATTTCGCCCACATCTTCCGAACAGAAGGTAACTGACTAACATCCTGGGTTCCTGGAAGAGTCTTCCCTAGCAATGATGCAAAGAAAGGCAAAAGAACAAAATGCTCCCGGGCCCTGTGACATTCTGGCTCATTTTGATACCAGTCCTCAAGTGAGAATCAGAGATTTGATCATCGGAGGCTTTATTTTAAAAAGATGAGGAAGGTACAGTACCTCTAGTCGTTGTATCCGTCCCTTGAAAAACATAAAGAGGGAAGAATTTGGATAAGCAGCTTCTTTTTTAAGGAGAATTTCCTTGGCTTCATCCAGGCCTGCCTTGTTATCACTGCCATCCAAGGCAAAAAACGGGCGGACTACAGTATGATACCAGAGCAGAGCTAATCTAGAGCAAGAGGGAGAGAAACGTTGAGCACATAACTTTTCTTATACCGTTTCCATTTTTCAAAAAACCAGTATGTGTTCTTCCAATACTACTCTTTCCAAAAAGCTTACTATGCAGTCTCTGAAGAGGTAAAATCAGAGACTTTCCCCATTTTAATGTTAATATTTGGAAAACTGCAACTTCAGCACAATATATAAATCACAAGACACCCTTCCCTCAGGGGAGAATAAAGTAACAGGAGCATTCAGTGTTTCTGAGCCTTCCAGATGGATCGCTGAAGAGATGGCTGACATAAATCTCTGAATTCTACACTTTACTCATCCATGTACCAATCAGAAAAGGTAACTGGTCACCATGAATTTACTGTTCCCTTGTAATAAAGGCTTTATTTATTTATTTATTTATTTTGGAAAAAGGAAAATGTTTTCTCTTGTGTTCACAAAACTTAGGGTATAAACCCAGAATCTAACTTTAAATATCATGTACAAATAAATAGATCAAAAGGAAAAAGAAAATTTTTAAAAAAGAATAAATTTAAATACAGAAACCACAGACACAAATTATGCTAAACTGGGTTAAAATCGGTGAGAGGATAAGACAAAGGGCTCTTTCTCTGGCCTTTGAAGATGCTCAATTTAAAAAACAAGCAAATTAATAAACTACTTCAGATCCCTTGCCCCAAACTCATTACTTAAAACAAAAATGGCCATGTTAAACTAGGTAAACAAAACAGTCATTGGGATTTGATTTAATAAACAGACAAAAATGTTTAACCAACATGTCAAATATTTTTATGTAAACGCATACTTATGGTGTGCTTATAAAATTTGGTTCTCTAATGGATCTCATACTAATTACATTATTAATTCTATTCATTTCTTTATCAGAGATAAGCATAAAATATTAAGATATAAACAGACAAATGATCACAAGTTAACAAACCTGTTAATTCACATTAATAAAGGACAACTGTGTAATTTAATGAGTTTAGGGAGGTATATTTTTTTTAATGAATAATTAAAGATATTTTAAATAGCTATCAGTTGATTAAAAGTTAACATCCAAATTTCTCAATACTGATACAAGTAAGGTCCTCTGGGATATCAACATTTTTGGGGAAAATGTTGACAAGTGCTGTAATGTTAGACAAAGAATATCCGGAATCTTGTTAAATTACTCAAGTTACAAATGGTAGATATTTGCCAGACTAAAATAAACAAACAAAAATCACATCACTTTTAACTGATGTAGAAATTGGTGAATTCTTGTTCTAGATAGTGATATCAGCTTCCTCATGCTCTCCTGCTTAAATAATTATTATTTAAGTTTAAACCAAGGAACATAACATGACTCAGTTTAGTGGAAGAGCACAAAATATCCATGTCACGTATAAGAAACCACCTTGAATCATCAAGGAAAATATCCCAATGTGAGGATTCTGTATAAGAATAAAAATTTCAGAACCACAGAAACAGCTTATCAAATTTGTACCTCCTAAGTCCAAAAATCAGAATCATGAATCTCACAGACTGTGGTCAAAGTCACAAAAACTGCTTCTAAAATCATTTGAGGTTTTAAAATACATGACTTGTGAGACTCGTGAATAACGCCTTGTTCTCTAACTAAAGTCAGCTTAGAACCACCACCATGACCACAGAACACAGTCCTTGGTGTTGCACTGAAAGACGTAAGACACAGCATCCTGTCAACCAACCAAACATTTTACCTGAAGTTTCCTTTAAAGTCTTTGATTGTCGTTTACTTACTTTCAAGACTATATTATCTACCAAAGCATTGCAATACAGCTACTCACGTAGCTAAAGGGGCCTTCATGTCCTTACTTTCGCTTGCATACATCAGTGAAGAAAGCCCCTGTAGGCGGTCTCCAGGAAAACCCAGCAGGTTGATGATTTTGAGCAGGTTTGGGGGCACCATGGATATGCAAAGGTGAAAAAGGCCATATCCAAAGCTAACAGCACCTTTCAGTCTGTTTAGAGACTCCTCAGACACCCCTTCAGCCACAATGTGATTATCATTTGCAGCATCAGAAGTCAAGGACTCTTCAGTTAGCTTCTTCTGATACAGCTCCTGAAGGGCATTGATGTCCAGATAGCATTTATTGTAAATCTTCCAGGCTTTCCTAAGGATCCACCCACCTTTGATATAAGCTAAAAAGAGAAAGGGAGAAAACATTCAAAAACATTCAAAATAATTTTTCTATTTCTAGAGTAAAGGATACTGAACAGTAACCTGAAAATCAAGCCAAAAATTTAAAAAACATAAAAAGTATTATCGATTGCACCCAGTTTTCTTACAGTGCTTATTTAAACGTCTTATTTCTCATCACTCTCCCTTCACTACACTGGATGATGATTGGTAAGCACGTGTTTTTCTGCTCACTGTTCTATGAAGCCCTTCATGCAGTACCTAGAGCATGGTATGTAATATACATTGAATGAATGAATGTTATCACCTGAATCCAACATCTTTTCATGTGTTCTGTGACACCCTCCATTGCATTTCTGAATTACTATACTGCTTTCCTGATAAACTTTTTTATAATCCTTGCATTTGTATACCCTGTGTTACAGTCCTCCTTAAAAGCAAGTTCTTGGTCTTGGTCAGGTGACAATTAAATTTCTAGCCGAGGTTGGGCACGGTGGCTCATGCCTATAATCTCAGCCCTTTGGGAGGCCGAGGTGGGCAGATTACTTAAGTCCAGGAGTTTGAGACCAGGCTGAGCAACATGGAGAAAACTCATCTCTATAAAAAATACAAAATTTAGCCAGGCGTGGTAGTGCACACCTGTAGTCCCAGCTACCTGGGAGGATGAGGTGGGAGGATTCCCTGAGCCCTAGAGGTCAAGGCTGCAGTGAGCCACAACTGTGCCACAACCATGCCAGCCTGGGCAACAGAGTGAGATCCTGTCTCAAAAAAAAAAGAAAAAAATGTATACCCAAGCACCAAGCATTGCATCTTGCCAAAAATAGAATAAAATAAAACAAAATAAGATAAAATAAAACAAGCAGGCAAAAAAGATTAATATTTACTGGGTAAACAAATAGTTCCAGTTTATTATCAAAAAAGTCATTCATGTTAAATGCAAAATGTAAAGACCTCTAAATTCACATATATCTGAGGCCTACTGTGTGGCTTAACCACACCTTATCAGAATGGCTTTATTTGGTTTATGAAATTGGGGTTTATCCACTGCCCCAACCACAGTGAAGTAGCAATAAAAAAGTTACTGCACAGCAGAAGGTACAAATCTCTTATCTTTAAACCTCCCTCCCCCACTGGCCCTTGTCAGGACCCTGCTGTTGTCCACTCCTCCTAGGAATATTTTTGCTTTCAGATGAGTAGGAAGGGTTGCGGGAGGTCAACTTACGTCGGACTATCTGAGTGTATCATCATCGCATTTTTGAGGAAAGGATTTTCTGTAGGGAATTTTCCGTAAAATACAGTTCTCTCATAACTATGAGAGAGCTTATCCACTTGGCAATGTTACTAATACGATACCAACTCCGACCCTCATGCACAAATGGACAACATGAACTGTCAGACTTTCAGGCCCTTCAGAACAGTAGGAAAAGAGGTTTTCAGAAAGGCATTTCTAAATTTCAGAAAATATATGCAATAAAATAAAATCTGATTTACAACCACCCAATCCCGGAATTGAGAGTGATCTAAGAATAGATGTGTGGAAAAGAGTTGATGCAGCCGGCCTGACTGCTATCATTCAATAGAACTGCTAACAAGGTTGGCCCTTGGATGGAATGGGAGCTTGGATTCTGGGAAAGTTCTTACCATTTCCAAGACTGATAAGAGTGGCTCACTGTGTGCACCTAAACTGTCTGCACAAATAATATGACATACATTGAACACGGATTTTTCTTCTGGGAGTCTGGAATTTGTCTATGTGCAAGGTAGGGGTGCCTACATGATCAACCCCCAATAAAAACTCTGGCACTAAGTCTAATGAGATTCCCTGGTTGGTGACATTTCATTTGTGTTGTCATAACTCGTTGCTGGGGCAAATCAGCACACCCTGTGTGCCTCTCCAGAGAGCAAAGCCTTGGAAGCTTGTGCCTGGTCTCCCCTGGACTCCACTGCCCCATGTGCTTTTTCCCTTCGCTGATTTTCCTTTGTATCTAAGGAACATAAACGAACTACAAAACATAATCTAAGTCCTCCAAATATCTACAATAAAATTAGGAAAAAAAACCCAATACAAATGACAAAATGAGCATGCAACATAATTTTGCTGTAAGAAGTCACAGCTGAGAATATGACTGTAAGATGAGTCTTGCATGGAAGTTATCAAACCTGGGGGTGGTCTGGGGGACTCCCAATCCATGGTATTAAGCTATTATTTTACTTAAATGCATCAACTTTCTGACAAATGGTGAACATATCACCCATGGAATCACATTTAAAAACAACTATCCTACAACTTCTGGGTGATTAATGTCCTATAGTCTACCTCCACTAAAAAGAATGCTATAAGATAGAATGAACAAGTAAAACAAATTGATCTACAAAGTTTTCTTAGTAACTTTAAAATAATAAAAGTAATACATTTAAAACAATTTCTCTTCATTCGTTCTACTTCAGAATATTTACTGTACAAACACCACATTTCAAGCACTGTTCTAGGTGAATTGAAGTGAAATAAGACAGAGATCCTTCCTTTAAGAGGCTCAGTGACGTTTTCCCCTCCTAAATGGAAGCACTGTGGGAAAAGAAAGCCTGAAGAAAACCCTGAAGCTTCTTTTATACTGACAAAGTGGATTTTTAAGTGTCTGGATTGATCCAGCATGCCCAGAAACAAGAAAGATCATGCTCAGTTACAATCCAAAAAGCCAAAGATTTAACAGAAAAGCAGAAAAAAAAAAAATAGAAACTAGAATGTATATTATTGAGAACACAGAGGCAACTCGAATCTAATTCAAAACAAATAATCACAGGTTGCATAGTTTAAACAAATCTGTAAAAACCGAAAAATATCGACCGGCTACTGTTTATATTATGTGCCTGGCACTGTGCTTGCCATCCGAGGAACAGCAAAGAACTATAAAACATAGTCCAATCCTGCCTAATGCCCACAATAAAATTAGAAAAGAAAATAAACACAAAGGAAAAAATAAGCATGCAACTTAACATATATATTTAAATGCTCTACTGGGTCATATATAGAAAGAGTGAAAACAAATAATGCTGAGATTATGAGTGAATTGTTCTTTTTTATCTCCTTTTTTTTGTCACTAGTTTTCCATGTAGTAAACACATAAATAAATTAGAGAGTACAAAATAGTTACTGCAGGATTTTGGAAGAACACTTTACTCCTACCCATTCTTCACTGGAAATTTGGAGGGGTCAAATTAACTCCATTTTATCCTGTATTTTCCAGGCTTCCTCAGCTTTATTAAAGGAAGTGAAGCTTGCACTAAGGGAAAGGGAATGCCCCAGGAGAAAGAAGCAGGAACGCCGGTAGGAAGGAGCAGATGGGCGAGCGGCTTGGAGGCAGAGTGAAGCAGGGGACACCCCGGGACAAAAGGGTGCAAGCCCAACAGAAGAGTGAACACCTGCTCCCAGAGAAACGGCATCTCTCAATGTGACGTCGAAGGGACCAGGATTACAGACATGAATGCTAACAATTCTGACCTCAGGTGAGGAACTATAGAAATGGATGGTAGAATGGAAACAAATATTAAGAATCCATCTACTCCTGAGTGTGTGGAACTAAATCAATAAAACATTAACAGAAACCTCCGTGGTGAAAACCCCACTCTTCTAGAATAAGAATATAATGAGTTCAATCTGTCTTTAATTTTGTGCCTAAGATAGGTGCCAATGTCTGAAAGCATATGTTAAAGTCTATGGTAAGAAGCTGTAAGGTCCTTAATTTGAGCCAAGGAAATGGAACCCAACCTTTTCAGCTGAGTCAAAGATGATAAACTGAAGTATGTCAAAACAAACTTAATGCCCATGTTGAGAGAGGCTTTGCTTTTACTACATTCTACATCCAACTTGGCACTGAAACAGGTTCTCAGGACTTGCTCTACTCTCCATCCCACACTCTGTAAAGCAAAAATTCCAGCCACTGCCAGGCCAAGCAGGAGGAGGCAGAGGCTGGGGGAGGATGCGGCAGAGAGAACAGCACACTCTGCACCGTGGTTCCTACAGGGGCCGCTCCAGCAGCTCCACACAAGGACACAGCAGCTGAGTGCATGTCTTCCCAACAAGCAGAGAACACGCTATTGAAGAGCCGTGCACCCTGCACAGCCTTTCATCTGGCTGCTCTGAAAGGTCAAGTATAAATCATTCAGCTGTCGTTATCTCTGTGTCTGTGGAAGGAGGTGGAGACAGCAGAAAACCACAGACCCGGCCGGGCACAGTGGCTCATGCCTGTAATGCCAGCACTTTGGGAGGATGAGGCGGGTGGACCACTTGAGGTCAGGAGTTCAAAACCAGCCTGGCCAACATGGTGAAACTCTGCCTCTACTAAAAAACACAAAAAAATTAGCCAGGCATGGTGGCAGGTGCCTGTAGTTCCAGCTACTTGGGAGGCTGAGGCCGGAGAATAGCATGAACCCAGGAGGTAGAGGTTGTAGTGACCCAAGATTGTGCCACTGCACTCTAGCCTGGGCAACAGACAATTTGTCCCACCTTATGAGGACCAGGCAACAACCAGCTGAGAGACAGAGGAGGCAAGAGGAAGCCCTGCCCTATACGGGGGTAGAAGTCTTCCCTGGCAAAGGGCAAGAGCTGCTTGCAAAATGGGAGTATCAAGTTACACTAAATTGATCTTGGTTAAATTTTGTAATTTTTCATGGGAACTGTATCTGGTGCAAGCATCTACTAAAGCCTGTCTGTTCAACTGTCCTGGAAGGAGACTGGTTAACCCGTGATGGAAGGTAATTCAGGCTTGCCTCTCTTGTGACCCAAATAATAGACCTTTTTTTTTTTCTTGAGACAAGGTCTCAGTTGGATTGCCCAGGCTACAGTGCAGTGGCACTATCTCACCTCACTGCAGCCTTGACCTCCCAAGTTCAGGTGATTCTTCCACCTCAGCCTCCCGAGTAGCTGGGACTACAGGCACACGCCACCAAGCCTGGCTGACTTTTTGTTTTTTCAGTAGAGATAGGGTTTTGCCATGTTGCCCAGGCTGGTCTCAAACTCCTAGACTCAAACAATCCACCCACTTCAGCCTCCCAAAGTGCTAGGAGCCACCGTGCACAGGTGTGAGCCACCGTGCCTGGCCCAAGACTTTGAAGGACAAAAGATGATTTAGTTTTCACCAGTCAGCCCACTGCCTTGTTATCTTTAACCTTCACCAACAGACCTTTTTTTTTTTTTTTTAAATTATACTTTAAGTTCTAGGGTACATGTGCACAACGTGCAGGTTTGTTACATATGTATACATGTGCCATGTTGGTGTGCTGCATCCATTAATTCATCATTTACATCAGGTATTTCTCCTAATGCTATCCCTCCCCCCTCCCCCCATTCCACAACAGGCCCCAGTGTGTGATGTTCCCCTTCCTGTGTCCAAGGGTTCTCACTGTTCAATTCCCACCTGTGAGGACATGCGGTGTTTAGTTTTCTGTCCTTGCAACAGTTTGCTCAGAATGATGGTTTCCAGCTTCATCCGTGTCCCTACAAAGGACATGAACTCATCCCTCTTTATGGCTGCATAGTATTCCATGGTGTAAATGTGCCACATATTCTTAATCCAGTCTATCACTGCTGGCCATTTGGGTTGGTTCCAAGTCTTTGCTATTGTGAATAGTGCTGCAATAAACATACGTGTGCATGTGTCTTTATAGCAGCATGATTTATAATCCTTTGGGTATATACTCAGTAATGGGATCACTGGGTCAAATGGTATTTCTAGTTCTAGATCCTTGAGGAATCGCCACACTGTCTTTCACAATGGTTGAACTAGTTTACACTCCTACCAATAGTGTAAAAGTGTTCCTATTTCTCCACATCCTCTCCAGTACCTGTTGTTTCCTGACTTTTTAATGATCGCCATTCTAACTGGTGTGAGATGATATCTCACTGTGGTTTTGATCTGCATTTCTCTGATGGCCTGTGATGATGAGCATTTTTTCATATGTCACCAACAGACTTCCAAAAGGCTCACTTCTCCAATCCCAATATCTTCCTGAATGGCATTACCTTTCCTCCATTTCCTCCCTTTAATTTTGCCTGAGGTTGCAAATTTTTGAATTTTTGCAATCAGATCTTGGCAATGGACTTGAACAGTAGGATATAAATAACTCCCACACGCTTAGCATTCCAATAATGGAACACTAGGTATAAATGGATTTTCATATCTACCCACCATGTTCTAGGCAAAAACATCCTACCAGGGTCTAAGGACACAGAGAAGGAAACAGACCTTCATTCTTTATAACCCTCCTCAGGGATAAGGGATACTTGATCTTCCCAAAGATTCAGAATCACTTGTTCCCTGTGCAACCTCTATGACTAACTTATGTGCCTATGACTGAAGTATCCTCCTGAATTAGAATTTATTTACTTACTTATTTTTTCCTCCTGCCAAACCATGAGTTCCCCCAGGGCATGAGGTGCATCTCATTCATCTCTAGACTACCAGCACCTATCATCTCACAGCATGTGGGCACACAGGAAATGCTCAACATATGTGGAGAAGAGGTAAAACAGCAGGTAGACTGCACAGTCCCTGCCCTCAAGGAGCATGTAGCCTAACGCTTTAGGCAGACATGTAAATATATATGAGTATTGCTATGCGATACATGCAGTAAATGGTGATGTACAGGATGTAAGTAATAGCACAACAAAGGCCAGATTGGCTGGGCATGGTGGCTCACACCTGTAATCCCCACACTTTGAGAGGACAGGGTGGAAGGATCGCTTGAACCCAGGAATTCAAGACCTGCCTGGGCAGCATAGTGAGACCCCTATTTCTACAAAAACATTTTTAAAAATTAGCCAGGTGTGGTGGTACGTGCCTGTAGTCCCAGCTACTCAAGAGGCTGAGGCAAGAGGATCACTTGAACCTAGGAGCTCAAGGCTGCAGTGAGCTATGATCTCCAGCCTAGGTGACAGAGCCAGGATTGACATGAGGAGGGAATGCTGTACAAAGGAGGAAGGCCTGGGCTGTACTTGATTAAGCATAAGAGAAAGATAAAGGGGGTAGGGGTGTTCCACACCGACAGGGTAAGGTGAAGAAAAGCTCAAGGCAGCAGGGGGTGTTCAGGGAAATGTGAGAACCTCGGCTCAGCTAGATGAGGTAGTGGAAGGGCAGGGGGCTGGGAAAGAGTCTTATATGCTCTGCACAAAAGGAATTCAGGCCTTGCCTTGCAGGTGAGGCAGGCCACCTAAGTGTTTAAAGCACGGGTTTAAGCGGTTCTGGAAAGATGCTCTAGCAGCAACAGAGAGTGTGGCCCAGAGGGGAGCAAGAGGCAGTGTGGCTACTATTCTAGCCAAGGGCACAGGGAGCACCTGAGGGAGAAGGCCCCAAGAAACCCAGGTTTCTGGGCCACTTGGCAGGTGGTAGCACAATGGGAGCACATGGACAGCACCAGGATTTCAGTTAGGAAACGAGAAAACCATGGTTCAGACCCTGGTTCTGTTATCATCAACAAGCTGCATAAATCATTCAACCACAACTGTCTCACCTGTCAAAGCAGGAAAACAATCTCATCTAAGGAAAACTGGAGTATACATGTCGTCAAGAATACAAAGGTGAGAAAGACATGGGCCCTCTCTTCAAATCCAAAAGGAAATAAAGGAAACTTACAATAAAACAAGGTGGCAAGTGCCATAAAATATGTTTTAAAAATAATTTCTTTTTATCACAAAAGTAATATATTCTTGCTGCAATAAAAGACCCTTGGATAATAGAGTGAATTTAAAAGATATAAAATAGTATGGGAAATTAAAGAGATGACGGAGTAATTCATTATAAGGAAGTTTAAATGAGATAAACACAAGTTCTTTTAAAAGTAAGAAGCATTGACTGGGCATGGTGGCTCATGCCTGCAATCCCAGCACTTTGGGAGGCCAAGGTGGGTGTCACTTAAGAGCAGGAGTTCGAGACCAGCCTGGCTATATGGTGAAACCCCGTCTCTACTAAAAATACAAAAAATTAGCCAGGAGTGGTGGCATGCACCTGTAATCCTAGCTACTTGGGAGGCTGAGGTACAAGAATTGCTTGAACTTGGGAGGCAGAGGTTGTGCAGTGAGCCGAGATTTTGTCACTGCACTCCAGCCTGCATGACAGAGCGAGAAACTGTCTTTTTTTTTTTTTTTAAAGTATGAACCATTAAAAAGTTCACATTGGCTCATCTCTACCAGAGCTCTGGCCTGTGTGTGTGCCCCTGGCCCCTCAGTGCTGCCCTGCTCCAGGGGTGGGGAGGGCCATCCATTAACAAACATCTCCAACAAGGAGCTTTGTGAGTTTTTTTCCCCCCAAGAAAATTATCCATGTAAAATGTTTTCTAAGAAATACAGATCCCAACAATGAAGTAAACAAATTATTTGTAGCTTAATAACCCACTGGGTGTCTGAAAGGCAAATAGAGCACACTGTTGGTTGTTTTTGTTTGAAACAAATACTGAGC
Organism: Macaca mulatta; assembly: GCF_049350105.2. Taxonomy (NCBI): domain Eukaryota; kingdom Metazoa; phylum Chordata; class Mammalia; order Primates; family Cercopithecidae; genus Macaca; species Macaca mulatta. The sequence continues at coordinate 68,321,809 of NC_133423.1, forward strand.
TATTCACAAAGCAATAACCACTACATAAGTTTATGACAACCCAAGGCTTTCATGCCTATGAGAATTTCACTTCAATGTCAATATCATATTCAATAAATCACAGGACTTCAGGAAGAACCAAGAATGCTGTCAAATACTATGATAAACAGGATTAAGTAACAATAATATCAAACTATTAGAATAGGCAAAGGCTGTGAAGATAATTTGTGAAAGAAATATAGTTTATGGATAAAATGCAAAAGCATGTTCAACCTCACTAATATCCCCCAAAAATGCACACCAATCTAAATGTCCATGAGGAACTGATTAAATGCATTAGGGCATATTCATATGACAAACTAACACACTATTATTTAAAATTACGTTCTGAAACTGAGTCATAGGGAAAATATCCAAAGTATAATTGAAAAAGAGAAAATAAGATACAAAATACTATAGATTCAATTTTGCATAAAAGATAAAGAAATATAAAGCAGATTGTTATTAACAAAAAGAGATTTTCTCTAAGTGTTGAAATTGGAGATGATGACTTGCTTTCTATCTTTCCAAAATTTTCCATACTAATATTTAGTAATTTTACAATCAGAATAATCTTAAATATAAATACTATTATCTAATAATTCTCAGCTTCACGAGGGCAGGGACTAGGTCTGTGTTTGCTTATCTAAGTGCTTAGCACACCGCATGTGCTCTATAATTATTTGTTGACTAGATCAATGATTGAACAAATGAAAGACAGATATACTCATTTAAAAAGTTCTGGCTGGACGCGGCAGCTCATTCCTGTAATCCTAGCACTTTGGGAGGCCGAGGCGGGCAGATCACGAGGTCAGAGTTCAAGACCAGGCTGACCAACATAGTGAAACCCCATCTCTACTGAAAATACAAAAAATTAGCCAGGCGTGGTGGCAGGCACCTGTAATCCCAGCTACTCCAGAGGCTGAGGCAGGAGAATTGCTTGAACCTGGGAGGCAGAGGTTGCAGTGAACCGAGATCGTGCCACTGCACTCCAGCCCAGGCAACAGTGCGAGACTCCATTTCAAAAAAAAAAAAAGTTCTGATACACTCTCACACTTTAACTTTTATTACATTTGCTTTATTCTCCTCTCTCAACAGGTATTTTCTTTTCTTTCCTTTTCTAAGTCTTGCTCTGTCACCCAGGCTGGAGTGCAGTGGAGTGATCTCAGGTCACTGCAACCCCCACCTCCCATGTTCAAGTGATTCTCCTGCCTCAGCCTCCCAAGTAGTTGGGATTACAGGCGCCTGCCACCACACGCAGCCAATTTTTGTATTTTATTAGTGATGGGGTTTCACCATGTTGGCCAGGCTGGTCTCGAACTCCTGATTTGAGTGATCCGCCTGCCTCAGCCTCCTAATGTACTGGGATTACAGGTGTGAGCCAAGGCACCTGGCCAGATATTTTCTTAATGGTTAAAATTAGCTCCTTACAAGAGTCTTTGAGTGTCAGGAAAAGGGAGTAAAAAATCACAGAGCTCTTGTCTTGACCAATGAGGTCCAGATAAGCTCCGGTACTCTTTTGAATCTGAGTCAGCAGTGCACTCCAAATGGGGGATTTGACATTACTGTATTATAGAAAATTCACATGAGCTAGGAGTTCTTGACCATATAAGTAAGGTATTATTAGAAGAGTCCTTAGAAGAGGGTTAAGGAGAAAAAGAAGTATTGAACCAAAGCAAACAGTGAATGTACATCATAGAACATATTTTAAAAGAAAGATCAATATTTAGAAGTCCAAATTTCAGAGGTCAAAATAAAAGTTAAATTCCACTTTTGACTTCAGCCAAACAGAAGCAAAGCATCCCTGGTACGAGACAGAGACAAAGATGGAAACAGCAAGAGAAATAAGAAAAAGGGGGAAAAACTGGCTTCTGATAGGCTAGAAAGAAAAGAGTATGTTATAATTTAAAAGAAATAGATCCTTCATTTAAGGTTTAGGAGAAAATATCTTTCTGACAGTGAATTTGAATTGATTTCCTTTTAGAATTTTCAGTTTTTTCAAGTAAGTTCTATCTACCAAAATGGCAAGTTTCTGCTGTCAATATCAGAGACCACCATGACCACATAATTAAAATAATTAGGTCAATTTTAGACTCAGTCATAGGACAAGCTTTAGAGGCTCACTTGAATCTATTTCACTCAAGAAATTAAAGCTAAACCTAGAAAGCGTTTGTTCTGGACAGACTAATTAAGAAATTAGTTTATATCCCTCACTAGTTTGTTAAAATGCAGGTAATTCCACTATATTAGCAAATCTTTAATGATCTTTAACGATCTCCTAATATACGTGAAACCACTGAAGGCACTCAGGCCTTAATAACAACTTCCTGAAAACCGTAAATTTAAGCCAGTTACATTTCACTTTAAAGGTTATGATCACAACCTGATTCCCACAAAGAAAAAGTATTATACATCTACATACATATAAAAGGCACTAGCAATTGCTGTAAGTATGACAGAATTCCCTTGAGACAAGAGGATGAGACAGACTCTGGCACAAAAACTGCTCCACTAAACACACATTAAATACTTGTGGTTTCAATTTCCCCAGTAATAAATCAGTATCATGCTCCAAAGAGGCGCCACGTTTTCAAAGACTGAAATACAAGGCATTCTTTAAAAAGCGTATTACTAATTGTGTGCACTGAATAGTGAAAATCATTAAGAATAACGCTTCAGCATACCTGACAATTCTTGTTTTACAAATGAAAGCACAGCCAGGTACACCTGACAGTCAGCTATGATTATCTGCCTCTGAAGCCGATCAACCATAGAGGGGGCGGATTTTCGGACATCAACCTGTTTGGCAGAAAGAAAGTCCACACTGATAAATCACACACAACAATGTTAGTCCCCCAAAACAGTATTAGGTTATTGTACAAAATAATTTTACATAGGAATTGTGAAACCTGGCACTCAAAGCCAAGAACAAATTTATCCTATGAGCCTGGCAGCTCCAAATTCCCATTAGTCTAACTTTGTTTTGTTTGTTTGAGCCCTGTAACTCAAAGACAAAAATATTCTAAGTGATACAAACTGAGTTCATGGGGAATACGAAAAGCAACAAAAATCTTCAGAGTTTCACCTTTTTTAAAAAAAAAAAAAACGTAAAGTCTTTCTTATTCAAAATAAAAATCATTAAAAGTACAATATATTCCTTAAGTAGATAACCTGAAAAGTCAACTTTGCAGCCACCTGTCTTCAGGTAGGATAACATCAGGGGCATTCTTTTCAGGCATGCAACTGAGATGTAAAGATCAGAAACTGACTACATTTCCATTAAGGAGAAAATATTCTGGAATTAAAAATTAGCTTTGAATAAATCACAAACAGTACTTGAAATATGTCATATAAATACAAATATGCAAAAAGTCAAGTCACTTTTTATAAAATATTGGTCTTTATCATAACGTTTCTAAAATGAAGAACAGAACAGTCCAGAATAGAACACTCTGCATTCTTAGTACAAAGTAAACTTGAATAAGTTAAATAGCTTTCATATGCTATCACAATGACAGAAGAAATAATAGGATTTTTGCAAATATGTTAACAGTATACACAGTAGATACACCAGAATGATCTGTTTCCTTTTTTTTCTAGATTTTAGCATAATCCATCGTGGTCACTGTTCCAAATCTAGCCCCAGCACTCACTATTCTGTTCACTTGGGAAAATGTCAAGATGCTCTGTTTCCTCGTTTGTAATAGCATCTATTGTGCAGGATTGTTGGGAGGGCTAATGAGATACTGAATGTGAAAATGCTTTTTAAACTGCAAGGACTCATTACAAATGTTAATTATTAACACAGGTGCCAGACATGGTACTAGAGATGGCAGACATGTAAGCTTTCATTCTACTGAGGAAAATAGACCATATTACTGTGTACTGTGGAAAGCTCTCTGAAGGGTAAGGACAGGGAACTACGGGAACCTGTAGGAGACACACTTAACAGGGCAGGGGGCCTCAAGCAAGAGTCCTTGGGGAAAAGGACACCTAGAAAGAACTAAAGAGGAGTAGGAACCAGGAAACGAGGGAGGAGAATGTTCCAGGCAGAGGAAACGTAAATGCCAAGTCAGCCACATTAAGGAGTCTGTACTTTATTATAACGGCAATGGCTGGTGAGGGGGGCCACTGAAAACCAAGCAAGCAAGAAATTTGCATTTTAGTGACTATATTATGGACAATGAATTAGAGCAGCAGTCCCCAACCTTTTTGGCAGCAGGGACCAGCTGCATGGAAGACAATTTTTCCATGGACTGGGTTAGGGGGTTGGGAGGAGATGAGTTAATGGTTTTAGGATGAAACTGTTCCACCTCAGATCATCAGGCATTAGTTAGATTCTCATAAGCAGTGTGCACCCTAGATCCCTTGCATAGACAGTTCATGCTCCTATGACAATCTAATGACGCTGTTGATCTGACAGCAAGCAAAATTCAGGTGGCAATGCTCACTCGCCCTTCAGCTCACCTCCTGCCCTGTGGTCTGGTTCCTAACAGGCCACAGACCAGTACAGGTCCATGGCCCAGAGGCTGGGGACCCCTACATTAAAGAACCGTGAGACTGGAGGCAGAAATACCCATGTGTCTTAGACAGGTGGGATAGTGTCTGACCTACAGAGATGGCAGTAAGGATGGAGAGCAGTCAATGAATTCAAGAGGTATTTAAGAAAAACAGTCAACAGCACTTGGTCATTGATTAGACATTATAAAACATTGGTCTTTATCATAATGTTTCTAAAATGAAGAATAGAACACTCCAGAATAGAACATTCTGCATTCTTAGTACAAAATAAACTTGAATAAAATAAGTTAAATACCTTTATATGCTATCACAATGACAGAAGAAATAATAGGATTTTTGCAAATATGTCAACAGTATACACACAGACACACCAGAATGATCTGTTTCCCTTTTTCTGGATTTTAGCATAATCCATCGTGGTCACTGTTGTTCCAAATCTAGCCCCAGCACTCACTATTCTATTCACTTGGGAAAATGTCAAGATGTTTCTGTTTCCTCGTTTGTAACAACATCTGCTGTGCAGGATGTGTCAGGCTGGAGAGAGAGGAAGCTAGGAAAATTCTGGCCCTCTGGAGCATCAGGAGGTGGGACCCTTGGCCCATCAGTGGCTTTCTCATGGTGGACACCATAAACAAGAGCAGAGGTGAAGCAGTCTCCTATGATGCTTCATAGGCAGGGCACGGGCATGCAGGAGCAGAAGACAGGTGGCTTCTGATGACTATATCCAACAGACTGATCTGTCAGTGACATATGCAAGACCCTTGGGCACTCCGGGTAACATCAGAGTTAGGAGGATGCCTCTCCATAGCCTAGCACTTTTGCACTGGAATGGTGAGGGGAAAGTCAGGAAAACTGGATTCTGATGGTATTATGACTATTTGCAACCAAAGGCTGGTGAGGCCTGGGGAAAATTAGGTAAACAGCTGAATTCCAGAATTATACCAAAATGCAATTCTATTATTCATCAACTGTCATCGTATCCTACTTGAATTACATATAGGAAAACCTCATTAAAACAGCCCTTGCCACACGGCCCATTATGGAAGAAGATGACTGTAAGATATCAAAAGAACATACACTGAATAGCTCTGGAGGACTGAAAGCAGCTTTTGTTTTTATAAGAGATACATTTTATATGACCAAAAACCATAAGAAACATTGTGGTTTTTCAGTCATATTCTAAATACAAAACCAAGCTAACAGCTTTTGTTCTAAATGAACAAAAGTGATATTCTAAATCAGTGGCACACAGTCCACAACCTAAAGCCGCAGTACTTACATTCTTCTTAATTTTATTCTTGATTGTTTCAATTACTCCAGCCTCTTCACTTTCACACAGTTTTTCTGTGGTTTTTAAGTCATCACATGCCAACTGCATTTTTTCTTCCTCAAATGTCATCATGGCATTCTTCCAAGAAAGAAAGAAAGAAAGAATGAATGAATGAATGAATGAATGAATGAATCAGTATCAGAAAATTTAAGCCAATTTATTACAAAACTCCAAATAAAAAAACACTTAAGTTATTTATTGCAAGCAAAAGAATCACAATGTTATGGCATAATCTATTCATTTAAAGAAACTATAATCTCAACGTGAAATAAGATTATACCTCTATCACATCATCATGAAAAAAATATGGTAATAAATGTCCTTGCCATTACTGTTCTACAATTTTTGTTGTTGCAGTTATTAAACATGGTAACAAAAATTCTCTATAATTTCTGATTGGTCTGCTCAATTCAGTTTTTACAATGGTGTCTAATTCAAAAGTTCATTCCACCCACATATGGATCCCTGGCTCCGCCAAGAACTGCACAGAAATGCTAATGAAACAACAGCTTGTAGGTACTCTTAGAAAATCTTCAGACTTTCCAGGGACTGCAATTCCAGTAGGTTCACTTATAAGGAATCCATTTTATATTGTCTATGTTTAAAAATTCCATGACAGCTTGTTACTAGGCACCTGATCCTAGTGGACTTTTTCAGGCCACATTTAACGAGGTAGGGGAAATCTAGTGAATGTCTGCTGAACACCTGTGACTTTACACAGTAGAACTGAGGTTTCTGAGATGAATGGGCTTACAGGGGCAGAGACAGACTTGCTGCAGGATACCTGGTTCTTGGAAGGACCTGATGAACCTACTGTCTCCAGCTCCTCATTTCCTATCAAATTCTACCAGCTCCATCTTGGCCTTTCAGGCTTCCTCAGTATGGCTCTAACCTACTTTTCCATTCTAGCCAAACCTCAGCCCAGACCTCCCTGCCACACTCTTCTTCCCAACCCTCCTCTCAAGCTGCTGAAATCTCAACCCTGCTGTGGCCTTGCTTCTCCTCCTCCTCCACCACCAGACTCAGCCAAGACCCTTTGGTTAGATCTCATTTGCAGCCCTTATAATCACTTGGGTTCTAATGTTACAACCGCCACCCAGTACCATGTTCCTTAGGGTTGGGAATAATGTATTCGTTCAAACAATAGCCCTTAACATTTTTGTTGCATTAACTGGCAATAAGAGGAAATAAATACCTTGAATAAAAACTTCTCACTGGCAGCTGGCGTGGTACCTGTGGTAGAGCACTGCCAGGCTGTGACACGCCCATTTGCTGACATCTTTCTAAATCTTGGATCTAAATGCTTTCTCTTTTTCAGTCTCTATCACGACTTTTTTTTTCTTGCTGTTACACAATTCTTTAAGTCTTTTAAAAAAATTACGTGTTTGAAAATAATTTGTGTGATGTTATTACTGTTTCTGGAAAATGGAAGTATCCCATTTTCCACATTGCCCAATGTACTTTAAAACCTAACTGCAACCTACTTCCTCAATTCCCAAATACTCATATTTGGAAATGTAATACTAACAGACAAATTTTAGCTCTGCTCATTTAACTTGTCCTCTAGTCCACATTTACTCAATAATTTTAGAGCAAACCTTTATTACCCAAACCCAGACCTTTTTTCTACCTCGAATACAATTTTAATTATTAAAGTTCTTTCCATTACATTTTTATTCTAAAAAGGACTTTGGTTAAAATATAGTACCCTATAAATAAGATGTAAGCATTGTATTTTTAAAATTAGGGAAGACAGATTATTTCATAGGCATTTGGTAACAGGCAAAAACTTGACTTCAGTTTTAGACTCTAAAAGACTTTCTACAATAGTATATCTATATAACTGGTAGCCACTAACAGACATTACTTTATATAATTGTTTCTTTCATGCCAGTAGGTCTTAAGATATCAACTTACCAAAAAACTGACAAAGCTGGCTCCAAAACTCATTAGTGGGCTATGATTTCTGTTAAAAAAAAAAAAACACACACACACACAATAAAATTATTTTCATTGTAAAATTTTATTTTAAAAGCATTTGACATATCACGATTACCATATAATCCTCCTAATTGGATAAAAGAAGTTAAGGTCATCAAGCAGATTAAATTACCCTAATAAAGAAGGTAAAGAGGCAAGGTGGTTTACAGCTCTATCTGCCAGGATAGAATTTGCCTCTGATTCTTCAAATTAAGGCAAACAAAAAGTCAAATGAGAACAGACACTGCCTTAGTACACTTTTTAACTGTGGCTGTTAAAGAGTTGACACAATAAATATAAAGATGGTAGAAACAGGCCAGGCGCAGTGGCTCACGCCTGTAATCCCAGCACTTTGGGAGGCTGAGGCAGGCAGATTACCTGAGGTCAGGAGTTGCAGACAGGCCTAGCCAACATGGCAAAACCTCATCTCTACTAAAAATACAAAAGTTAGCAGCAAGTGGTGGCAGGTGTCTATAATCCCAGCTATTCAGGAGCCCGAGGCAGGGAGAATTGTGTGAACCGGGGAGATGGAGGTCACACTGAGCCAAGATCGCACCATTGCACTCCAGGCTGGGCGAGAGTGAGACTCTGTCTCAAAAAAAAAAAAAAAAAAAAAAAAAAAAAAGATAGAAACAAACTGACAACTACAAAACCTTGGCCAAAGAAAGATGGTTATTTTTCATTTTTAAAATAATCTTCTACCGTTACCAGTTAGATCATTTTTAAAATGCAAAACTTGTTACAAATGTTCAACACAGAAAATCAGTCTAGTTTCTAGAGTATATCAAAGGGTCTCTTCACTGAGTCAGACTTCACAAAGTCACTCATCAAATCCGAGAACCTTAGGAATGCCTCCCTAAGAGTCAGCCATTCCCCCTTGTAATCATCTGATTTTGTTGTAAGCCAAAAATGAAAGCAAATCAATATCAATTTAAAGAATAAAAGAATATAAATGTTCTGCTTCAAAATCCAAAATAGTACAAAATCCAGATCTCTATAAATTCCACTAAAAGGAAAAGCTAGTTGTAACTACCTTCTTAAATGAAAACCATTTTATTGATTTTTTATTATGCAAATACTATATGGTCACTATAAAAAGGCATGAAACAATGTATTCTATCTCTGACTATAAATACAGAATATATGCAAAGTGAGAGTATGTGTGTGTCTACGGGAAAGAGAAGGTGCACGCTTACATGTGTCTGAATGTGTGTGTACACACATATGCCTAATGGATATCTTGTACATACATTTTGGCAGGCAAGGTCAAATATATTCTTGGGATAAAATGCTAGCAGTAGCATTACTGAGTTAAAGGGTATGCATATTCATTTTTCTCCTGGTGCACTGTGTGTGTGTCAGAGAAAGACAGTATGTGTGCCATCCAGGACTCTATTTAACACTAACCTTCTGCTACCATTTTCTTTTTCATCTACTTAGTACCTACCTAAATTCTATAGTTAATAATAGTCCGCTTATCCCATTTAATAGATTACTTAAGCCAACATGAAAAAAAAATGGGAAGGTCAATTCCCTTGTGAGGAATCCCTAACCAGCGCTCACACCCATGAACCTAGATCAAACCGCAGACTTTTGTAGCATCTGTCATCCCCACAATCTGCCTCAAAATACATGTTAGTTTTTCTCATCCCATAGCACTATTTGGGCATAACAGTATGTATAGTAGGGCATACCCTACCCTACTATACATATCATATCCACCTTACACACATAGCAGGTGTTCCGCAAATCCGAGTCGGTGAAGGAAGGGATGACACAGAATTCTGTCTTTCAGGAACAGACGCATCTCAATCAAGTGCTGTGTACTGCGACTTTTCCCTCCTTTTCCCTGCTTACATATTAGCCACTTTGCCATTTGAAAAATGAAGGAAGCTGAAACTAGGGCCTACTGTTGCCACATCTGCTTCTTATTCTTGGCTAAAATTAGGTTTCTGAGAGCTGTGGCAATTAATTATTCATGGTACCTAACCTGGCCCTTTTGACTTCACATACCATCTTATCATTTAAGTGGGGGAAAAAAACCATAGCAACAGCCCAAGGTTAAACCCCCACAGCACCGGGAGCATCGGGCACGTGACAACACACTCGGGGCGGGCGGTTGTCCTCTCAGGCTGCACATCACTCGCTGTTAGAAGAGCTCGATCTAACATGGTTCACTTGGTCCTTGGTTTTTTTGTCGTTTCTTTTTAAGACAGAGTCTTGTTCTGTCGCCCAGACTGGAGTGCAATGGCGCAATCTTGGCTCACTGCAACCTCTGCCTCCTGGGTTCCAGTCATTCTCCTGCCTCAGCCTCCCAAGCAGCTGGGATTAGAGGCAGGTGCCACCACGCCTGGCTAATTAATTGTATTTTTAATAGAGATGGAGTTTCACTATACTGACCAGGCTGGTCTCAAACTCCTGACCTCAAGTGATCCACCCTCCTCGGCCTCCCAAAGTGCTAGGATTACAGGCATGAGCCACCACACCCAGTCCACTTTTTTTTTCTTAAACTTCACATATTTCAAGTGATCCTAAGTTAACTTACTGCATCCTAATCAATTGTGGACCATGCATGTGTCTCTACACAAAATGCATTCATTTTGGAGATATGGAAATGTTCCCAAAGAGTACGAAGGTCATTAGTTCAAAACTGGAGCTGTGGAGCGGGAGGAAGAGGCTCCCAGCTCATTTCAATACTGCTCATATTTGGAACCAACAGACAAAGACCAAACAAGGGGAGTGGGAGTGCTATGTGAAGGCTGCATATAAAGGTAAGCATTAGAACCCAAATACAAACCTTTCTAAATACCAGAAGATATACAAAAACTGGGGCGAGTGAAATAAACCATAGTGAAAAACCTACTTAAAAAAAAAAAAAAGACGACTAAATATTTGCTGATATTGAAAAAACAATGGTAGGATAATCTATAACATTTTTTTCAAAATTGATACCTATAAGGTGAGGGAGGGGAATAGGGAAGAAGAAACAAGGATGCAAATGAAGTTCCCTTTTATACATCTTGTTTTGTAGATTTCATTTTGGAACCATGTAAAAGTTATTCACAATAATATTGGATGCTAATAATGCAACCCCTAAAGTCAAAAGAAAGTGACTTAAATATCCCTAAAAGCAAATCCAGTTGGTAACATAACACCAGAGCAGAACTAGTCCAAGAGACTTTACAACACAGTAATCTGACTGTATATCCCTATTGTGAAATAGCCTTAAAAACTGACCCCAAAAGGTGGCCAAAAGAAAAATCTTAACCTGCTTTCAGTAATCATATTCTTACTGGACTGGACAAGTGGGTACTGTTATTCTAAGGCTGCTGGGTCGTAGTATGTGAGAAAGCAATCAGTTAAGTATATCAGCATTTGTTGGGACCCAGGACTCTGTGCATAGGAAAAAGGATGAAACAAACTTTTAAATCCTATAGTCCAGAATACAAACTGGAAGAATAAAAGCAAACTCATTGAGTTTTTTATCTTTAAAAGAATACGGCCGCGTGCGGTGGCTCACGCCTGCAATCCTAGCACTTTGGGAGTCTGCGGCAGGTGGATCACCTGAGGTCAGGAGTTCAAGACCAGCCTGGCTAACGTGGTGAAACCCTGTCTCGACTAAAAATACAAAAATTAGCCAGGCGTGTCTGTAATCCCAGCTATCTGGGAGGCTGAGGCAGGAGAATCTCTGGAATCTGAGAGGCAGAGGCTGCAGTGAGCCAAGATGGCGCCACTGCACTTCAGCCTGAGAGAGCTGAAGACAGAGCGAGACTCCGTCTCAAAAAAAAAAAAAAAATGCAAATCAAAACCACCATAAGATACCATCTCACAACAGTCGGAATGTTTATTATTAAAAAGTCAAAAAACAACAGATGCTGGCAAGGTTGTGGAGAAAAAGGAACACTCTTACACTGTTGGTGGGAGTGTAAATTAGCTCAACCATTGTGGAAGACAGTGTGGCGATTCCTGAAAGACCTAGAGGCAGAAATACTATTTGATATGGTTTGGCTGTGTCCCCACCCAAATCTCACCTTGATCGTAGCTCCCATAATTCCCAAGTGTTGTGGGAGGGAACCAGTGGGAGACAATTGAATCATGGCGGGGATGGTAGTGAGTAAGCCTCATCAGATCTGATCGTTGTATAAGGCATTCCCCCTTTCACCTGGCTCTCATTCTCTCTTTGCCTGCTGCCATGCAAGACATGACTTTGCTCCTCCCTTGCCTTCTGCCACGATTGTGAGGCCTCCCCAGCCATGTGGAATTGTGAGTTAATTAAACTTCTTTTCTTTATAAATTACCCAGTCTAGCCGGGCGCGGTGGCTCACGCCTGTAATCCCAGCACTTTGGGAGGCCGAGGCAGGCGGATCACAAGGTCAGGAGATCGAGACCACGGTGAAACCCTGTCTCTACTAAAAATACAAAAAATTAGCAGGGCGCGGTTGAGGGCGCCGGTAGTCCCAGCTACTCGGTAGGCTGAGCCAGGAGAATGGCGGGAACCCGGGAGGCGGAGCTTGCAGTGAGCCGAGATAGCGCCACTGCACTCCAGCCTGGGCGACAGAGCGAGACTCTGTCTCTAAATAAATAAATAAATAAATAGATAACCCAGTCTCAGTCTCGGGTATATCTTTATCAGCAGCATGAAAACAAACTAATATACCATTCAACCCAAGAATCCCACTACTGGGTATATACCCAAAGAACTATAAATCGTTCTATTTTAAAGATACATGCACGTGTATATTCACTGCAGCACTATTCACAATAGCAAAGACAAAGACTTGGAATCAACTGAAATGCCCATCAATGATAGACTGAATAAAGAAAATGTGGTACATGTACACCATTGAATACTATGCAACCATAAAAAGGAACGAGATCATGTCCTTTGCAGGGACACAGATAGAGCTGGAAGCCATTATCCTTAGCAAACTAATGCAGAAACAGAAAACCAAACACCAAATGTTCTGATCTGTAAGTGGGAGCTAAGTGATGAGAATATATGGACACATAGAGGGGAACAACAGACACTGAGGCCTACTTGAGGCTGTATAGTATTCCACAGTATATGTACCACATTTTCTTTTTTTTTTTTTTTGAGACGGAGTCTCACTCTGTCCCCCAGGCTGGAGTGCAGTGGCCCGATGGAGGGTGGGAAGAGGGAGGGGATTGGAAAAAATGAAAAATTAGTACTAGGTTTAATACCTGGGTGATGAAATAATCTGTACAACAAATCCCCATGGCATAAGTTTACCTATGTAACAAACCTGCACATGTACCTCTGAACTTAAAAGTTTAAAAAATTAAACAAATTTATATGGAAAAGTAAATGATTTAGAATCGCCAAATCAAATCTGAAGAACAGCAACAAAGCTAGATGCTTACTTTACCAGACATCAAGACAATTAAAATTAAGAATTTCTGTTCAGTCATAAGCGATTGGAAAAAGCAAACCACAGACGGGGAGAAGATATCTGCAATACACATATCCAACTAAGAGCTCATCTTCAGGATACATTAAAACCTTCCATGAATCAGTAAAAAAAAAAAAAAAAAGACTGAAAGCTTACTAAAAAGATTGCCAAAATCTTACAATAGACACTTCACAAATGAGGGTATCCAAAAGTCAATAAACATATTTAAAATGCTGAAAATCATTAGTTATCAGGGAAATACAAATTAAAACCAAAATGAGATACCACTATACTACTCAGGTTGTCAGGAAGGACTGACACTTTCAAGTGTTAGTGAGATGTGGAACAACTAGTATTCTCCTACGTCGCTTATCAGTGTCTACTAAATCTAAACATATGCCTACCCTAGTAACTTGTTTTATTAATTATGAACTTTATAATTTTATTATTTGTTCTAATGAATTTTTTTTTTTTTTTTTTTTTTTTTTTTGAGAGAGTCTCGCTCTGACACCCAGGCTGCAGGGCAGTGGTCGGCTCACTGCAGCCTCCGCCTCCTGGGTTCAAGTGATTCTTGTGTCTCAGCCTCCTGAGTAGCTGGCACCTCAGGTTCATGCCACCACACCTGGCTAATTTTTGTATTTTTAGTAGAGATGGAGTTTCACCATGTCGACCATGCTGGTCTCGAACTCCAGACTTCAAGTGATCCACCTGCCTCTGCCTCCCAAAGTGCTGGGATTACAGGCGTGAGCTATCGCATCTAGCCTCTAATGGATTTAACAGTGGTTTAATTTTATGCACATATAGTTGTCATTAATTTTTTTAATTTTAGGTTGTGGTACAGGTAAAGGTTTGCTATACAGGTAAACTGTGTCACAGGTGTTTAGTGTACAAATGATTTCATCACCCAGGTAATAAGCACAGTACACAATAGGTAGTTTTTCTATCCTCACCCTCTTCCTACCCTCCACCCTCAAGCAGGCCCCGCTATCTGTTGGTCACTTCTTTGTGTTCAGGTGTACTCAGTGTTTAGCTCCCACTTACATGTGAGGACATGGAGTATTTGATTTTCTGTTCCTGCATTGGTTTGCTTATGCTAATGGCCTCCAGTTCCATCCATGTTCCTGCAAAGGACATGATCTCATTCTTTTTTATGGCTGCATAGTATTGCACAGTATATGTACCACCTTTTTTTTTTTTTTTTTTTTGAGATGGAGTCTCGCTCTGTCCCCCAGGCTGCAGTGCAGTGGCCCGATCTCAGCTCACTGCAAGCTCTGCCTCCCGGGTTCACGCCATTCTCCTTCCTCAGCCTCCCGAGTAACTGGGACAACAGGTGCCCACCACCACGCCCGGCTAATTTTTTGTATTTTTAGTAGAGACAGGGTTTCACCATGTTAGCCAGGATGGTCTCCATCTCCTGACCTCGTGATCCACCCGCCTTGGCCTCCCAAACTACTGGGATTACAGGCGTGAGCCATGGCGCCCAGCTATATGTACCACATTTTATTTATCCAGTCTCCAACTGATGGATATTTAGGTTGATTCTATGTCTTTGCTATTGTGAATAGTGCTGCAATGAACATACGCATGCATGTGCCTTTATGGCAGAACAATTTATATTCATTAGGGTATATACCCAATCATGGGATTACTGGGTAAACCAGTAATTTTCACAACAGAAATTAATGATTATGCTCCCCGAAAAGACACATATACCATGTTAATAGCAGTGTTATTCATACTAGCCTCAAAGTGGAAATAACTCAAGCATCCATCACGGTAGAACAGATGTAGTATTGCAGCATATTCACTCAATGCAATAACATGAATTAATCTCATAAGCAATAACGTTGAGTGAAAGAAGCTAGATACAAAAGAGTATATCCTAGATGAGTCTATGTATATGAAATCCAAAACCACTATTCTGAC
This sequence comes from Macaca mulatta, assembly GCF_049350105.2. NCBI lineage: Eukaryota > Metazoa > Chordata > Mammalia > Primates > Cercopithecidae > Macaca > Macaca mulatta. The sequence continues at coordinate 68,336,995 of NC_133423.1, forward strand.
TTCTGATGATGACAGACGTCTGGACAGTGGCTTCCTCTGGAGAAATATCAATTTGAGAAGGAGCCCAAAGGAGGGCACTGGAGTGTTGGAAATGTCTGAGAACTTTACCTGGATAGTAGTTACACTGGTGTTTACATTGTAAAAGTTCTTCACTGTACTAAGTTTTTCCTTATGACAAAGAGAAAAATATTAAAAAGAAAAACAATCAGATAAATGATCATTGATGATTATTGGATTATATTAATAAATTAGTATTCATTTTTTGGTGTGCAATGGTACTGTGGCTATATTTTAAAGGAGTTTCTACTCTTTAGAGGGATATATGAAAGTAATTACAGATAAAATGATATGTTGACTGGGATTTGTTTCAAAATAATTTGGGGCAAAGAGATTAAAAGGGAACAGAAGATAGACAAAGCAAGACTGTTCCTGACTTGATAATTATTGAAGCTGAGTGACAAGAACATCAGAATTCATTAAATTATTCTACGTACTTTTGAAGATGTATAAAATTTTCCAAAATAAAAAGTTAAAAAACAAGGCCAGGCATGATGGCTCACACCTATACTCCCAGCACTTTGGGAGGCTGAGACAGGAGGATTGCTTGAGACTAGGAGTTGCAAATCAGCCTGGGCAACATTGTGAGACCCTGTCTCTAAAAAACAATTTCAAAAACAGACATACGTTTTACAAAACACAAGGTATCTTTTGGAATCCTTTCATGAGAGGGCCTCTTATGTTCACCGCATTTGCTTTTTAAAAATGAACCATCAGTAATAAAACGACTCTAAAATTTTCTCTCTGTATGAGTCACCCAAAGGTAGAAAACCTGTCGTGAATGAAAGGAAGTAATTGATCCTCATTCTGATATTCGCCAACATTGCCTTGGACTTTTTTTTAAGGTTTCTCAAAGATATTAAAAATTGGATAGATGAAGATTTTATTTCCTGAAACGCAGTGGAAGAGAATGTATATATTTGATTCTCAAAGGAACATTTCTCACTTACGTAAGTGGGCATCATTACTGTAAAACAGTCCCTAACTGAATGTGTTTCTTTAAATGCAATTTTCCTGCCCAAAGTAGTGAATAGCAGGAATTTTTTGTCTTTCATTTTTCTGAAAATGTTCTAAACTTACTTAATGTTTAGTTCTTAGAATTTTCCAGAATGACTTTTCTCCCCTTCAAATGTGTGGGGGGTTTGGACTCTTGGGGATTATAAATGAAGCACAGGGCCACCTGAATCTAATCAGCCTGCAGCTGTCATCCACATCTTTCACTGCAGCCCTGAGACCTGAGATCTGAGGGCTGAAGAAAAAATTGCATGTACTCACCCCTGCTGCTCTTAATGGAAGCTCTGCTTTCTGGGACCATGCTGTTTAAAAATCACAGTCCCAGGGGGAGCACTGGAGTTAACTTTGTACAATTAGCAAAAAGGGCAGCACTCAATGCTTCTCTAAGGCCTTAGACCTTGCCTTCAGAAACACAATTTTTGCCAAAAGGACAAGTGATATCCCCTGCTCTGCTTGTTATCATCAAAAATGGGCTTTAAGAAGACAAAACTGGTTTGATATTTCATCTTTCCTTCTGAAAGAAGAGTAAAACAATGCCAAGAAAACTACATGCATGAAGCCGTTTGTTCCAACATTATCCAGAATAGAGAAAAATTGGGTTTTAATGGACCATTGGAAAAAAGCTTTATGCCACTGCATTTGGCAACAATTTCTTGGATATGACACCAAAAGCGCAGGTAATTAAAGTATATAAATTGAACTACATCAAAATTTAAAACTTCTGTGCCTCCCAGAACATAATCGGCAGAGTGAAAAGGCAACCAACCTATGGAACTGGAGAAAATATTTGCAAATCATATATATGATATGGGGTTAATATCCAGAATATATAAAGAGCTCCTACAACTCAGCAACAACAAAAAACAAACAACCTAATTAAAAACTGGGCAAAGAACTTGAATAGACATTTCTCCAAAGAAGATGAACAAATGGCTATATAAGCCCATGAACAGAAGCTGAACATCACTAATCACTAGGGGAATGCAAATCAAGGTCACAGTGAGACACCACCTCACACCCACTAGGATAGCTACTATCACAAATGAAACAAAATAAGCATTAGAAAGGATGTGGAGAAACTGGAACCTTTGCATACGGTTGGTGGGAGTGTAAGGTGGTGCAGCCACTATGGAAAACTATAGGCAGTTTCTCAAAAACTAGAATTACCATACGATCGAGCAATTCCACTTCTAGGCATATACACAAAAGAATTGAAAGCAGGGACTCAAACAGACACTTGTGCACCCACGTTCATACCAGCATTATTCACAACAGCCAAAAGGCAGAAGCAACTCAAGTAATGAATGGATAAACAAAATGTGATATACAAACAATGGAATATTATTCAGCCTTAAAAAAAAGAAAATTCTGATACATGTGACGAAATGGATGAACTTTGTGGACATAATCCTAAGTGAAATAAGCCAGTCACAAAAAGATTAATACTGTATGATTCCACTTCTATGAAGTACCTGTCACAGTCAAATTCATAGAGACAGAAAGCACAATAGCGGTTGTCAGAGGCTGGAGGTGGGGAAAGGAATGGGGAGCTATTGTTTAATGGGTACAGAGTTGGAGTTTTGCAAGATGAGAAAGAGTTCTGCAGATTGGTTGCAAAACAATGTATATGTACTTAACATGACTGAACTGTAAACTTGAAAAATGGGTAAGATGACATATTCTGTTACGTATATTTTACCACAATTTAAAAATTAATTGAAAAAACTTTCTACAATAGAATGACTCATAAATAACCAGATGGAATATCATCAAGACCTAAAAATGTTTTTCGATAGAATTTAATGTGAAAACAAAAGTTCTGCATACATTTTTCAACACATACAGACAAAAAATGAAAAAAATATTGTGAGGGGCAAGAAGATCAAGGGGGTCTTCTTCAGTGCAAAGCGTGTGTACAGCGGGGAGGTTTAACAGTCACGACTGAAACTGCTCTAATCATCATCTCTGTTTTCAAGTTGTCACCACAGACACTTTCTGCATTTACACTCCTTTTAGAGAAAAAAATACATCATTTAAGTCGATTTACTTGTTCTACATCCCTGTGGTTCGGTTGTGGCTTTGACACAATTTTCTCATTAGAATATATCATCCAGTCAACCAAACAGAATAATGGGGCGATTCAACACAAGACCGCCAGATCCCGCTTATGTGAGAACGAGTGATTCACCGAGTGGCAAGCTGAGGCCTCACAGTGCCCAGCTGTGGCCCAGAGCACCCTGAGCACAAGGCTGGCAGTGAACTGAACCCATAAGAAGTAGAGAACAGTCCTCAGTTAGATGAGGTCACTCCCCAAGACAGTCTTTTGCATTTTTTCCCAAAAACAAATGCAAGTGATTTGAGGATCACTTTTTATATTATCCACATAAGTAGTATAAATAAGATTTTTAATGCATCCCTTTCAAAATTTAAAAAAAGGGGGAAAAGGCCACTTTTGCTCATTCTCTTATTTAAAAAATTGTTTTTTCCCTTTTAATTGTGAAATCTCTCTACTTAGCTAACTCCTCCCCACCGTGCCAAGAAAAATAAAAAAGGATTTTATAATAAGGAATCTGATAATCTGATGAGGGCTGAGTTAAAAACTAAAAATATGTGCTTTGAACACGTAAAAGTCAGCACTAAATAAAGCCTTGAAATGTCCCAATTTCACAGGAGACTGATGGTCTGAACGTAGCCCCCACATAGTCTGTACTGTTCTTGTGGTTCCTGGGCTATCGGCTCATTTTTACTGTTCTATATCTCAAGTTCTCTAACTTGAATACACTGTGGCAACAATCAATAGATAAGATTAATTTAGTACTTCTGCAATGAGCTATATTTTCCAAATTCGTTGAACTTACTTTGTAACACCATTCAGACATGAGAAACTATTATGGGAGCAACTTGGAGGCCTCAACCTTAATTGAAAGATGTTGCAGCAATCACAGAGAAAGGAGTATCTGTTCAGCCAGTGCCACAGAACATAAAAGCTTTTATATCACTCACCACCTAAAGAGAAAGACTTGTCTCTACTTATATTATGACAGGAAGAAAGAACAGTGACGTCTTCAGCACCTTATTCACGTGGCATTCATTCAACAGTTTATTAAACAGAGCATCTTCCATATGCAGAAAAGGGAAAGGTCTCTTGCAAGTGGTAAGTGGAAAACTCTACATCAAAGGTCTAAGAAGAAAAGCAACCTATTCCCTCAGACGGTGGCCAAGGAAAATAAAAGGGGAAATGCTTTATTTGAAGGGTTTTTCTTGACACTATTCATATTGTTATTAAGAATATTTTTCAAAAGGAAAACATCTGATTTATTCTGAAAGCATCTTACTTTAAAAGTCCTCTCAATGCTTCCTTTATATATTACAGATAGCATCTTTAGAGGTCTCATATATGATTCGACAGCATCCGTGGAATGTCTCTTTTTGAATCCTGCTACAAATCAGATTATAAAACAAAATTCATTACTATGGTATTCCTAAAAAGTTAAATCACTTCCACAGTAATACCATTGGCTCTATCTCATTCATGAGGTCTCCTCCTCCCAACAGACCTGAGAGACAGGTACGGTTACCCAGGTCCAACTCCATGCCCTGCACACTCCACTGCTCCACATCTTCTAAGGATCCATGATAAATTTCCAATTCCCAGTGGTTTCCATAGTACACAGCTGACACTGAGCCTGCTTCTGGAAGGATTAAAATGTCACCTCCATCCAAGCCAAATAACTAGGAAGGTGATTAAGAAATCAGGCCAAACAAAAACAATAAAATTCAGGATCATAGTCTAATAAATAATTTTTCATTTTCCAGTTTGTTCCTTGGCTCCACCAAAGTTATCTAAGAGAAAACTGTAAATTTTCTTTAAAAAAAAGCAATAAATTTTTTCTTAAAGCAAGACATTTAATTTTAAAATCACCCATCTAAGTCATGACTGGATAATGTTCTTCAGTTTAAAATAAATAAAAAGTGACCTTTTCTATACTTAGGGCTTTAGGAAAAATTCTAATGAATTTAGTTTTGTTCCACTCACTCATTCAAAACATGTCTGCTGAACACCGAGTACACAACCGACCCAGTGCTATGTGCTGGGGATGCAAAGATGACCAAGAATACGCCTACTCTTCAGAGAGCACACAGTCCAGTTTGGCAACTAGAAAGTCCAAATGGCCCTTCTAATAAACAGCGATGCAAAGTGAGTAAATGGTGTTACTCTGACTCACATCAACATCCCGTCACCATATTTTTTGTGGACAAATGAGGGCCCCTTAACACCATATTTGATGAAATCTGAAAAAGGCTACTTGCCATCTTTGATCTTCCCTTCTCTAGTATTCTTTCTAAAGATATATGAATATGTCTCCAATCACTCTCTATATTTTAATTCTCTGCAGAGCACTTATTACTATTTGATATTTGTATCATTATTTGTTTATTTGAATAAATGGAAGTCCCCAAGAGTGGGGACCCCATCTCTGTTACATGCTGCTGTCCTGACCACCTACAACAAATCTGGAGTTTAACAGGTCCCCAATACACGCTTGTTTAGTGAACCAGCCAAGTCTTACAAAATTCATACTTCCCGTTTCATCTGATGAACTGTCCTCCACAGCGTCAAAAAATGACTAGATATAAGACCTTCATCACCTGAACCTGTAAAACTGCTTTTACTAACAAAAGTAAATGTGCTTATTTCCTTTACCAGAAGATAGCTGTGGGGAAATTCATGGAAAGACTTTATTTGCTTTTCAGACACGACTCAAACCATGACCTTTGGGGACCTTTTAATCTGAAGGATGGCATGCCTCTAAAACACTGATCACCCCAGCCATTTAGTTTATGAGTGTTTGATTTACAAACGTTTGGAATAGGTCCAGTCTTGTGTTCAGACTTGTTTTGAGCATGTGCCCACCCTTTTGGGGAATATGGGAGTCTGTAGCCACCACCAGCTCACCCCAGACATCCTTGCAGGTCAGGGGCACCTCAGGCCTGGAGGGGTACCAGTCCCCAGAGAGCATGGCCCCTGTGTGCACAGCGATGTTTGCACTTACAGCCACTGCGGTTTCTGTTTATTTTTGTTAACTGCTTGTGATACGGCCTTGCATCTTATCAGCAAAAAGACTTTGTAATTCACTGGCTGGTGTGGAGAAGCCGTGAAATTCACCAAGATCAGAGAAGCTGTAAGCCCGTAGCAGGCAGGGGATGGGAAGACTTTTGGGGTCAGTCGACTCTGGGTTTCCTCCCCACTGAAGGGAAGAATAACCAGGAGGCTGGACAGTCCATTCCCACAGCCTGAGGTAGTAATTATCTACAGGTAGATCATTATTGAGCCGCTCTCTAAGAGGTACCATAAAAACAATAATAACCATTACTTCCTATGGACTATTGACCATACTTGACCCTTACTTGACCCTTACTTCCTATGGACTATTGCTCTGACTGATGCGTTTCTAGCACACACGTACATGAAGAATGCATCCCGAGTATGGCAAAATATACTCAATCACGGAAGTAATTTAAAATACAGACAAGTTCAACAAGATGACAAAAACAGAATTTCACTTTTTTTCTTTTTTTTTGAGATGGAGTTTTGCTCTTGTTGCCCAGGCTAGAGTGCACTGGCATGATCTCAGCTCACTGCAACTTTCGTGTCCCGGGTTCAAGCAATTCTCCTGCCTCAACCTCCTGAGTAGCTGGGATTACAGGCACCTGCCACCACACCCAGCTAATTGTGTATTTTTAGTAGAGACAGGGTTTCACCATGTTGGTCAGGCTGGTCTTGAACTCCTGACCTCAGGTGATTCACCCTCCTCAGCCTCCCAAAGGGCTGGGATTACAGGCATGAGCCACTGTGCCTGGCCCAAGATTTTGTTTTTTGGTTTTTTTTTTTTTTGAGACAGGGTCTTGCTTTGTCACCCAGACTGGAGTGCAGCTCACTACAGCCTTGATCTCCCAGGCTCAAGCCGTCCTCTTACCTCCCAAATAGTTGGGACAATAGGCATGGGCCACCATGCTTGGCTAATTTTTGTATTTTTAGTAGAGACAGGATTCCGCCATGTTGTCCAAGCTGGCCTTGAACTCCTGACCTCAAGTGATCCAGCTGCTTTGGCCTCCCAAAGTGTTGGAATTACAGGCATGAGCCACTGCACCAGGCCACATTTCACTTTTTAGCCTCTCTCAGGTGTCTAGCAAAGGAAAGGCAAGCAATGCAGGGGTGTCCCTTAGAACGTAGGAGTTTTAAGCAGGACAAATTATGGGAACAATAAGAAAGGAGAAATGGTGAACAGGACAGGGGATACAAGTGTCTGACCAGGCATCGGCGACTGGGGGCTGGCAGCCACCACCCTCTCAGAGCCCCAAATGGTGTCCAGAACCCAGCCAGCCAGGCCTGGGAAGAAGGAGGGGAGAAAAGAGAGAGAAAGCAAAATGAAGGCCAAGGAAAATGGTCGGACCCTGAGTCCCCCATCTTTTAATTGCCAAATGCTTTCTTGAGTTAGGAATATCCAGTCTAATTAATATGACAGATTATTTAGAAAGGGGATATTTAAGAGAGAAAGTAGTAACATAAAAATTAAGTTTGTCTCCAGATAAGAGTAGGGAAAACAGGAAATGTTTCCATTTTTATTTCCTTTCCCAATATTACTTTAATACTATAAATTTCCAAAAGAAACTAAAAATTTTGGGGCTTGAGTGTGAGGGTTCCCGCCTGGGCCACTGACCTCCTGCCTCTCTCCTCAATGGTTCCTGCTCAGCCTCTAGCCTAGGTCCAAAGGGTGCTGGTTCCAGACCACCGTTCCTGGTCCCTCGGGTTGGGCTGGATCCCTCCTCTGGGTTCTCAAGATCCTCAGCCTTCACTCTTCAGAACACAACTCACACCCACACAGTGCCCACCTGGCACAGCATTCAGCACCCAGAATGCCCTCGATGGGTACTTGATGAATAAGTGAATGAGAGAATGAGTGAGTGAGTGAACAGCCTGAGAAGCAAACGAACAGAAGGCTATCTATGCTGAGCTATTTAAGGTGGCTATGAGATAGGTGACATTGTTTCCATTTCTTTCCATGTTATAGAGCTGATTTACTGAGTGAACAAACTCACTAAAATAGTGCCTGGCATATAGTAGGTACAATGTAACTATTTATTGAATGAGTTAATAAATAATGAATTGGTCTAAATAAACAAAAATCTTTTCCTTGCCTACGAAGTTACTCCTGAAAACAGGATTAATATTTGAGTAGTCTCTGGAACATATGAAATGTTTTAAATGATTTCCTGCCTTTACCATTAGCTCTCTTTAAAACACCATTTTACAAATATAGTTCTTGAATCGTTCACCTGTAGAATGCTGAAAAGTACTAAAGGTGACATTATAAAGGGCACTTCTTAAGCTAGGAGTACTATCATAATTATAAAATTTTCTCTTGAGTTGGCCAACACGTCTTAAGAACTACATAATCATGTATTGACATATTCATTCCATAACTGTATTGTTAAATTTTACCAATTTAAAATGTAAATACAGTGTTTCAAAGAATATATTTCTACAATAGAAAACAAATCTATTTTTCAACCTACACACTGATTGCCAACCTAGCCTAAAAATAACTTCGTCTTTGAAAAGCCCACTTAAGAAAAACAACCTCAAAACAGTAATCAGTGCTACTTCCTATGAAAACGTCACCTTAAAAGGTAAATACAGCACTTATGATTTTTTAATGAACAGAAGCAGAGTGCACAAAGAGCAAGCAGTATTTTCTCAAAGCTATATAAAACTAATTCTATTTCAGAAGAATAGAGGTAGGAGAAAAATGTTACATGTTTTAACCAAAAATATACATTTATCTCAAATATTTATCATGTCCTTTTTTCAAAATTTCAAATCAGAATAGTAAAGGCCTTTAATTTCCTACTCATACAGGCATAACTGGCCCCTGCCTTCAGGCTATGGGCAGCCTTGCATATATGCAAAAAAAGGTAGGGCATAAAAACGCCTCATTTATTTAAAGAAGTCAGAAATAGGGTATTCAAAATTTAAATTTTAACTAAATCAACGCATTCTCACAAGTCCTTAACTGCTTATGCAATTATATAATAGTGTCCTATAGTTTATCAAGTATTTCAAAATTGCAAAACTTCATAACACACTGTGGAAGGCACACACGTGTATTTGTTTTCCAAAATCGCTGGTTTATTAGTCTCACATAAATTATTAAACTAAATGCTATTTTTAAATTTCTATTCTAGTAGAGGCACTATTAGACCACAGAAATCATACATATGATAGATAAAACCTACCTATAAGAGGTTCTGTTTTAATAACAGAATGAATTTTTGTCATATTAAAGCAATTGTGATATTTGAAAAAGCTATACTACAAATAAACATGCAATGTATAAAATAAACATGGCTAAATGAGTAAGACAGTGTTCCTTCATATACTTTTTTAATGTTTAATTTTTTATTTTTATGAGTACATAGATGTATATATTTATGAGGCACACAAAATATTTCGATACAGGCATACAATGTGTAATACTCCTATCAGGTTCCTATATTTTTGTTATCTCGTCTATGGAACTGTCTTCAATACAGAGCTGTTATATTTTATAACAATCTGTTATGACTTCAAATATTAGCAGTAGGAGATACTTCCTTCTTCAATAGTTTTATTAAAGTATCAAAGTAAGCTATATATAAGTAAAGGTCATTTTGGTTGGTTTTGCTGTTGTCACAAGCATAGGTTTTCCTCTCTGTATATCATCTGCTTTCCTGCTACCAAAAAGAAATAAAGGGAGGGAGAAAGGCAGACAGAAAGGGGAGGAAGGAGGACAAAAGAAAGGGAGGGAGAAAAGGAAAGAAAGAAACACTATACAATAGTCTAAGAATGACATCTTATGATTTTTGAGAAGTGGTATTAAATACATATTAAAGTTGAATAGCTGGGTTGTATAACCATAAAATTCCCACAGTTTATGAAGAATTCTGATATTAAGAAATATATATCAATATTGGCCGGGCATGGTGGCTCATGTCTCTAATCCTAGCACTTTGGGAGGCTCAGGCGAGTGGATCAGTTGAGGTCAGGAGTTCGAGACCAGCCTGGCCAACATGGTGAAACCCCATCTCTACTAAAAATACAAAAATTAGCCAGGTGTCGTGCAGGGCGCCTATAATCCCAGCTACTTGGGAGGCTGAGGCAGGAGAATCTCTTGACCCCATGAGGTGGAGGCTGCAGTAAGCTGAGATTGCGCCACTGCACTCCAGCCTCTGTGACAGAGTGAGACTCCATCTCAAAAAAAGAAAGAAAAGAAATACATATCAATGTAAATGTATACCTTCTTAAGAAACTGCGAACTTTATTAAAGTTTTGAGCAGGGCAGAATATGAATGTCATGCTAACATTCTATGTACTACAGAAGCTGATATTTAGGGAAAGCTAAGCATTTCGGTAACAAAAGTAAATTAAAGTAAGTGAAACAGTAATATTATTTGAAGCAAAAATACGTTTAAATGTATTTTTTCTGTGGAAGGATGAAAGCAGCATATTGCTTTGTCTATATGCATTCAAATATACAATACAATATTTACAGTGAGTGGTGGGAATGAAAATTGGTGCAAATCTTTTGGAAAGTTCTCTGTATTTCAAGAGACTTAAAAATGTTTCTAAGAATCTATCCTAAGAAAAATAAAATATAGAAAAAATTTCTATGCAAAAACATTCATAGTAGTATTATAGGCAGTATTGAGAAACAAGAATAACTAGAATATTGAAGGATAAAGACTGTTAGCCAAATTAAACATATTCACCTAGCAAAATATTATTTTACAACAAAAAGTCATAACTAAGGAAATGCTTACTCTAGTGAGGTGGAAAAAGTACAGGCTCTAGAAAATGCTACCGAGTTAAAATCTCAAGTTGATGGACTAAATCTATGACTACTAGCAAGATAGACAAACTCTCAACTTGCATTTCCTCATGTGAAAATGTGATGTAACTATACTGCCTTATGTGGATATAATCAGTAAACAAGAAAAGTATCTCAAATGTCTAGTCTGAAGCTTGGCACATACAATAAACTAGTTACTGTATCATGATGATAAATGGAAAAGGCAGGATACAAACAAGATGTTTAGTAGGACAAACCATGTAAAAATATTTACAGGCCGGGAGCAGTGGTTCACGCCTGTAATCCCAGCACTTTGGGAGGCTGAGGCGGGCAGATCACGAGGTCAGGAGATCGAGACCATCCTGGCTAACACAGTGAAACCCCGCCTCTACTAAAAATACAAAAAATTAGCCAGACGTGGTGGTGGGCGCATGCAGTCCCAGCTACTTAGGAGGCTGAGGCAGGAGAATGGCATGAACCCCGGGAGGTGGAGCTTGCAGTGAGCAGAGGTGAATATATATATATATATATATTCACAGAAGGAAATACCCTAAAAAGTTATCTATAAGTAGTGAGAGTAAAGGGTGATTTTTCTATATATGTACTTTTCTTCTACTTTATCAATGAATAAGCATTTATCTTTATGAAGTTTTTAATTTGATCAACATAAGGCATAGTTTTAAAATGTGCACACAGAAGGAGTAATTTCAAACAGTAATATATAATTAAATTTCATCTATTTACTAAAAATTTTGCAAATATTTTTTGAGCACCTGTGTGTGCCAGCTCCATTGTAGGTAGTGGAATGAGGCCATTCCCACGGAGTTTACGTTTCAGAGTAGAAATACAGACAGTGAAAACTGTGTATTTATTGCTAAATCATCAATTCTATAACTGATCGTATAAGCACGTTTAAAATGGTAGTTTGGGTATTTATTACAGCCTTTCAGAAAACAAAACTGAATATGCCATAATATTTTAAGTTATAATTTTATTTTTAAGCCATAGGAAGGCAGTGTGTCAGAGCAGAGCATCTTATACTTTGCTGTGCACACAAATCCCCAAGTCCCCCCTGGCACCCTTGTTAAAATGCAGACTCTCACTCAGGTGGGCTGGGAAACTCTATCTTTTTTTTTTTTTTTTTTTTGAGACAGAGTCTCACTCCATCATCACCCAGGCTGGTGTGCAGTGGCATGATCTTGACTCACTGCTACCTCCACCTTCTGGGTTCAGGTAATTCTTCTGCCTCAGCCTCCCGAATAGCTGAGACTACGGGCGTGCACCACCACGCCTGGCTAATTTTTGTATTTTTAGTAGAGACAGGGTTTCACCATGTTGGCCAGGCTGGTCTCAAACTTCTGGTCTCAGGTGATCCGCCCGCCTTGGCCTCCCAAAGTGCTGGGATTACAGGTGTGAGCCATTGTACCTGGCCCGTAGACTCTATATTCTAACAAGTGCCTAAACGGTGCTGATGCCATTGGTCCCCAAACCACACTTAGACTAGCAGAGTCTCAGAGGTGTTGTTAGGACCTCTAAACAAGTTAGGTAAGTTAAAGATGCTGACCGACAGAGTGGTGTGAACTAAAACGACATAAATCTTTCCGAAAACAAATATTAGAAAACACTGCTAATATCTTCCCACTTGAAATTAAGAATTCTTGTATTTGCTGAAGGCCTGCTCTGTGAAACCAAATTTAAGATCCTCTCCCCAGAAGTACATCTCCGTTTTCCATTCTAGTAGATGGCCCCTCGTCCTCAGTGGCCTTTGCAGGCTGATGGTCCCGACCTTTCTTTGTTCTCCTGTGTTCTTGCTCTATGTTCTTCCCTTTCCTTGTTTCTGTCACACCAACCTCCATCTCGGTCCTAGCCCCTCATGACAGGCTTGCTACACAGAGCCTGCCGGACTCTGTCCACACCAAACTGCCACAAAAGCGGTGCATGCTGGAGACACTTCACCGTGCCACTGGTCCTTGACCAGCCGCCTCTTTGCACTGTGCATCACAGCAAACTAATGTAACTGGCAGGCTCTGAGCCCCTGCAAGCACCTGGCCTTCACTAGCACGGCTTGTCTCACTTCTTCCAAGCAGGTTCTCTGGTCCAGCTCAGCAAATGTTTAAGCCCTTAACCACCCCACATCACTGATCTTTGCCTCGTGGCCTCTGCACGTGGCCTCTCCTCTTCAGATTCCTGATTCAAATCCTGGAAAAAATCTGACTTTTTCCATGATGCTCTCTTTGTAACCTGCCCCCATACTGTGCACGGAGAAAGAAAACAGTGTTCCTGGGTTTGTACTATGGCTCTGGCAAAACTGGTTATTAAACACACACACACACACAAGCTCTTTCAGTCAACTGCCATTATAGAAGAGAAGTTTAATTCCCATAGGTGAAAAATCCAATCCATGGTGGTAAAGAGACTTTTTGCAAGAAATTAAAATGCTGTCCTGCCTGTACAATGCTAAATGAGCTGGCAGGAATTAGAGAAACCCTTTGCAGATGCAAAACCACTTCTTCACTCCTGAGCCTGCTGTGATGGAGCTTAATACCATACCCCTGAGATTTTCTCCATCCCAAGAACCGCCCTGGTGGCAAACCTTCATCTTCCCATGTGCCTTTGCTCAGGGACTTTATGGATTCAAGAGTTAATGGTGCAGTAACAGACTTCGGTGAGCTCTGAATATGACACGCCATGAAATGTGTGAAAGCTCTGAATATGGGATAGCAGGAAACACACACTTGCAGCCTTGTGTTGAGCAGCTACAGCCCAGGTGGCAAATGGGAAGGGCTTCAAGACACATCTGGAGTGCCCTGACTCCCAAGGGGCATCTGGCCTCAGTGTCTCCAACCTGGTTCATGATCAGAAGACCCTGAGTTGTTCCTATCCCTTTAACTGTATTTTTCTGTTGCTGAATGAATGCTCTAATAACTTGTTTCTCTCAATGTTTAATTCTAAGATGGGGAAAGGAGGGGCAGGGAAAAAAGAATGGTGTCACTGAGTAGTTTTTTTGTTTTTAGAGATGGGGTCTTGCTCTGTCACCCAGGCTAGATTGGAGTGCAGTGGCACGATCATGGCTCACTGCAGCCTCAAAGTCTCCAGCTTAAGCAGTCCTCCCACCTCAGCCTCCCAAATAGCTGGGACTACAGACACATACCCACCACACCTAGCTCACTGGGTAGTTTTTTATTTCATTCTTTTTTCAACATACACTGCTTCAACTTAATTTTCAAGCTACTTCTATGACTTACATTACTTTCAACGACTTAGTCTGATCCATTAATGTATATCTTTCATATATGTATATTATATACTCCCAGCTAGACTCTAAATTTCTTGTGAATAGAGACCAGACCTTATTTCTTCCACATAGTTTCACTGATTTTATCCCCAAAATGCACTGCTCTGCAGGTACTGAACAGACATTTTTATGAGAGTCATGGTATCTGCTCTCAAATTACTCCAGAAACTTCCACAGTGCTTCAGTACACAAGAAAAGTTCAATAAAGGACTAGCTAATTGAAAAACTGCCGAGACCCTAAATGTCATCAGGCACACCCCTTATTTACACTGTGTAAATATGCAGGGAATATTCATTTCTTCTTTTGTAGTCTTTTTACATCTTAAATTATATATCATATCATATACAGGGTAGAAAACTATAAGCCCCTGTAAAAACTCCTGGAGAGAGATTTGCCAACGTATAGCATCATTGATCCTTAGACCAAACAATTCCACATCTAGACATATACCCCAGCAATGTTTTGCACATGTGCGTAAAAACGTGTATAAAGATGTTCACTAAAGCAGGGGTTCCCAACCCCTGGGTCGCAGGGTCCATGGCCTGCTGGGAACTGGGCCACACGGCAGGAGGTGAGCAGCAGGCGAGCGAGCATTACCACCTGAGCTCCACCTCCTGTCAGATCAGCAGGAGTATTAGATTCTCCTAAGAATGCGAACCCTACTGTGAACTGTGCACGTGGTGGGTCTAGGTTGTGTGCACTTCTTATGAGAATCCAATGCCTGATGATCAGAGGTGGAACAGTTTCATCCCCAAACCATCCCCCGCACCCTTAGAAAAGTTGTCGCCCATGAAACCAGTCCCTGGTGCCAAAAAGGTTGAGGATTGCTGCACTATAGCACTGTTAAGGCCCTAAGAAAACAGAACCCACCTAAATGGTTACCTGTAATGACTAAGTATATCACATATTTATATAACAAAACACTTGATTTAGACGTTTAAATGATTATACTTGTTTTATAACATATATCAACATGGGTCGACTTCAAAACTTAAAAATCAGGTGAAAAATACAAACTGCAAAGGATACTTACGTTAATTTGAAAACAGAAACCTGCATGTTGTTAATGGTTAAAAATATGCATTTAAAGTATAACATATGGATGGAAAAGACATATACCAGCTTGATGACACTGGTGACCTATGGAGAGGGAAAGAGGAAAAATGCAATCATGCCGGGCTGAAAGGGAAGTATCTGTAATGTCTTACTCCTCTAAAGATATCAGAAGAGATTATGGCAAATGTTTACAAATGTTAACATTTTTCAAAACATAATTCTGAGTACAAAGGACATCTATATTTGTTTATAATATGCTGCACTTTTGTATATTTAAACTATTTTAAATTGTTAAAAAGTAATATAATACACCCATTAAAAGTATTAAGAGGCTCAATTTCTCTCCATTATTAAAATAACTAAAGCAAATCAGGGCAACAGATAAGAGGAAAGAGGTCCCTAAAATATTTCATGATTACTAGCTATTCCTAACCTAATGACAGAGGCCAATATTCCTGAAGGACCATGAACCAGGGAACCTGTTGCATTCTATAATAATTTGCTTGGTCTCTTAAGGTGGCAAATGACACTCTTGGCCCTTCTCTTACATGGTTAACACGCCACTGGACTATTGGCTAGTGCTTTCTCCACTACCCACCCATCCACCAGAGCTCCATCAGACACAGGCTTGCTACATGGTGGAGCCCAGAGTTCTCAAAAGCCTCCAGCTTTATCTTCCTGTGCTAACAAATCAATGCTAATCATCAAGGGAAAATAACTGAGTTCCTACTATAATGGACTGTATGTGCAAGCTGTTTTAGATGCTATAATTAGCTGTGCTTTTAGCATGGCCAGAAAGTAGGTGGGCTCACTTTCAAGCAATGATAATTTTAACTGATGGCATTAGGGGTCTATGCAGGCATGAATTATGAAATGACATGTAAATCTGATTTTCAGAAGGAAATACTTCCATTCATCTCTCTCTAGTAATCCAATAGACCCTCAGATCCCCTACTTTTTTCCCTGAACTCAATCCACTTTGTTTCACTACTGTAGCTAATGCAAAATTCCACTAACACCACTTTCATTTTAAACTATCATTGCATAATCCCTCCTACAATCTATATTTCCTGTTTGTAACTGTTCTAGAAATAATCAGTAATTTATAATGTAGCCCTCCAAAAATATAGTACCACCATTTCACACTGATGTCTACACTGGCCCTTGTGTTATATACACGCATGCACACAAAATAACACACAGTGGAAACTCACTTAACCAATCTCCACTCACCTAAATATCTGGATTAACTAATGTCAGAGAGAGAGAGAGACAGAGAGAGAGCTAGATGCCCTTCACCTATTGAATACTCAAGCTAGTGGGCTTTTTTCTTTACTAGTTAAGCTGTGTGCTTACTGAGAGTCTCTACTGATTATTTCCAAATGTGATTATCCTATTGTCCAACTGTTATATAAAAATATATGGAGCCTTGTTAAATGACAACTACATAATTCATTGTTTATTATGTAACTACATGAAATAAGGGTGTGAAAAAACATGACATTTATGAAAAATAAATGCTTTGAAAAGATTTGAAAGTGGCAGATGACTTTAAAAGTTACGTTAGGGTTAGGTGAAAGCAAGATAAGTGGAAAAGGCTTGTAAAACTAAGGGACATTTACCCAATATTGCTTCACAAATTATTTTTACCTCTTATTCCACTTTAGTGATCCCAATACTGAAAGACACGGGAATGTATTATAGATGTGGCTTATGCAAGAAAGTCAAATTAAAAATGCATCACCAAACTCACAAAGTAAAAGCGCCAGCCCCACATCAAAAGTAATAAAATGTTTATTTGCTATTAACTCATTTTAGAATCCCCTGCTTTAACTGACTTCTTAAATTATAATAAATCATCACTAGTGGTCCCAATCATGGTCCCAATCAAGAGGCCTCCAGTTACTTCAAGTCCGTTTTCAGTCAGTACTACATACATTTCTTTCCCAAGAGAATTAAAATAATTGGTGTAACATTTCCCAATCGGTGACAAACTGGAAAAGAAATTATAACATTGCTTAATCCTTCAGATTTGCTCCTCTTCCTGTATTCTCTCTCTTGCTCTGAATGGCCGCACCATCCAACGAGTGACCCCAAACATCCTCAATTCCTCCTTCTTCCTCCCAACCACAACCAAAACTCAAACTGAAACCAAACAGGAGTCCTGCTGAATCTACCTCCTGTAACATTTCACATGTATTTCCCCTGCTCTCCCCAGCCCCTATGTGAGCTATGAGAATCGCTCCCTAACTTGGTTTCTTTCCTCCAGACTTACTGTGTACAGTGTTCCCAGAATTCGTTTTCTAAAACACAAATCCATGTCACTCCTCTGCTTAAAAACCACCAATGGTGCCAGGCATAGCAGCTCACACCTATAATCCTAGCACTTTGGGAGGCCAAGGCAAGAGGATCGCTTGAGGCCAGGAGTTTGAGACCAAGGCAAGAGGATCACTTGAGGCCAGGAGTTTGAGACCAACCTGGGCAACACAGCGAGACCCTATCCCCACAAACAAAACAAAACAAAAACCTACCAATGGCTCCTTATCACCCAAGTGGAAAGGGGTAAAATCCATGGTTCTACATAGAACACAGACCCACCTATCATGTGTGTCCACCTCCATCATTCCTCTGAATACACATCTCTTTGTGTGGCCACAGAACAGCTTGACCCTGAATATAACACATGCCTAGTCTGAGGATGCTGGCTCCACCCCAGTACCCTGGGAGACTTCCCTGCTCATCCTCAAGGAACCTCCTCTGATACTCCCTCAATTCCCAAAGCCCTGGTTTCAAGTCCTGGCTCTGCTGAGTGAAGTATCCTTGAAAAGTAATTCTTTTGAGTTGCAGTTTCATCATCTGTAAAGTAGGGGGAAATGATAGTACCTTTCTTACAGGTGCATAGGGGGGACTGAATGAGGATGCCAGCACAGCACCTGGCACCCTGGGGGTCCTAAGTAAGTGCCATGTATCTCTGTTGCTATGGTCTGAACTGTGTCCCCCAAAAAGTCCTATGTTGAAACCTTAACCCCTAATTTGACTATGTCTGGACACAGGGCTTTTAGGAGGTAACTGAGTTTAAATGAGGTCATAAGGATAGGATCCTAATCCAAGAGGGTTGGTGGCTTTATAAGAAAGGGAAGAAAGAGATCTCACTCTCCCACATGTGCCCCTCACACTGAGAGAAAAGACCATGTGAGAACATGGCCAGAAAGCAGCTATCCACAAGCCAAGAAGAGAGCCAGCCCTCACCAGATCTCAACCATGCTGGCTCCCTGGTCTCAAACTCCTAGACTCTACAACTGTGAGAAAATGCATTTCTGTTGCTTAAGCCACCCAGTCTTCGGTGTCTTGTTACGGCAGCCCAAGTGGACCAATAAGCCCAAGTGGACCAATCCCAGGTGGAACCACCTGGGATTACAGGTGGTTCATGCCTATAATCCCAGCACTTTGGGAGGCCAAGGTGGGAGGATTGCTTGAGCCCAGCAGTTCAAGACCAGCCAGGACAATGTGATGAGTCCCCGTCTCTACAAAAACTACAAAAATTAGCCGGGCATGGTGGTGCATGCCTGTGGTCCCACCTACTCGGGAGGCTGAGGTAGGAGGATCTCCTGAGCCTGGGAGTTCGAGGCTGCAGTGAGCCGTGATTGTACCACTGCACTCCAGCCTGGGTGACTGAGTGAGATTCTGTCTCAAGACAAATAAAAATAAAAATAAATTACATGCTGTGTAGATTGTCCTCATCAGACAGGCACTTCTTTGAGGACAGAGAGTGGATCTTACTCATCTTTGTCTCCTCTCAGGACCTACCATGATAATTTAAACACAGTCGGCACTTAATTAATGTTTAGCTTATATATGAAAATAAAGAGGACTCAACTTTAAAGAAATATTACCCTCTGCAGAATTTGGTTCTGAATTATAAGAGATAAACGGTGCCACCAGACACGCCGCGTCTGACAACTCAGGGCATATGGATGTGCGGCATAGCAAGTGCTGATTTGGGGGTTGGATTTTCACTGACCCCAGGCTGAGGCCTCACCTGTAGGGAAGTCTCTGAAGAAACATGTCACCTGAAGAATGAAAAGGTCTTTTCTCCTGACCTGATCCGTGGTACCCGCCTTTCACAGCCATACACCAATGTAAAATGCCACAGTCTCCTTGTGATCTCCTTGAAGAACCCGAGTTCACAACAGCAACCCTGCCACTAACTACACGTTACTACCACCTTCCATTTGTACTGAATTTTGCATTTCCAAAGGAACCATGTTCCATGTCTAAATGCTAAATTGATAATACCAAAGTGTTGTAGTAACCAGTTAATACAACACAGAATGTCTAATATATGCAAGCCTTAAAATAAGTGAGAGATATCAATTTGGAGTCTTACCCTATCCTCCTGGTGAGACGGTCTACCTGAGACTCTGCAACACTACTCTCTAATATGCCAGACAAATGTCCTATCACAAGGAATCCACACATTTGGAGAATGGGGGATAAATGGCACAAATGGTGGGAACCCAGAAAATCTCATGTTTAAAGTAAGAATCATTCATACATCACTGACTAAGTACCAACTACATGCCAGACATTAGGGATACAGCAGTGAGCAAAACACACAAAATTCTTAATCTCAAGGAACACAGTCCAGCTGGGGGAAGTATTATCTTAAGGAATACAGGCAGTACTCACTTTATACAGTAGAGTAAGATCCTAAAAAGGACCATACAAGCTGAAACCATACAAACTGATCTCAACAATAAATGAGAAAAATCACAAGTGCCCTATGATCTTTTTAAAACTTCATCAAAACATTAAACTCACAGCTAACATCATATTCAATAGTAAAAGACCAAAAGCTTTTCCTCTAAGATCAGGAACAAGACAAAAACGCCCACTTTTGCCATTGCTATTCACCATAGTACTAGAAGTCCTAGCCAGAGCAATTAGTAAAGGAAAAGAAATAAAAAGCATCCAAATTGGAAAGAAAAACAGTAAAATTAACTCTGTTTACAGATGACGTGAACTTAGATGTAAGAAACCCTAAAAATAGCCAGGCATGGTGGCTCACGTCTGTAATCTCAGCACTTTGGGAGGCTAAGGCAGACAGATTGCTTTAGCCCAGGAGTTCAAGACCAGCCTGGGCAACACGGCAAGACCCCATCTCTACAAAAATATACAAAAATTAGCCAAGTGTAGTGGCACACACCTGTAGCTCCAGCTACTCAGGAGGCTGAGGTAGGACAATCACCTGAGCCTGGGGAGATCAAGACTGCAGTAGACTGTGATCACGCCACTGCACTCCAGCCTGGGCAACAAAGTGAGATCCTGTCTCAAGAAAACAAAAATATCCCCTAAAAATTCTACAAGAAATGGTTAAAAGAAACAAATTCAGCAAAGTTGCAAGATATGAAATCAACACATAAAAATCAGTTGTATTTCTATACACTAACAATGAATAATTCAAAACATTAAGGAAGTTCCATTTACAATAGCATCAAAAAGAATAAAATATGTAGGAATAAGCTTAATCAGGGAGGTGAAAGACTTATACACTGAAAACTGAAAGCAGTGCTGAAAGAAATTAAAGATGAGATCAATAAATGGAAAGATGTCCCATGTTCATAGATTGGGAGACTTAATTTTAGCTAATACTACTCGAGTCATCTCCAGATTCAATGTAATCCCTATCAAAATACCAACAATGTCTTCTATGCAGAAATAGAAAATTCCATGTTAAAATTCATACGGAATCTCAAGGGACCCCAAATAGCCTAAATATCTTGAAAAAGAACAAACTGGAAGATCTCACACTTCCTGATTTCAAAACTTACCACACAGCTACAGTATTAAAACAGTGTTCTGGGAGGCTGAGGCGGGAGAATGGCGTGAACCCGGGAGGCGGAGCTTGCAGTGAGCCGAGATCACGCCACTGCACTCCAGCCTGGGAGACACAGCGAGACTCCGTCTCAAAAAAAAAAAAAAAAAAAAACAGTGTTGTACCAGCAGAAACCCTGACATATAAACCAATGCAAAAGAACAGAGAGCCTAGAAATAAACCTTCACGCATGGAGGGCAATCTTTTCAACAGACAGTGCTGGGAAAACTGGATATCCACATTCAAATGAATGAAGTTGACCCTTTATACCATACAAAATATTAAGTCAAAATGGATCAAAGACCTATGCATTAGAGTTAAAATTATAAAACTCTTATTAGAAAACACAGAAAAAGCTTAATGACACTTGATTTGGCAATGGTTTCTCAGAAGTGATACCAAAGACACACACAAAAACAGAAAACACAGATACATGGTCTATATCAAAATTAAAATCTTCTCTGCATCAAAGGACACTTACGACAGAGTGAAAAGGCAATCCATGGAATGGGGGGAATATCTGAAAATTATATATTAGATAAGGAGTTCATATCCAGAATAATAAAGAACTCTTAAAACTCAACAACACAAAAACCAAACAACCCAATTAAAAAATGGGCAAAGGACTTGAATAAACATTTCTCCAAAGAATATATACAAATCACCAACAAGTGCATGAACAGATGCTCAATATCACTAATCACTGGGGAAATGTAAATCAGATACCACCTCACACCTATTAGGATGGCTAATATTCAAAACAAATCAAGAAAATTGTTGGCAAGGATGTGGAAAAACTGGAACCCTTGTGTACCACTGATGGGAATGTAAATGGTAAAATCATTGTGGAAAATAGTATAGTAGTTCCTCAAAAAATTAAAAATAGGGCTGGGCACAGTGGCTCACATTTGGAATCCCAGTGTTTTGGGAGGCCAAGGTGGGAGGATCCCTTGAACCCAGTAATTAAGAGGCCAGACCAGGCAACACAGCGAGACTGCAGCTCCACAAAAAAATAAAATTAGCCAGGCGTGATGGCACGTGCATGTAGCCCTAGTTACTTGGGAGGCTGAGGCAAGAGGATCACTTGAACCAACAAGTTTAAGGTTACAGTGATCTCTGATCACACCATTATACTCCAGCCTAGGCAAGAGAGCAAGATTCTGTCTCTTAAAAAAAAAAAAAAAAAAAAGAAAGAAAATTAAAACTAGAATTACCATATGATCCAGTAATTCCACTTCTGGGTATATACCCGAGAAAACTGAAAGCAGGAGCTCAGATATTTGGACATCCATGTTCACGGAAGCATTGTTCACAATAGCCAAAAGGTGGAAGCAATCCAAGCGTCCGTTAATGGATGAATGGATACACAAAATGTGGCACAAACAACGGAATATTATTTAGCCTTAAAAAGAAAGAGAATTCTGACAGACGCTATAACATAAATGAACCTCATGAACATTATGCAAAGTGAAATAAGCCAATCCCAAAAAGACAAATACTGTATGATTCCACTCATAAGAGATACCTATCATAGACAAACTCATAGAGACAGAAAGCAGAAGGGCAGTTGCTGGGGCTAGGGAGAAATGGGAAAGGATGGTTTAATGGGTACAAAGTTTCCACTCGGAAAGACAAAACAGTTCTGGAGATGGATGCTGGTGATGATTGTACTTAATGCCACTAATGCCACTGTACCGTATATCTAAAAATGAATAAAATGGTGAATATTACCTGGTGCATATTTTACAATTGAAAAAATAATTTAAAAAGCATTTAAAAACTCTACCATTTATAAATATTAGGGAAATGAAAAAGTTAGCAAAACATTTATTTTATAAGCTCTTATTTAAAACATTAGAAACATTGAACATTAAAGAGATTTCCTTCTTTGTAAGAAACTTGATGAGTTGATGGGTGCAGCACACCAACATGGCACAAGTATACATATGTAACAAACCTGCACGTTATGCACATGTACACTACAACTTAAAGTATAATAATAATAAATAAATTAAAAAAAAAAAAAGAAACTTAACAAGAGGATTTTGAGCAGGGTGCGCCCTCTTTTTATAAGATAATGTATGATGGAAAGTACGCACCTCTGTCATACTTCGAACTGTGATACTCCTTATGAAGTTTGAATCAGCTTCAGTTTAGCCTTTCTGCTTTCAATGTTGTGGATCTTTCCAAGAGTTCTTTGAAGTGAAGTTTTTCTTGGCCAGTGTCACCTCCTCCGGGACATCTGCATCTTTTTCCTTACAACCACTTTCCTCCTTTATGTCTAATAAACTCCCCTTCACTAAGTGCCTGTGGTTGCACATCCAGAGTCCCTCAAATAGGGGAAGTGTCAGCTATTCCTTCCATTTAGATTTCATTCCATTTCACTTCCAGTGTTACCACTTTTTTCTTTGCTGCATGTTCATCTTTGTTGGCCAAAGTCCTCTTTCAATTATCCCTCTGAGTAAAACGTCAGCGGGTCTATCACTAGGAATGAAGAAAGCAACACAAGGACACTCTTTGCTGTCTGTGAACTGAATAACAGAGGTGCAATGGCCAGTCACAGACAGACTCTGAAAGAAGTCACACGATTGGCTACTGATCATGATGTGCATCTGTTATATACGTAATGATTTGTGGCCTGAAGAGCTCATACACAGTAGTAACTGAAAATTGAACTGTGTTATTGGGGAACTGGTGTTACTTAACTCTGGAAACTGGAATCTGTGCATATTAGAACCAAGTAAGGCCAGGGCTATCTGTGAATGTTTACAAACTAAGGTAAGAACCCAGAGGAAAGGAACCTGATTCTTATAGACTGCATAGCAAACAAATGAGGCTGGAAGACCAGGGAAAGCCTCTCCAGGAAGGGAAGGTGGAGTTGAGGTTGAAGGATAAGTAGAAACTGAGTCAGCTTGGAGGAGAGATTCCGTGTGCAATGAAAACCCTGTGTCAGGAGGAAGCAAAGCAAAGTCAAGAATCTGGAAGATCATGGTAACTACAGGTCAGAGAGTAAGGAAAGAACACAGCAATGGAAGACAAGGCTACCAAATGGCATAATTGGAGAAAGCACTGGTTACTGATTGATTGATTGACTGAGCCAGAGTCTCACACTGCTGCCCAGGCTAGAGTACCCAGGCATGATCTTGGCTCACTGCAACCTCCACCTCCCAGGTTCAAGCGATTCTCATGCCTAAGCCTCCCAAGTAGCTGGGATTACAGGCATGTGCCACCACGCCCAGCTAATTTTTGTATTTTCAGCAGAGACAGGCTCTCGCCATGTTGGCCAGGCTGGTCTCAAACTCCTGGTCTCAAGTGATCCACTCACTCGTCTTTGCCTTCCAAAGTGCTGGGACTACAATTGTGAGCCACCGCACCCAGCCAGCATTGATCTTTTCAATGAAGGTTAATATGGATTCTAAAGCTGGTTAAAACCAAAGTCATTGCCAATTTAAAGCTATTTTACTTTTCTGTTTTTCTACAAACCACTGTATAAAAGGAGGAAATATGAGTCTATTTTATAGCATGAGCTAACTGGGATTTGTACAGTCACGGCCTGGAAATAATACAACACAAATCATTTTAAAATACAGGTTGGGCATCCTAATCCACAAATCTGAAACCCAAAATGCTCCAAAATCTGAAACTTTTTGAGGGCTGGCATGCTGCCCCAAGTGAAAAATTCTACTCCTGATCTCACGTGACGTTCACAGCCAAAATGCAGTCAAAACTTTGTTTCACATAGAAAATTATTTAAAACATTGTACAAAATTACCTTCAAGTTATACGCAAAAAATGTATATGAAACACAAATGAATTCTGTTTAGACTTGGGTCCCATTCCTAAAATATCTCATTATGTATAAGCAAATATTCCAAAATCTGAAAAACATCTGAAATCCAACACACTTCCAGTCCCAAGCATTCAGGATAAGGGATACTCAATCTTTATACGAAAAAAATGAGATAAGGCAGTGATGGTCAAGGGGCAAACCAAGCAGGCCCAAGCTATGCCAGATAAATCCTGCCACAGATTTTGGTCCTAATCCTAAAAGCAATGGGAGGCTGAATTAGTTTTCTGTGGCTGTTGGAATAAATTACCATAAACCTGGGGGCTAAAAGCAAGAGAAATGTATTCTCTTACAGTTCTGTAGACCAGAAGTGTGACATCAGTGTCACTGGGCTGAAATGGAGGTATCGGCAGGGCCACACTCCCTGGGGAGGCTCTAGGGGTAAGCCCATTCCATGCCTCTTCCATCCTCTGGTGAGTGGCTGCATTCGGGCTTAGGGCAGCTGTGGCTCTAATCTTCAAGGTCAATGTCTTCAAATCTCTCTCTTGATGTTTCCATTTTGCCTTCTCCTGCGTGTGTATAAAATCTCTTTCTGCCTCCCTCTTACAACGATACATGTGATTGCATTTAGGGCCCATCGACATAATCCAGGATAATCCCCCATCTCAAGATCCTTAACTTAATCACACCTGCAAGGCACCTTTTATTCTTTTCCTTATAAGGTGGCACTGAGAAGTTCTAGGGATTAGATACCTTTTGGAGGACCATTTTTCAGCCTACCAGAGAGGCTGCAAAAGAGATTTTAGTGGCGAGTCATGCAATTAAGACTTGAAGGTTGGACAGATCACTCTGGTGGAGGTAAAGTAAAGGCAGGGAGGATATAATGAAGCCAGCTGAGCCAGTGCAAGTGTCCAAGTGAGAGATGAGGGTGGCCTGGACTAAGCGGTAGTAGTAAAGATGAAGAGAAGTGGATGGATTCAACAGACACTTGGTAGGCAAAAGTGGCAGACAATAAAGGTGAGTAAGACAGAGGTGCCAAGAGCCTTCCAGTGTGTACAACCAGGTTTCAGGTGGTACAATCCACTGAGCCTGAGAGCCCCGGAAGAAGACCAGGGCTAGAAAACTGACCTGCAATCTTGCTAGGTCCACATAATACTATTCAGCATAAAAACAGGGTTCTTTTGGAGGAACCAGCATACACTCTAGGGCTGGGAGCAGATCTTCCACTCACAATCTTTTTCACTTGGGTTTGGTAAACCTTAATTTTCTATGTGCAAGGTGATGGTAAAAGACTTACCCTTGGAGGATGGGCGCAGTGGCTCCTGCCTGTAATCCCAGCACTTTGGGAGGCCAAGGCGGCCGGATCACTTGCAGTCAAGAGTTCGAGACCAGCCTGGCCAACATGACGAAATTCCGACTCTACTTAAAAAAAAAAAAAAAAAAAGTAGCCGGGTGTGGTGGTACATGCCTGTAGTCCCAGCTACTCAGGAGGCCGTGGCATGAGAATCACTTAAATCCGGGAATTGGAGGCTGCAATGGGCTGAGATCGAGCCACCACTGCACTCTAGCCTGGACAAGAGTAAGACTCTGTCTCAAAAAAAAAAAAAAAAAAAAAAAAAAAAAACAGTCGGGTGTGGTGGCTCATGTCTATAATCCCAGCACTGTGGGAGGCCGAGGCAGGCAGATTGCCTGAGGTTAGGAGTTGAAGACCCGGCTGGCCAACATGGTGAACCCCTGTTTCTACTAAAAATACAAAAAAAAAAAAAATTAGCCAGGCATGGTGGTGGGTGCCTATCATCCCAGCTACTCAGGAGGCTGAGGCTGGAGAATCGCTTGAACCTGGGAGGTGGAGGTTGCAGTGTGTCGAGATCATGCCACTGCACTCTAGCCTGGTGACAGAGCGAGACTCTGTCTCCAAAAAAAAAAAAAAAAAAAATGAAAAAATGAAAAAGCCTATCCTTGGGGCTGTTGAGAGAATTAGTATTAAGGATGAAATGCACACGACACAATGACGCACGAACAGTGCAGCTATGACTCACCCACTCGACCCCCAACCACTGTCGTTGTTTGCCTGTGCAGGCATTTAAGCAAAGATCAACAGACTTCTATGATTACAAGAATGCACTACTTCTAACTTTATTCAGATTCCTCTCTAGTTTTGCTTAATTCATATTCATTTATTGCTAAGTCTCAATAGTCATTAAGAGTTACTGCTATGTTCTGAAAACAATTCTTCAGATTAGTCAATTTTTAAATAGTTTTTCTCAATGTATCATTAATGTGTATTAAATATCTTCCTAAGATATTAAATATCTTCAGCAATAGTTCCTTCTCTACCTTACGTCATACAAATAAATAGGCAATTCATCTCTACTCTATGCTAATGGCACGTGGAGAGAGCATTGATAAGCAATTTACAAAGAGGACATCCAAACCACATTTCTCAACTACAAAGACTTTCTAACTCATCCTTCAACAAGGACTATTTTAAAAGTAACAAAATTAATCAAGATATTTTCATTATAAACAGTGTGGAGATTCCTTAAAGAATTAAAAGTAGATCTACCATTTGATGCAGCAATCCCACTACTGGGTATTTACTCAGAGGAAAATAAGTCATTATATGAAAAAGACACATGTACATGCATGTTGATAGCAGCACAATTCACAACTGCAAAAATAGAAAACCAGCCCAAATTTCCACCAATCAATGAACGGATAAAGAAAATGTGGTATAAATATACCATGAACTACTACTCAGCCATGAAAAAAATGAAATAATCACATTCCCAGCAACCTGGATGCAGCTGGAGACCATTATTCTAAGTGAAGTAACTCAGGAATGGAAAACCAAACATCGTATGTTCTCACTTATATGGGGAGCTACGCTATGAGGACACAAAGGCATAAGAATGCCTTTGGGGACTCAGTGGGGGAAGGGTGGGAGGGGGGTGACGGATAAAAGACTACACATTGAGTACAGTGTACACTGCTTGGGTGACAGGTACACCAAAATCTCAGAAATCACCACTAAATAACTTATCCATGTAACCAAACACTACCCATTCCTCCCAAACTATTGAAATTTAAAAGATATTTTCATTATTTTCTCAAAGAGCTTTAAGCTATAATGAGATTCCTCTATTATATGTGGCATAATCTACAAATTGCAGAAATGCTTTGAGGATTAAACACATCTGGCCGGGTGTGGTGGCTCACGCCTATAATCCCAGCACTTTAGGAAGCCAAGGTGGGTGGATTACCTAGGTCAAGAGTTCAAGACCAACCTGTCCAACACAGAAAAACCCCGTCTCTACTAAGAATACAAAACTTAGCCAGGTGTGGTGGTGCACGCCTGTAATCCCAGCTACTCAGGAGGCTGAGACAAGAGAATCACTTGAACCCAGGAGGCAGAGGTTGCACTGAGCTGAGATCACACCACTGCACTCCAGCCTGGGCGACACAGCGAGACTCTGTCTCACAAAAACAACAACAACGAAACCACACACACCTATTTATACAAGCAACCCAAACACTAATTAATTTTAGGAAATCATTTAAAAATATTACACACGGGTGCAGTGGCCCATGCCTGTAATCGAAGCACTTTGGGAGGCAGAGATGGGTGGATCACCTGAGGTCAGGAGTTCGAGACCAGCCTGATCAATATGGTGAAACCCCATCTCTACTAAAAATGCAAAAATTAGCCAGGCGTGGTGGCATGTGCCTGTAGTCCCAGATACTCAGGAGGCTGAAACAGGATAATTGCTTGAACCCAGGAAGCAGAGGTTGCAGTGAGCTGAGATCACACCACTACACTCCAGCCTGGGTGACAGAGCAAGACTCCATCTCAAAAAACAATAATAAATAAATAAAAATATTACAGACTTCTCTATTTTTCAGTTAAAAGTCATTTCAAAGGGAAGCTAGACACATTCTTCATAATAACATTTTGTGTGAACTAGTTCTCAGCAAACAACTCGGAATGTCATAGAAAATGTCCATCTTTCACTAAGGCATCTACATTTTTCTTCAGTTTTTAGTAGGGTATAGGTCGAGAAAATTTCATTTGGGTTTATATTACTATTCACAGGCTTCCTTAAGTATAAATTTCTAGACTTTAGTAGAATAGCTCTTTGATGAATGTTTTACAACTCAACATTCTTCCATTAGGAGAAAAGATCCCAATTTCAAGTTAGCCTCAACTACTCTCTCTCATAAGCCCAGCCCAGATCCAAAATGTCACACAAGGGCTACAGAAAATCACTGAAGCATTCTCACCTTGTCATTTTTACATTGGTAATTTCTCCAGACAAGAATCTCTGAGAATTCCACCAGAGCAGGTCCTGCCACTTTGGCTAAACTTCTAACTAGTTTATAAGTAGTTTAGGCTTTTCCCCACACCACGGCCCTTTCCCACCTCCCCTTTTTTTCCCCCCATGCTATTTCAAGAGGAGTAATTTCTAGCTCAATTTGTAATTTTGATAACTCAAAGTAATGAGTGTCTCACCAATCATCAATACAGAAATAACCAAAAATAGATTTGGAGCCACATGGTTGACAGCTGAGGCAAATGGCATTCCACATGTAAACAAAACTCTTTTCTGTGCAACTAAATCGATGCAAACCTGGCTATAGTGTGGAGAAAAGTCAGTAGCCCAATTCCTTCATCAACTGTAGGCCTGGAAAAGCAGCCCCCATATAGCCTTGGATAGGTCAAGAGTCACATCAGGCCAGGTGCAGTGGCTCACCCTGTAATCCCAGCACTTTGGGAGGCTGAGGTAGGAAACTGCTTGAGCTCAGGAGTGCCTGGCCAACACAGCAAGACCTCATGTCTAATAAAAAATAAAAAATTAGCCAGGTGTGGTAGCACAGGCCTGTAGTCCCAGCTACTCAGGAGGCTAAGGCGGGAGGATGGTTTGAGCCCAAGAGATCAAGGCTATAGTGAGCTATGATCATGCCACTGCACTGCAGCCTGGATGACAGAGTGAGGCCCTATCTCAAAAAAAAAAAAAAAAAAAAAAAAAATCACAAGAGACATGTGTGCAGCTGATCAATTCCAACATGCTACTTTATTTTAGGCCTAACTAAAGATGCAGGTGTGCATAATTTGCAAGACAGAATGATATCAAGTTCTTTCTTGTTCCAGATATCAGTTGACAACACGTAACTTGAGATTTTGCAATTTACCATTCAAAATTGGGGAAGAGGGGAAGCACTCAAAGCCTTGCCAGTGACCCATTCTATTGGAAGCGATCCTAGAGGCCGTGCAGCATGAATTTCAGTTTAGTATTATTGCTTTTTTTCTTTCAAGACGGAGTCTCGCACAGTGGCGTGATAGCTCACTGCAAGCTCTGCCTCCTGGGTTCAAGTGATTCTCCCTGCCTCAGCCTCCTGAGTAGCTGGGATTACAGACACCCACCACCACACCCGGCTAATTTTGTATTTTTAGTAGAGACAGGGTTTCACCATGTTGGCCAGGCTGGTCTCGAACTCCTGACCTCAAGTGACCTGCCTGCCTCGACCTCCCAAAGTGCTAGGATCATAGGTGTGAGCCACTGTGCCCAGCT
The DNA here is from genome assembly GCF_049350105.2 of Macaca mulatta. Taxonomy (NCBI): domain Eukaryota; kingdom Metazoa; phylum Chordata; class Mammalia; order Primates; family Cercopithecidae; genus Macaca; species Macaca mulatta. Next base: position 68,367,540 of record NC_133423.1, read on the forward strand.
GATTGCTTCTTAATTGTTTCTCTGTCATTTAGCAAATTCAACTTGAATTTGGATTCAAAATGTCATTTCCCTCTTCTTGTCCTGTCCTGTTAGAATAGTACCAATAGTACCAGTTCCATTTGCAAGAGAGAGAATGATACAAATATTTGCAAATCTGTTTATCTTTGATGCTTATTTTATGGAGTGATAATTTAATGAAGTACAACCCAAAGGATGGCTGCTGCAGACGGAAGGAGGCAGCAAAAAACAATAATCTGTGTGCTAAGAAGGCCAAAGTGGAAAGAGCAGCTATTATAACACTCAGCTGCAGGCACTGGGAGTGAGGCGCACTACGCTCAGACTTTTCCATGTCTTCCTGGAAAAGCCCTACCCAAAAGGAGCACTCTGGTGCACCTGAGCATGTAAAACAGGCTGAGCTAACAGGTATTATGGGATGCAACTGACGTCATGGTTGAGGGTAGGAACCAGGGAAAGCTCTGCCTATCTGTGTATCAAGGTGCCCTATAACATACTACATTATGTGGCTTTCCTTTCCTAATTACTTCTAAGTACAAGCTCAACAGAAAATCATGAAGCATCTGACCCTATTTCCTCACATTTTAGAAGCATCCCATATGCTTCTAGAGACCATGGAACTTTGAGACAACTGTGCCCTGATTCACAGGGATTTAGCCTTTGATTTTTAACTAAATTTCTCTTTGTTTAACTTGCATAACCTACTTAGCAAAAAAAAAAAAACAAAACAAAACAAAACAAAAAAAACTTGCTCACTTCCTGGGAAGCATATAGGCCAGTTTATACTTTGAGATTCAAAGTTAGGAAGAGTTGGGTGGGAACAGGGCAGGAAAATAAAGTCACCTAGAGGCTGGCGAGACACAGGTCCTGTAAGCTAGATCCATGTGGAGTATGAAGAAGGGAAGAATCTCAGTAGTTCTCCATCCACATGGCAAGGCACAGAGAAACCTGAGCTGACATACCTTTCTGGAGCTGTCTGGGCCCTAGAAGCAGTCTGTGTGTGACTGGTAGGGGCAGTGTGACCCAGGGGACCCAACACTAAGGGCTCTTCACCTCTCAAGGAACCCTACACCTGGCCTCTGTCCTGGTGCCTGCTGTCACCAACGCAACAGAGACACTCCCTTCTCCACCTCTCTCCTTCAGCCACAGCTGTGCCAGCCTGGGCAGCCTCTTCCCTTCCTACAGCCCCACTCTGTCTGGAGAAAGACCCCACTACTGTGCTGTTCTAAGGAGGCTGGGGGATTCAGCCACAGAGACCAAATCTGGCTCTAAACCTTGCCGTCCCAAGCTCAGTGCCTCTCAATGCAGACATTCTGGAAACCCGTGGGACCGTTTTGGGGTGACATGATGACTGTAGTGGAATGGGACCAACGACCCAAGGCTTCCTGCAACGTATGAGATCATCCAGCACACTGTCTCATGTCCCACAAAACTTCTGAACATGTCCTGGAAGTTCACACAGATGAAAAACTGTTTATTTAGTTCTAGAATCTACCTCCATTTATGTAGAAACACAAAATATTCCTTATACTGCTTGAATACACAGTTTATCAAGATTTGTTTATAATTATGGAAAACCATGTCACCAACAGCAACACTGCTTGTGGCATCTGAGTTGTCAACAAACTGCAGCTAAACCAGGTTGCATTTGTATATCACCTGCCAATATTTAACAGTGATACTGAAAGCTCCTTTTAATATATTTAAAGCCAAATAAATTATTGAAGATACATGAAATCCTGGATACAAATACATTTCATTAATACATTTATTTCATTTCTGTCACCCAATATTCCTTAGGATACGTAGCATACTGAAACTTATGTCATGAAAATGTCATGTCGAAATTGTTTTATTTTGGAGGCCGGGCATAGTGGCTTACGAGTCTAATCCCAGCACTTTCGGAGGCCAAGACGGGCAAATCAGTTGAGGCCAGGAGTTCAAGACCAGCCCAGCCAACATGGCAGAACCCCGTCTCTACCAAAAATACAAAAATTAGCTGGGTGTGGTGGCACGCACCTGTAGACCCAGTTAATTAGGAGGCTGAGGCACGAGAATCTCTTGAACCCAGGAGGTGGAGGTTGCAGTGAGCTGAGATCATGCCACTGCACTCCAGCCTGGGAGATAGAGCGAGACTGTCAAAGCAAACAAACAAACAAAACATAGGGGTTTGAATCTTGTTTTTCAACCTTACTCTGAAACTGTCCTCAGGAGTCGGCTGCCACTCAACTATCCTATAAACATTTTTTCAATTCATCGTCTAATCCTGGACACCTATTAAAGGCAACGGTCTCTAAAGGTCTTGGTGTGCAGAGGGATTTAACGATGGGAGATACGTTTTCTGAGACACTCTGTCAGCACACATCCTATGTCTTAACACAGGAAATTAATACCATCCTGACAAAGAAGGCCTGGTTCATTGCAAAAATGTCACACTTCTTATTAAAACCACTTCAACAGCCAGTATTTTGCCTTGGTTGGTTAGGGTTATTTCCCTCCTTCCCTTAACATTTATGAGTAAGTTTGGTCTGTTACTTTCTTTATTTTAAAGCATACCTGCTCTTTTATCTCCTTCTCTGCAGCACCTTCTCACCTTCTCCTAAATCCAAATTTCTTCATCATACAAGGGTGCAGTCATCTAACTACTTCATTTTATCATCGGATAAAGGTATGCTGAGCATTTACACTTTAAAAATACATGTAGGCCGGGCGCGGTGGCTCACGCCTGTAATCCCAGCACTTTGGGAGGCTGAGGCAGGCAGATCACAAGGTCAGAAGTTCAAGACCAGCCTGACCAACATGGTGAAACCTCGTCTCTACTAAAAATACAAAAATTAGCCAGGCGTGGTGGTACATGCCTGTAGTCCCAGCTACTCAGGAGGCTGAGTTCGGAGAATTACTTGAACCTGGGAGGCGGAGGTTGCAGTGAGCCAAGATCAGCCACTGCACTCCAGCCTGGGAGGGAGAGCAAGACTCCGCCTCAAAAAAAAAAAAAAATACACACACACACACACACACACACACCTAATTTTATTTGGGCATTCTATTGATTTTTAGACATTGTATGTGTGAGTAGGTTACTTCATCTATCAACTTCATTTCAGGATCATAAAAGGGGAATTACAAAATATTTGTTAGTAAAAAGGGGCATTCGGTGTGACAGAGTCGAGAGTCACTGCTCTAGCAAGCTTCCCCTTCTGGCCACCAGGTTCTCCCAGAGACCAGTTCTTCCTGAAACGCAGGACCTGGCTTTTGGAGTCTGGCAGTTACATTTCTACTTTCTCATGCCAGGCAGGCAAATCACATCAGAGCATTATCACAGCACCACCCCTGAGGGGTACCCCAGAGCCCTAAAAGGGATCAGATGGGAGATGCAAAAGTCCCACCAGTTGGGCTGGCCTCCTTGTCAGTGCACACAACGCTGAGTAGAGAACAGCTCAGAGAGCAGCCATCCTGAGTTACAATGCCCAGGTCAGGTGCAGCTGACACCTGTGACCTCTTTGGAAGCAGGAGACTGAGTGTCATTAGGGCCCAGCTTTCCTTGCGATGGCACTGTTGAGACCCGCACGTGGCTTTGCTTCCCACTGCTCCTACTCAGCACAGGGCAGCCTGGACGTTCCAAGGCAAAGGCAGTCACAGGGCCAGGCAGGAGCTCTGGCAACTGCTTATGAGAAGCAGAACATCAATATTAGGGCCTGTCTGGAGCACCTTAAATTGGGTCAAGAGACACACCCATGCCATCAGAATAGGAGGCAGTGATGAGGAACAAGGCTTTCATAGCTCCTACATGGCAGATGCCTCCTGGGCTGCACTTCCTGACTGCAAATAAAGGGGAGCTGCTATGCCTTTAAGAACTTGGACCCCCACATAACTCCAGCAACCTCAGGAAGGCCAGGAACAGCTGGAGAGGAAGTCCAGGTACTACCCATCTCTACAATCTCAGCCCTCTCATGCAGACAGGTGGACGTGTAAACAATTTTGATGCAACACAAGTGCCGGATAAAGGTAAGGACGGGATGCCACAGGAGTGCAGAAGAGTCATACAACCTTTTTCCAGGAATCTCAGCTGTGTCTGGAAGAGCAAGATATACCTGGCTGGATGATGCAAAATATTCCAGCACAACTAGCATGGAAGGGATAAGGGAAGCAGACAGGGCCAGATCACAGGACATCGGAGGCCAGGCCAGGATGCTGGGCTTTATCCTACACAAGACTGGGAGCCACGAAGGGTCTAAAGCTTGGAGTGACAGCTCCCCGAAGACAGATCTCTCTGGGGGTTTGATGGATAGCTTCTGGGTGTCAGAGTGCAATTTGCATACTGCTGAAGAAACTTGCCCCAAAATGGCTTTGACAGGACACATGTGAATCCTTTTACTGTAGAAGTTCTGTTAAAGAGGTAGACAGCACATGGTCACACCCAGACTCTGGAGCCAGGCAGCCCAGTTTCAACCCCAGCACTCCCCACTACTGCTGCAAGACCCGAGTTGGGCCACTTCACGTCCCTGGGCTCTTCCTCCTCCCTCTAAGGGAGATAATAAAGGCATCCCTCACAGAGCTGGCAGGGGCATTAAACGAGGAGAAAAGTTCAGGCAAGGCTGGGGCTGTGGGCTGGCTCACAGTAAATGCCATCTAGTATTTATCATTATGTGTTTACATTGATGTACACAAGAAAAATAAAGTCACCTAAAGCCAGTGAGTTCACAGATATTACAGCTTTGAACAAGACTAAGTGTTAAAGTGACTCTATTTGAGGTAGATTTGAATAAAGGTATGAAGTAATGCCTCCTTGAAGGAACGACCTGCCTCTCACCATTCTCCTGTTCATGGCAGACACTCTGTGAACACAGACCTTTTTAAAGAGATGGACTTCCTGACTCTCTAGGGGCTTTCTCTGTAATAACTGAGTTTTCCTGTAAGACAGGAGTAACTACCTTACATATGTGTAGGTATATTTCGTGTGTTCTGAAATTCTTGAGCAAGAAGGAAGAGATGGAGAAAGCAACCTCAGCTAGGGAAAAGGGTGGTGCAAACCACCAACCATCTTTACATAAGAAAAGTCCCAGCTTGGCAGGAGAATCCCTTGAACCCAGGAGGCGGAGGTTGCAGTGAGCCAAGATCATGCCATTGCACTCTAGCCTGGGCGACGGAGCAAGACTCCGTCTCAGAAAAAAGAAAAGAAAAGAAAAGCCCCAGCTCAATCATCAAATCCACTTCAAGGAGGCATGACTTTCTCTTTCTACACAGCACATGCATGAATAATTTTACATAAAAACATGTATTCACAGTCTCTTGTTCAGAAACTGGAATGCATTCTCCCCATGTTAGCCCACAAAGGCTATTCAACCGCCAAACGGACCCACGTTACAGAATGAGCAGCAGACTCGTGACTTTAGGGTGTTGGGAGGAGAGTAAGTGCTGAAAGAGGTGCTGTGTAAGACAGGGACCAGTCCTTCCCTACCCAACCCGACTCTTTCCACAGGGTAGACCAAGCACTAGGCAGTTTTGAAATTAATTCATCTTTGCCACACAGCCATCTACTTTTCTGTACTTTTTTGATACTCTCTCTTCTCCCTGAGTCCTCTGTAGCCTCTTCCAGTCCCACTGCTGCAGCTCGGTAAATAGGATTACCCTGGCAAAGGAGACCAGGTGCGAAAGTGGCATTTCAGGAACTAAAACAGGCTGTGTGAAAGGTCTAGACTCCTGAAATAGCACATTTGGGGATCTACAAGTGGTTTCCTGTAACTAGGATAGAAAGTGCTTCCATGTTTCAATATTACTTCTCTCTCCCTTTTTAAAAAAATCCTCATCAAAACTTTATTTCACTCAATACAGCTTCTTTCAACTAAATTAAGGAAAAAAGGTAATCTCACTCAACCTGTTAATACAATACAGTCAGCCCTCATTATCCACAAGTTCCACAACCAGCCGCAGATCAAGCATACTTGGGAAAAAAACGTTGCATTAGTACTAAATGTGCAGACTTTTTCCCTTGTCACTATTCCCTAACCAACACAGTATAACAACTATCTACATAGCGTTTACATGATATTAGGTATTAAAAGTTACTAGATGATTTCAGGTATATGGGAGGATGTGTGTAGGTGATACACAAATACTGTGCCATTTTCTATCAGGGATTTGAGCATCCACAGATTTTGGTATCCACCGGGGGTCCTGGAATCAATCCCCCATGGATACTGACGGATAACTACATCTGTGACTTAAGAGAACACATTCTTTTAAAGGCTCGCATCTTTTGCTTTGTGTATTTGTACAAGGGTACACTTGTACACACTTACAGAGACTTACATACACTACAGCACAGGTATTTTTTTCCTGATAATTTCCTCCAAACTATCCTATTATTCTACAGGCAGTTGCATTTTAAAAGGAATCTCAATTAAGCCAAATGAATCTTTAATGAATATTTAATTAGGACCTTTTCAGACAGTGTAACAGTTGGGGGGAAAAAGATGCCTTTTTCCAACACACCACTGAGTTGAAGAGGATGGAAAACGTCGACAGATGAGCTTCCTGTCTTTCCCGCCAGTTCCCTTAAACCATTTCTGCTTTTCATTGCTTCTCCTTTTCTTACATGTCTGCATCTGTGGACTCTCCTATTGTCTCCAGGAGCAAGGCAGAGACACATTCTCATCTGTGAGCCGCCGAACTGTCTAGAAAACATGGGCAGCCTGCAAGTCCTTCCTGTCCTCCCGAGAATCTGACATGGTTTGAGGCAGATAAGAGGCTCAGAGGCCTGCTGACTCAACATCTCTTACAAGTGCCTTTGAGTTTTTCCAGGAAGCACCAAGGTTTTCTCAGAAGTCAAAAAGCTCTTTCTGTAAAAGGCCAGAGAGGAGGTATTTTAGGCTTTGCATGCCATATGGTCTCTGACGCTACTCTGCAGGTGTAGTGCACAAGCAGCCACAGACCACACATAACCAAATGAGCGTGGCTGTGTCTCAGAACGTATTTACAAAAACCGGTGTCAGGCTAGAATTGGCCCACAGGCCATAGTTTACCCACTCCTGGATTATATGGAACCATCTGTATAACACTGGCTCTGCAATCAACATGCTCACAAAATGAGTCACACAGATCCTATGGCTTTCTCATATGGCTTTGTCGTATGTGCCAAAAACTGTGTTAAATAATTTAGGGTCCACACATTCATTTTACGCACACTCACGTTACTTACCATAAATTTTTCTTGCTTTGTATTTTAATACGTTTGCCATTTTATAGTTTAAAACGGAAAAGAAAGTGTCACAATTCATAGCAACTATGTACCCATAAACACTCATACTAACCATATATGTTTCCTATTTTAGTTGACAATGACTAAGTAGGACTCTTTAATAATATCTACAGCCAGAAACTGGTAGTAGCCCTGGCAGAGGTAAAAACTGCAGAAGTCTTAGGATCAAAAAGAATGCCAAGAGTTAAAGCGGGAGATGGGCTGGTAACCTCAAGCGGGGAGGAGGCAGGCTCAGCATCAGGCCAGCAGAAATAAGAACTGCGAAGCTCATTTGGATCAGAAGCTCCGAACATCTCACGCTCCTCAGGCCTCCATGTGGTTCATTTCTGCCAGTCCTCTGTTAAAAAGTAACATTTCAAGCCATAAAGAGAAAAAAAGGTGGCGACATTAGGATCCTGAAGTCCCAAGGAGCCAAGAGTGAATTATGGCTGTGACAGCCACGCTGTGGACGATGGTCATGGTGAAAAGTGAGTTGACGAGACACCTAGTAGCAAAGTAACCCTGAGAAAAGCACCGACCATGGGAAACACGGACTGACCAGCGGTAGGAAGAAAATAAGTGTAGAACAAGCCATCCTATGTGATGGCCTAGTAATACTGGTGAGCGTGCAGTTCTGACCACTCTTTTCCCAATGTCATTTCATGTCTCCACGTGGGTTTTTCTGTTGTTTCCTCTCCTAGGTTTCCATTTAAACCTCACCACCTCTCACATTCTCCTTTTCCCCTTGCCCCGCCCCTCCCAACTCCTCATTCAACTGATTCACTTCTACCCCATCATAAAGCTCAGGCATCACTTCCTCCACAAAACTGTCCTTCAGGCTGGGTTAGACGCTGCTTCTCTTTTCTTCTACAGGCTCCAGGGGACAATGGTTATGTCTCCCAGCCTCCCTATCACCATCAGCTTTACCTACGCCTACACTGCAGCATCGAAACATCTAGCATGTGTCTTTGGCACCTAACCCACAGCCTATCTTATGTGCCTGAGCAACTGAAGGTCTGAGTGCATGTCACATATGCAAACAGCGAGGGAGGAAGGGAATGAGTGTGTGTGTGTGAAGGGGCAGTGACTGCTGATAGACTAGCGCACTGGGCACTAAGACCAAGATCAGGAACTTGACTTCAGGTGGTCAAGATCACGAACTTAAAAACATATGGACTTGGGTTCAAAGCAGGAGCGCCCTCCAGCAGGACAAATCTATCCTGACCTCTGGGAAAACACCTCAAAGTGCATAATGGTGGCTCAGCACCACCAAAGGGCAGTTTGTTGCTACATTATTACTATAGTTCCAACAAAAAGGCAGCTACAGTTTCAAATCCCAACCAGGGAGCTGTCCTATATTCCAAAATAAGGCTTCTACTGTGCATATATTTCTAATTCCTATATGCCTAATATATGAATTATACAATCCAGACTTGCCACGAATTCAGAGTGGCCTTCACGATAATCTGTTTCTACAAAGTAACCATTTCTCATTAGGCAGCAGTTGATAAACTTTCACCATTCTAGTAAGGTGGCATGAGAAAATGATCTTCTTGCTTTAATAAAAAATATTGTTACACTAGATATAAAATATGTTTCCACTGTTAAAGTGTAAAAGTAAGACTCTGGAAGGTTTACTAGTAGAGGAAGGGTGTCCCCCCTGTGATAAACAATCATTAAAAAAGGAGACAGAGAGGGTAATTTGCCCATCCCTCTTATGTAGATAAAATGAGCCAGCAGTGTGCTCCTTAAACACTTACCAAGTCACTGCTGAGCCTTCAGCAGGCCATTTGACTTTGGAACAGAAAGGGAAGTTTCCCAATGTATAACAGAATCTTAAATCCTTCATACGTAATACATAAGATGAACTTTAAATAGAAAAGCCACCTGCACACAGGACATTGTGTCTTGTACTCGAACTACACTGTGAAGAAGCAAGCACAATACTAGTGGGGACGGCACCACTTACAGAAGCTAGCTAGAGTTTATTGAGTGCTTACACTTAGCCAGGGGCCATGGATTATTTCTTTTAATTGTAACCACCACACAATAATGTGGGTACTCTTATTGTTACTCCTATTTTACAGGTAAGGAAGCAAATTTTGAGAAACCAAAGTCAGCAGCCACAAAAGTGGCAAAAGTAAGACTGGAACCCAGGTTGCAGGACTCTTGTCCATGATCACACCTGTACGCAACTGTGCTTTCCAAAACATACATCAGAAGCACCTTTTGGGAGGTAGGAAGAACGCAATGATTGTCCACACCACAAACAAATCAGACGGAGCCAAGGAAAACTGATAGGATGATACCATCTTTGTCTACCTCTGTCTTTTTCCCTCCCATCATCTCTAAAAAAGGCTTTTTAAAACAAGGTCGCAGAGCAGATGACAAATTATTATAAATTTAGTGAGGGAGGCAGAATGGTAAAATGAAAAGAGTCCTTGATATAGAACTATAGTGTTTGTGTCCTGAAAACTAAGTCTCATGAGCCTCGTTATAAAACTGTCACGATAAGATACACCTCACTCTTTTGTTGTCATGAGAATAGTGAGGATATATAAGGGAATGTGTCTAGCACTGTGCTTGGCAGAAAAGAGGTACTACAGTTTTTTTCCCTTCTTTATCTTCAGTTCCCATTTCAAAATACAAGCAGACAGCACCTAGCTATACAATGTAAATATTTCCTGGGCACCTCCAACGCACTCACCTACAGAGAAATATCTCTGAAGGGGCATCTCTCTGCTGGTGCTGTGGGAGAGTTTTCCAACCACTCATATACTGCCTTCTATTAACAGTGCATAAAATTTTCTAGATAAAGCAAAAATTCCATGCTTTCAATGTAAAGGTAGTATTTTAGCCTACTAATGCAGAAAAGGAAGGGGAAAAAAAGACCATTAAAATAAACATCACAGGAGACTTCAAAGCCATAAGTACTGAAATATGCAAGTACCTAAATCATCAACTAAAAAGAGTAAATTTGACTCTACAACTCTCTCCAACCTCTCATACAACACAAACTGGTAGTCTAAAAAAGGAATCATAGCACAGTACAGGAAATATTCATACCTTTTTTCCTGAGGGCTTCTTAAAAACTACCAAAGAGAAATTGTGTGACAAGTAAACCCTTTAAATCCCCCATCAACAGCCTTTGATGAAACTTCATCTTGAACCCAGACTTGTATGCTTTAAAAATGAAATGTTCTAAGTAAAGCGAAGTTGTTTCTACTTTCAGACCAAAGGGGGAAAAATCACTGATTTAAAAGTGAAAGGTCTTTAGTGAAAAGTTCACAGTTGTGAGATATTTGCTTTGCCATTAAGAAGGTGGAAGCTCTGCTGGGTAGAAACCATCATTCTTTGAGGTCTAGAGACTTTAGGCATTCTCATTTTTACAGACTCTGCCTCTCGGTCACAGTTGTACATTGATCCTCTCATTCCAACCAAACTACACTTTGGGTCTCCAACGTGTGAAACATGTGGCCCTTAAACGTGTTCGGGAAAGCTACTAATCAACATCCTTAAGGCTCGTCAACAATCCAGACGGCAAATCACAAACTTGCTTCCTCAACCCGAGAACACACACTCCAGGTCCCCAACGAAATGAAGGTTCCTTCCACCCCCACAGGAAAACTACCAGGTTTCAGTTCTTTCGCTTTATTTTTTAAAAGACAAATAAAAAAATTAACTGAACACACGTGTTTTCCTACCATTCTCATATACTTTTTAAAAATCCCTCCATTTTCTTCCTTCCTTTACGTTGGAAAAATTCTTAATAAATAACGCCTGCTTGAAAGACATCAGGAACTCATTTTGAGGACTGAGTTTGTAGAAGACAAGGCAGAGAGATGAGTGGGCAGAGTTGGGCTGAAATTTTTAAATTCCTGCACGGCAAAGCAACTGTGCGTGTCTGTTTTCAAACAATAAAAGCGTCTGGAACCGCACAATGATGCAGAGCCATGCGATGCGCGAGGAGCAGGCAGCTGGTGGGCTCCGTGTCACAAAGGCTGCCGGGGCAGCACGCGAGCCAGAGTCACGACAAGCCCGGGTCCCAGGCTCGCTGCTGCCTCAAATCTCATCCGGTCCCAAAGCCAGCTGCCCTGCCGAGAGAAGCCGACCGGCACCGGGCACGTCTCTGGGAGGGCGAGGCTGGGAGAAAGTGAGAGGGGAGATTGCGGGCGCGCGGGGGGTCCCGGGAGGGAAAGGACTACGGAGCCGCGGGTAGCGGGTGGACGACGAGATGTGGCAGAGGCGCATTCCCTCCGGCTGATCTTGCCCGGGAGGCGACCTGGGGACCGGAATCGGGGACTGACAGGAGGGGGAGGGGGCTCCCGGGGGCCGCAGATCCAGGCGCGTGAGCCGGACACGAGGTGCGCGCGGCCGGGTTGGGGGAGCGGGGACGCGTGGGTCACCTGTATTGTTTGAAAAGCTGGTCCGACTCCCTGAAGCCGTTGTTGAGCAGCATGTTGATGCCGGCCAGGGCCAGCTCCGCGTCCTGCAGGGGCGCCGCCGCCGCCGCCGCCGCGTCCGAGTCTCTGTCGTCCCGCCGCCGCGGCCGCTGCTGCTCCGAGCCGGCCATGGGCGCGCGAGGCCCTGCGCTGGGCCGAGGCGAGGTCGGGAGCAGCTGCTGCGGCCCCGCGCGCGCCCGGAGCCCGGCTCTACCTGCCCGGAGCCAAGCGGAGCCGGGAGGGAGGGGAGAAGGGGGAGGGAAGGGGAGGGAAGGACCGTGGAGGGAGGAGCCGCGGCCCGGCTGCGGCGCGGCGTGGGAGGTGGGCGTCCGGCCGCCGCCGCGGGGATTACTCAGCAGCACCCGCCCGCTCCTCAGGCGCCCTCGGAGGCACCCGACTCGCTCGGGCCCCGAAGCGGAATCCGTTTCCGGGTGTCTCTCACCCCGCCAAGCCGGTCCCCGCGCGGCGGCCGCCTCCACTTCCTGCAGCCCCGCGCCCCGGCCCCTCCCGGGTCCCCAGGCCGCGCCCTCGCCCACCGCCCAGGGCTGCTCGGACACACGCACGCGAGGCCCGGAGACCCGAGCGCCCCCACCCTCCCCCGAAGGGGCCGGACCTGGGAGTCGAGGGGAGGGCAAGGCGCGGAGGGAGAGCGAGCGTGCGGGTGTGGAAGGGAAGGGAAGGGGACGGGGAACTCCGCCCGGGCCGCAATGCAAGCGCGCGGCGCTTTGTCCACGAGTAACTGAAACCCCACGTAGCCCGCGCCCGCGACCAGAGACTTCATCCCGACCCTGGGGCCGCCCCCTAGGACCAGGGCAGCCAATTCCCGAGGAGGTGGGCGGCGGGGGCGGGGTCTCTGGCACCTGCCGGGCCGCTACCCTGAGCCCCGCGCTGCGGGACTGCAACGCAGAGCCCCTCGGAGCCAGGGACCACCCACTCCAGCCCGCCACCACCATTTGCGCAATGGGGCAGGAGGGGAAATGGAGGCCTATATGCCATATGCCCAAATATTTAAAAGTTATAAATTCAGCTGCTAAAGTGTATCCTGTTGTCACACTGCCAATTATTCTTTCAAAGCTTTGGTTTTCATATGACCAAATGTCAGCAAAACATCAAAAGTGACTGAATTTAACTACTATCACAGAGGTCTTACTGTTCTGATGATGGGCTGGTGATACCTGGATGCCTAATATTCTAGAGACAAGCAATGCATAAATCATCTTCATGTTTTTTCATAAATTTATTTTTCTCTAATTTAGCAAAATCCCTTAATGTAGTGTTACAATCAAGATTATGTTCTAATGCCAAATTAAACAACCTTCCTTGAGTCGCTGTCGTTTTTAGAGTGTAGTTTATTAATTTCAACTTGGAGAAACTTTGCTGAAGCATTTATAACAGAATTGTTTTTTAAAATGAAAGCAATCCTCAGGTTTAGAAATAACTCATGAATTTTAAACATTATGTCATCCATTATCATGGGACCAGTATAAGTTATTACAGAAAAATGCAAAATAATTTTGTCATATAAGTTGCTTTTACTTATTTTGTAAATTGTACCATCCCTTATAAGAATATCTAAATCCATACAGGATTTTCAACTTTTATAAATAGAAATTTTAGAGTAATAAGAAGTACTGCCACTCCTTAAGTGTCATCTATAACTGTTGCAGAACCTTGCTAATTCTTGAGTACATCTGGAACCACAAACTGGAACACTGACGGAAGCAAGAAAATGGACGATTCTCATCCTTGGGAAACAGTACGTTGTAATGCAGGAGTCACTGCATGCATGCTGTCTGAGAAGGATTTGACAAGCTGACCTTTAAAAAAAATCTAGGTTTTCTTGGAGTTAACATAAACATAGTTATGTTAACATAACATAGTCTCAAACGTCAGCAGTGTCACTATCCTTCATGGCATTGAGCTAAAAATGAGAAGCAGCATTCCCTGGAGCCTCCATGGCATCAATCACGATAATGGATGTTGAGGGTTATGCACCCCACTGAGGCAGCACTGAATGCCAGATCCTAAGTTACAGAGGTGCTCGTATGATTTTTAATAAATTTATGTGTGTGTGTGTGTGTGTGTATGTGTGTGTGTTGATGGGCAAGGCCCTCAAACGCAGGTCTTAGGGACTCTACTGCTCATTGAGGCCCACATGAGGCCATTGGCATGGAGGGGTCCCCTGGCCACACACTGCCCGAGGTCACTCTGACAACATACACTTATAGACTGCTGGAACTTTGGATCTGTGGAACCATTTGCCAGATCCCTGAAGCAGTCTAGTCAACAAGGGAGAGAAGCCAAGAGAAAAATATCAGACATAGGAGATAGCCTGCACTCCCCCAACTGGGAAAGACAGCCAAGCACAGTCCTATATGTCCCTATTACTGGGAAGGAAAAAAAAAAAAAAAAGAATTTCAAGGAATTGATGACACTATGTTTATGGGTTGTACTTGAGGCCCTGCAGCTGAGGATGTGGGGAGGGGTGAGCAAAGTCAGAGCACTGTTTGTGGGGCTAGTTCTGTCTCAAGAACCTCACACAGTCCATTGTGCAGACAGGGAAATTTAATTGTTGAACAATTAAGGCAAGGTCCAATGCAACTGCCCAGCACCCCACAACAGGCAGGGGAGGGGTGGCGTAGATAGAGGGATAACTCTACCACGTAATACATACCAGATATGTGCAAAATTGGATTTTATCAGGTACCAAAACAGTTACATTAGCATCATCATCATGAAGGGACATTTTAAAATATTTGTCCGTGATGAGAGATTCAAAAAGGTTAAAGATGGGCCCCCAAATCCTGAAGGAAGAGAACACGTGGACTAGTAATACTTGTGGCAGCTGTAGTTGGCATTGACACCTGCCCCGGGTTCACATTGCAAGGGAGAATTAAGGCTGTGTTTTCTCCACTCGATAAAAATGACAGGTTATAACGGCAGATAGTGGTATCTAAGAAGTCATGGTGCAAATTACCTACAAAAGGAAGGAAAATCTAGATTCCTAACACTCCAGGGCACCATACACTTGACACTGTGAGATTGTCAGCACCTTCCTGCAAAACTAATGCAGTCTGCAGTGCACTTGACTTCAGCCAAATAGGATTTATCTAGGTGTTTCCTTTGGAAGTTGAGAGAAAGAGAGTGGCAAAAAGGGAGAAAAAAAGAGAAAAGAAAAGCCAGTGAGTGGTGGAAATAACCCACTTCCTTTCTGCAGTGGGTGTTGCCAGTATTTTGTGGTTCTTCATTCGATTTCATTGTGAAAATGAAACTTTAATTTCAAATGATCAGTAAAAGAAGTTTTAGACATGTGTTGTTTTTTATAAGGTAGATTTTTAGAAATAAGGTGTTGTGGTTGCAAATGACAGAGAAACCTGACCCAAACTGGCTCAGAAAGGCAAATGTATTGATTGGTGTAGAGAAGTTTTACAAAATGAGGCTATATCCCTGGCTTCAACACTAACCAGGACCCAGTTTCTCCTCTTCACCTCTTAGCTTTGCCACTTTGGTGTCTAATGGCTCTATTCTCAGACAGGGCTGCCTCTCCTGGTCCCAGAAGGTTTTTGGAAGCTACCAGAGCTACAAGCTTGCTGGCTACATCCAGCAGGAAGACATTGCTTCTCTAACAGCTTAACTGAAATCCCCTAATTAAATCTCACTGGCTTTAATTGGCGAGATTGTAGTCAGGTGCCCATCCTTGCACCAATTAGTGTGACTAGGAGGGGCAGATCACTCTAATTGGATTAAGCCAGTCAAGGTCTGCTCCAGGACCTGGATGGGTAGAACCTATTTCACCCAAACTACCTGGCTGGGAAATCCCAGACCTATTAGGAAAAGAGAGGTAGGGAATGGATGCAAGAGCGACAATCAACAAACATACCCTACCTTGTCTTCCTGAACATGTTTTGAATTTTTGGAATTACATTCTTTTTTTTCTTGAGACAGGGTCTCGTTCTCTACCCAGGCTAGAATGCGGGGGCGAGATCATGGCTCAATGCAGCCTTGACCTCCCAGGCTCAAGTGATCCCCACACCTCAGCCTCCTGAGTAGCTGGAACTACAGGCATGTGTCATCACACCCAGCTAATTTTCATATGTTTTGTAGAGATAGGGTTTCACATATGTTGCCCAGGCTGGTCTCAAACTCCTGAGCTCAGGTGATCCGCCCACCTCGGCCTCTTAGAGAGCTGGGATTACAGGCATGAGCTCCGCCCACCTCGGCCTCTTAGAGAGCTGGGATTACAGGCATGAGCCACCCATGCCTGGCCTGGAATTATACTTTAAATGCATTTGAAGAATAAAGTACCACAAGAAAACCTTACTGTGTGTACTTTGGTTGTATTAATTTTTCGGTGATGCCAACAGTCATGCCTTTGTGCATCTTTTTTGTAAATCCATACTATACGTCGAATATATACAGGTTCCCAAAATGTCTGAAATTCTAAGAAGGAGGAGAGTAGGGAAATTAATATCACTATTTTTATGTGGTGCTAGCTTTACCCATTCAGCTCTTCTACTGAAGGTGAAGTAAGATTTAATTAACTACCTTTAACTAGAAGGCAAATCAGGTCAAGGGTTGCTATGTAAAACCTATTAAATTGCTTAGCCTAAAGCTGCCTCCTTACATATTTTAGAAGATTTCTCCATACATAGTGAACTGTAGCCTAACTGGATGGGTAAACAGACTGTAAAGAACTCTTGTAACAAGTAGCCGAATTTCAGCCAATCACAGCAGGCAACTGTTCAAACCATTGCCAAATAAGGCAGACCCGGAGCTGTAACCAATCTGTTTCTGTATCTCACTTCTGTTTACTTTATGTCACTTACTTTCTTCTGTCCACAAATCCTCTCTGATGCATGACAGCGCCAGTTGCTCTGAACCTATTCTGATGATGGTGTTGCCCAATTCTCCAATTGTTCTTTGTCCAATTAAACTGTGTTAATTTATCTAAAGTCTTTCTTCTAACAAACAATACAGCAGGTTCCTTCCTTTTCTGCTCATAGGTGGATCACTAGTTTGCCTCTAAGGAGGGGAACATAGTGGTGGACCAGGGAGGTTCACCTGGCTGTTTTTGCAGTTGGATGTGTGCAGAAGACACTCACGGCTGCCCCAGGAAACCACAGCAGTTACCATGAGCGAGGAAACCATCCCCCTTTGGGCTGGACGCCTCCTCACCTGCCCTTTCGTAAACCAGATAGCCCCTGGAGTGCAGTAACGGTTTAGGCAGGTGTTTACTAGAGATCATTGTTCTGCTGCTGTGAAGATTCAGGGACAAACTAGGGAAGAAGACGTTGTCTCTCCTCCATGGGTTTCCTCCCCTGGGAAGCTTAAGCAGTGATCTCTCCTGCACTAGCCTTTGACTGGGGTGTGTTTTTGAGTGTGACTGCAGGTCCTCTGTTGGTCTTCAGACAGTTTCATTCTCTCTCCCCATTATGCCTCCTTTCCCTTAACCCATCTCCTTCCTTTTCACTGATAGTCCCTGTTCCCTGGATCTACCATCCCTCCCTCTTCCTTACAGAGATAATCAAGTTTTCCTCTCCCTTGGTCCCTTCTCATGACTTGCACATTTTGGAGCCTCGGGTGAATGTCCATTACTTCTCTTCTCTGTCTACTGACTTGTTCTGTAGAGGGAAAGGCTGTCTCTGTTTCAAGACATGCATCTACTGAGTCCCTGGAGAGGAAAGTGGATGAGCTCCAGTCCCATGGATAAAGGAAGTGTCCAATAGTAGCAGGTTCTATTCAGTGCCCTGGTGGGTTTTCTCTGGATTGTTTAAAACCAAAAAAATCTTTCCACTAGAATTTTTTAAACTTTTCTTTTAGGTTTGGAGGTACATGTGCAGGTTTGTTATATAGCTAAACTCATGTCACAGGGGTTTGTTGTACAGATTATTTTATCACCCAGGTTCTAAACCCAGTTATTTTTTCTGATCCTCTCCCTTCTCTCAGCCTCTACCCTCAAGTAGACCCCGGTGTCTGTGGTTCCCCTTTTTGTGTCCATATGTTCTCATCATTTAGCTCCCACTTATAAGTGAGAACATGCGGTGTTTGGTTTTCTGCTCCTGTGTGAGTTTGCTAAGGATGATGGCCCACAGCTCCATCCATGTCCCCGCAAAGGACATGATCTTATTCTTTTTTATGGCTGTGTGGTATTCCATGGTGTACATGTGCCACAGTCTCTTTATGCCGTCTACAGTTGATGGGCATTTAGTTTGATTCCATGTCTTTGTTACTGTGAAGAGTGCTGCAGTTGAACTATCGTGTACATGTGTCTTTATGAAGAAATGTGTACATGTGTCTTTATGACAGAGTGATTTATATTTCCCTGGTTATATACCCAATAATGGGGTTGCTGGGTCAAATAGGAATTCTGTTTTTAGCTCTTTGAGGAATGGCCACGTCGCATTCCACAATGGTTGGACTAATTTACACTCCCACCAACAGTGGCACTGTAATTAATTTCTGTCTAGATTCCCCATTTTTATCTAAACAAGAAAGGTACTTTCCTTCTATTCATGTGACTTTACCTTGTTTCCTACTGAAAATCCTGGCCTTATGCTAAGGTATTATTAATCCTTTCCTGCACAACAGAGGGCAAATGGCACAGCCGAGCTCTTCTCTCCAGTCAGTAGGCTTCTCCCCTGACTGCGGGAGGAAGGAGGAGGTATCTTTTGGTTCATCTAACAAAGTGTATGAATCTATTTGGGGTGGAAGCGGCAGCAGTATTGGCATTTGCTTCTCACAGTGGATTTGTTTCCAGATCTTAAAGTGTAGTCAGATTCCCTCGGACATTCGAGAGCATGCAGGAGGTGTTCACAACCTGTTTGTAAGTTGAATGGTGAGGGTGAGCTACAGAGGGGATGAGTTGGACTCAGAGGAGAAAGGAGATTAGGCCAGGAGTCTAAATCATGGGTTATGACTCTGGTCTTGCAATGCACTGACTTTGTGATTTGGGGCAATTTGACTTCATCTCTTTCAGCCTCAATGTCCCCATTTATAATATAAAGATAATCAGTACCTTCAAGGCAAGTAAATGAGATAGTGGGCATGTGAACATGCTTTGTTAATCTGTAATACCAAGATATTATTTGAACCTATACAATTTATTTTCAGATATTAATTAAAGTCAGCAGGTCCTTCTGTTCACATATTTACTTGTCAACAGTATCTTGAAATTTCCAGCTAAAAGAAAGTCTGTGCAATTAAATAACTAGTTGCATCATACAGAGATGATTAATTTAAACCATTTCTAATATAAACAATACATGTTCACTATTGTTAATGCAGCATGAGGAAGAAGTACAGATTTTCTTCAGAATGTATAAAAATATAAAATAGTCTGGGTGAGGTGGCTCATGCCTGTAATCCCAGCACTTTGGGAGGCTGAGGCGGGTGGATCACCTGAGGTCAGAAGTTCAAGACCAGCCTGGCAAACATGGTGAAACCCTGTCTCTACTAAAAATACAAAAACTAGCCAGGCCTGATGGTACATGTCTGTAATCCCAGCTTATCAGGAGGCTGAGCCAGGAGAATCACTTGAACCCAGGAGGCAGAAGTTTCAATCTCCCAGCTCCTTGGGACACTGAAGTGGGAGGATGGCTTGAGCCTAGGAGGTTGAGGCTGCAGTGAGCCATGATTGTGCCACTGCACTCCAACCTGGGTGACCTATCTAAAAAAAAAAAAAAAAAAAAAAATCCATAGGATAAGCTCACTCACCCTAAGGAAGGCACACACACACATTCTGAGCTGAGATCATGCCACTGCACTCCAGCCTGGGCAACAGAGTAAGATTCCATCTCCAAAAATAAATAAATAAATATAGTAAAAATATCTACACTTTAGAGTTCATTTGGACCTGAATTACTTCTGCTTTTATAATCCCTCAGTATTATTTTGGACAAGGAAATAGATACTATTTGGTATGAAGAGTTTTAAAATGCATCTCTATGTTCTGTGTGTCCAACATGTTTTGCAGTCAGCTCTTGTTTACATATGCATTGCTAATATAAAATAATTCCTTATTGGTAAATCATTTGTGTTTTGCTCTGGGGTTACTTAGCAATCCATGTGTCTCAATCCAGAACTCTGTGCCACAGAATTCCCCTAAAGTAACTTAAGGAACCAGTTGAAGAAAAATTTTTCTATCTGCAAGTAATCCATACAGGTATCATCTTCATGCACAGCCTACAGCTCATGAGCCTGATACTCTGGTTTTTCACCGGATACTCACTGGGTGCTCCAACTGTGTCAGGAATAGGGGTAAGTGCTGGCAATATTTAGACAAATATGACAAGGCCCCTGCCCTAGAGAAGCTCATCCTGATGAGACATGTAGCCAAATACGCATTCATAGCACAATATGGTAAGTGTCATAGTAGACCTTGGTGCCAAGTTTGTCAGAATCCATTTATTCCTGGACTGATTTAACACTATCTCCCTAAATGATTATAACAAACTTGTATCTTATGTATTGATATTTACTGATGTTTTTATTAATTTGTTCATTCTTTACACCTTTAGAGTTCAGATATGGGCCACAGTAGATCACCTGTCTCACTGATTTATAGTCAATCCTTGATTTTTTGCCCCCACCCCCACCCCCCACCCGACAGCATTAACCAGTTTGTATTCCTCTGCTGGTCACTGAAGGTAGATAATCACTGTCATTCACATCCATCTTCAAAAGATGATCTACCACAACTGAAGATACTTAAAACAATGTGAACAAATTTTTGGAGACAATTCCAGGAGGTAAATTAGAAAGACGAAAATAATACCTTAAAGAAAGCATCTGTAGTCTCCCAAGGTGTGTAAAGGACAAAATAACTGCTACCATGTATTATATTGTTTATTTGTTTTTAAAAATTTGGGCTGAGCATGGTGGCTAACGCCTACACTTTGGGAGGCCAAGGTGGGTGGATCACTTGAGCTCAGGAGCTTGAGACCAGCCTGAGCAACATAGCAAAACCCCATCTCTATAAAAATACAAAAAGTAGCTGGACATGATGGCATGCACCTGTAGTCCCAGCTCCTTGGGAGACTGAAGTGGGAGGATGGCTTGAGCCTAGGAGGTTGAGGCTGCAGTGAGCCATGATTGTGCCACTGCACTCCAACCTGGGTGACCTATCTAAAAAAAAAAAAAAAAAAAAAAAAAAAAAAATTCCATAGGATTAGCTCACTTACCCTAAGGAAGGCACACACACACACATTCTAAAAACTAATCTTGAAAATGTTCTACATTAGATAGTGGTGGTTGGTTGCACAACTCTGTAAATACACTGAAAACCATTGACTTGTATTTAGCTATTATTATTTTTTTAGAGACAGGGTCTCACTCAGTTGGCCATGCTGGAGTATAGTGGTGCAATCATAGCTTATTGAAGCTTCAAACTCTTAGATTCAAGCCATTCTCCAACCTTAACCCCCTGACTGCAGGCACACATCACTGCAGCTAAGTTTTACTTTTAATTTTTTTTTTTTTTTTTGAGAGACAGGCTCTTGCTTTGTTGCCCAGGCTGGTCTTAAACTCCTGGCCTCAAGAGATACTCCCACTTCAGCCTCCCAAAGTCTTGGGATTACAGTCATGAGCCACCTTGCCTGGCCAGATTGTATACTATACATGGTGACTTTTGCTGTATATAAATTATATCTCAATAAAGCCATTAATTGAAAAATAATTTTAACCATTTTAAACCACAGGGTGCAGAGCAGTGGAATAAGGGAGCTAATGGCTTGAGTCCTGTGCTTTCATATACCTGGGACAGAAAAAAATATTTTATTATAAAAAAAGAAAATCTTATCTTTGAAGAGTGTCCATCAATCTAGAATGACTGCTGGCTAGCATCACTACATGCTGGGTGCTGGGTTAAGACTTTACAAATGTTGTTCCATTTAATTCTCAAAGTAACTCTGTAAGGTGGGCTTTATCCCAAGTTTAAACATGTGAGAAGAAAGACAAGTGTAATAACTTTCCCAAGGCCGTGAAGCAGGTAATGGTTAGAGTGAGGTTTAAGTGTAGGTCTCATTGCCCACAGTGGTTCAGTCTTAGTTGTTAACTTAAAACTTAGTACCTTCTGGAAACCTGACTGAGGGCATTCACACACTTGCTTATGAATTTCATGGCGTTAGTTCTTCCTGAAAGTCGTACTATTCCTTAGTTAGAAGGCATTTTGAAGACATGAAAATACATTATCTCATATATGATCTAATTCAGCAAAATTAGGGTGCAGCCCAGGCATCTGTATTTTAGCGATAACCTCAGGTGAGTCTAATGTCAGCACATTTCAGAGCCCCTTATGAGAAGGAGTTGTCCAGATGGTAACTCCCAGAAAGCAGGGTGGCTATTCATCTTTGTGTACATTGCCTGATTTTTTACCCTTATTATATGTTTGAGAAATATTGCATGAAAAATGAATGAAAGCACAGCGGAATGCATGATTTTCATGGAAAATCATGCTCACATCCTTGCACAGGAACAGTTGTATTATTATATTAAACTCAGAATAAAGGTGCATATTTTAACCTTAAAAGCAAGAGCATTTCATGTGATGTCTTTAAAAATTCCATGCAGCTAGCGGTGTATACATCTGGAGTTGAAAGCAACACCACACAAGGGTAACCAGGTCAGAAGGAGACATGCCAACACTAAGGATGGAAGGAGGATGTGGACACTAAGAAATCACTTAATTTCTAACTCTTGACATTTATTTTTAAATGTGGTTATAAAAGAAGACTCAGAACATTTGGCTGTGTCATGGCTAAAAATACACATTTTTCACTTCTCCTCACTCCCTTCACCCTACCACCTCCTCTGAGACAAAAACAGTAAAAACAAGGATATACTGTGAGATGATAAAGATAAAACGAGAATGCTGTCTATACCCACAGACAGGGAACGGGATGCTCAGATGCCACAGGGAGTCGTTTCTTCCTTCCCAAACCCAGGCCAAAGGACAGCACCTGGCTGGGCTCAGGAGCGATCTTACTTCCCGTCCTGCTCCAGAAAGGTAACCACCCCTAGTAGCCTTGTTCCTCACCTCGGCCTCTGGAGTGGTGTTTGCCTCTGCACTGTGCTTTTTTGGGGAACTAAAATGGCCTCGTGTAAATAAAAAATGCTGGATCGGCCGTGGTGGCTCACCCCTGTAATCCCAGTGCTCCGAGAGGCCAAAGCAGGGAGGATTGCTTGAGGCCAGGAGTTGGAAACTAGCCTGGGCAACCTAGTGAGATCCTCATCTTTACAAAATTTTTAAAAACCTAGCCAGGTGTGGTGGTAGGGCCCTGTTGTCCTAGCTACTTGGGAAGCTAAGGCAGGAGGATCACTCAAGCCCAAAAGTCTGAGGCTGCAGTCAGGTGTGATTGCGCCACTGTACTCCAATCCAGGTGACGGAGTGAGACCTTGTCTCTTAAAAAAAGAAAAGCATTCATTTTTCATTTTGTTTTTCTCTGTTCAACTAAGTAACTCAAGCCATTTAAAAAAGTATTTGTCTTTAGAGAGATTTTTTTTTCATACAAGGGTCATACAAATAGTTATAGGTACACCAGTGGTTCACTCAAAGAATGAGAGATTCTGTAAACTGCAGGTTATCCCAGATGTCATCCAATATGACTTATGATTCATCAGAAACACTATTATATTTGACCTATGACAAGGACCAGTTTAATTCAACAGGATCTTTTTTGAGGACCTACTATGTGCCAGTCACTGTATGCTAGCTGCTGTGGAAAACATAATTGACTAAAATACAACCCCTGAACCTGAGAATCTTCTAGTCTAGTGGGTGAGACAGACACACGGACAGATCTTTTAATGTAAGATGGTCATAAGATAGAGGGATACATGCTGTGCTTTGGGAGCACAGAATAGGGACATTAGTCCAGCTGGGGGTTCATGGAAGGCTTCCTGTGAAGGATTTGATGACTGAGCTGACTATGGGCAAAAGAGGTAGGAAGTGGATTCCAGGCAGAGGAGCAGTGGCATGGACAGGTGAGACTGCAGAAATTCCTCAAACAGTGCAGTTGTTCTACAGTATAGAGAGTGAGGCAGGAAGTGGCCGGAGACGAGGCAGGAGAGGTGGTCAGCCCTCAAGCATGAGGGCTTTCTGTGCCTTGCCCTGGAGCCTCTAGGCAAAGAGGAGTCGGTAAGAACTTAGGACAGGGGAATGACATAGTCAGATTTGTGGGCAGATGGAAGATTTAATATGGATTTAATTTAGTATGAATTTTAATTTAGTATATAGACTAGAGGCTTATGGAAGGCAATTGCAGAAGAGCAGAGCACTTGTAACTCCCACTGTGTGTGAAATTGTTAGTTCTCTTTCTGTTGCAAGTGACCAAACCCAGTGCAAACAGGCTTAAGTGGAAAAGGTACAGCCTGAGGGTGGATCTCAGGCATCTGCAGGGCTGGATACATATATTCACTCAGTGACGCCACGATTCTGTTTCTTTCTACAGTTTGGTTTTTTTCTGTCCTGCAGAGAGAGAGCAAGTTAACAGGACAGTTCTTCATTTTGTAGAACTGTCCTGCACATTGCAAGAGTCTAGCATTCCTGTCTCACAATGCCAAAAGCAACCCCCAAGCATTAGAACAACCCGGAAATCCCCATACATTAAAAAAGGAAGGCCGGGCGCGGTGGCTCACGCCTGTAATCCCAGCACTTTGGGAGGCCGAGGCGGGCGGATCACAAGGTCAGGAGATCGAGACCACGGTGAAACCCCGTCTCTACTAAAAATACAAAAAATTAGCCGGGCGCGGTGGCGGGCGCCTGTAGTCCCAGCTACTCGGGAGGCTGAGGCAGGAGAATGGCGTGAACCCGGGAGGCGGAGCTTGCAGTGAGCCGAGATCGCGCCACTGCACTCCAGCCTGGGCGACAGAGCGAGACTCCGTCTCAAAAAAGAAAAAAAAAAAGGAAAAGGTCCTGAGCGCAGTATTAGCTCCCATCTTGCACCATCACTCTGGGCATTCCAGACCCCTCTTTGCCAAACTTCAGTTTTCTCTAACACCACCTGCCTTTAAAACTCGAAATGGCTGCTGGTCAATTCGGTCTCCACTGACTCTGTGAGCAAGTAACCATCACTAGAGACCTCATCAAGTTGGAGTCTTTAAATCTGGACCCCACCCCACTTCTTTTAGTTTTTCTTTCCTGTTAGCATTGGTCTCCATGCTTGCCCATTCATAGAGAAAGAGAGACCATCTTCCTCCAGTTTTCTAGATCCCCATTGGCAAGGATGATTCTGATGGGTGCTGCTTGTGTCACCTGGGAATCCTAGAACCAATCGCTGGAGGATAGGATACTCTGATTGGCCACCCTGGGTCCTATGGGAAGGCACCAAGGAGGCTGACAGCCCCAGAAGACCACACACAATGGGGAAGAAGTTGTCCAAAGAAAGACGTGTGTAAACAACTTATGTCTGCCTCAGGGGATAAATAAGCAACAACAAAATAGAATTACCTTACATTTCACCCTCCAATGTTGCATTCTGTGGTAAATAAATTAAAAACCCTCAAACTTCCTCTTACCTATTCCAATTTTCATGAACTTGGAAAATGACCTAATTGAGTAGAACCCAAGAGTAATGAAGCACCACTTTCTGAAATGTTTATTTAGGACACCAATTGGAGGATGTGGTGGTGATGGTGGAGGCAGAGCTGTGAAGAACTGAGAGGCTGTTAGAAAACTGTGGTGGAACGGTGGCTGGGGAAAAGGTAAGAAAGTCAAGGGAAAGGGACAGTTGGCCTAATGGAAGAACATCAGTAAAGCAAGGACTCAAGGGGGAAGAGAGAGGAGAGAAAGGAGATGGGAGAGACAGTGAAACTTTATACCAGACCAACTAGAAGGGTGGGTTTATCCCAGGAAAAACGAGACAGAGAATATCTAGAATCAAGGAAGAGGTTAATTGATTAACTCCTAATATTCTTCAAGGACCTTGGCTTAGGACATGAATCCAGTGACCTGAGGTCAGCAGTTTCTATCTGAACCCAAGCGAGGTTGACCTGGGGCCTGGGCAGGTAAGAACCCTGCTTTTCCAGACATGAAGTCTAATAGGAACACAGATAAAAGTAGACTAGAGCAGACCAGTGACAGAGATGAGGCTGGTAGAGGAACCTCTTGACTATCTAGGAGACCCCAAGCTTGCTTTCAAGTGTTAAACTTCTGCCAGGATAATCGAGTGAAGGCAAGGCAGCTGTGTTAAAGTTTACCTCCAAATTTTCTTACCTTTACATAGGTTCTAGAATGACAGAATCTCAAAATTGGGTGGACACAGAAGCCATTGCATCAGAGATCTCAGATCTTGATCCAACTCTGGGGAGGTCTGTTGACCTTGATCAAGTTGCTTAACATCTCTCAGCTTTGGTTTCATTATTAACAAACACACGTAACAACAGTCTCTGTTTACTTCATGAGATTACTGTGATAACCAGGTGACAGGACCTACATAATTTGGGGGGACCCAGTGCAAAATGAAAATGTGGGGTCCCTGGCTTAAAACATCATGAAGAATTTTAAGATGGCAAAAGCAGGGCATTGAACCAAGTGCTGGGTGCTTCTGAGATCAGAGCCCTGTGTGACCGCACAGGTCTCATGGCCGTGAAGACAGCCCTGCCAGGCAAGGTCATGTGCATCAAAGTACTTTAGCAATCTGCAAAAGTTCAACAAATTGGTAAGGATTCTCTTTCTTTTTTCCCCCTTGGCTCTCCAGGATTGTATTTGCTGGGGCTGCTATCAAAAATACCACGAACTGGATGGCTTAAACACCAGAAATTCTTCTCTTACAGTTCTGGAGGACTAAAGTCCAAAATCAAGGTGTCAGCAGGGTTGGTTTCCCTGAGAGCCACAAGTGAAGGAGCTGTCCCAGGCATCTCTCCTTAGCTGGTAGGTAGCCATCTTCTCTTTATGTCTCTTTACCTTGCCTTCCCTCTATGCATGTCTCTATGTCCAATTTTTCCTTCTTATGAGGACTGCAGTTATATTGGATTAGGGCCCATGCTAATGACCTTGTTTTAATTTGATTACCTCTGTAAGACCCTATCTCCCTATAAGGGCACACTCTGAAATGCTAGGGGTTAGGATTTCAACATAAGAATTTAGGGGTGTGGGGGACAGTTAAACCCATAACAAACATCAGAGCCCCTGCACTCTTTGGAGGCATGCTGATGGTGTGAGGTCTCATGAGGAGGTGGCGATGTTAGGGTCTAGTAGGGAAAGGGTCCTGCCCCCATGGTAGTGGTGTTTGGGCCCCGGTTTCTGCTGCCTAGTTGGCAGCTCTCATTGCTTGCATTATAAGCCCACTCTTCAGTTTCTGAAAGCTCTTCCATGTACACCCAGTAAATTCATTTTTGGTTTAAGGAAGCTAAAGTATGTTCTTGTGGCTTGCAAGTAAGAACCCTGACTGATACTCAGATACAACATTAGAATCAGGAAGGGAACTACTTGGACTTAAGTTTTAGGCCTCCCTACATTTGCTCAGCCCCATCTGCCTGCTGGGCCCTGGCTGCTTGCTCAGTGGGGAGCCCCAGCTTCCCAGTCTCACCTTCTCTCTGCCACTGTCTGCAGATGCTGCTTCCCCACAGGGTGAGGGCTGACATCCGGGCTTAGGCGTGGCTGCTACAATGCCCACCTTATGGGAGCCGAGGCGTTTGCAGCCTAGGTCGTAGCACAGGGCACCAGATCTTCCCAGCACTTGCAGACTCAGATGAAGCTTCTTGCCCCCTGGCTGGGAGCCTAGAAGATGGCTGCCTTGTCACTGCTTAAAAGGTAAATAGCCCAAATTGAGGGAGAGTTGATCCACAGAGGACCCACTTTGACCAGAGAGTCAGGAGATAAGCTCCTCTCTCTTCCTCCCCTGTGACAATTTTGAAATGTGGTGGCTCCACATGGCCCGTCCAGAGAGTTCTGTGTGGCTGTGACTGGTGTGGTTTCTGCGGCACCCTGGCCAGTTTGGTTCATATCACCCCACATTGACTCCCTTACCCTCACCCTTCCAGCTCTGGAATAGAGCCTTACACCTTAAACTTGGCATCAGGCTCTGATTTCTATGGAAATCCTGAAGGCTAGGAGCCTTGCGGGAAGGCTTAGGTTTTGAATGTGGAAAGGGAGGAGAGGAAACCATTTCATCACACCCATGTGTCCACAGCGCTCAACTTACCTGAGGCTCAAACACATAAACTGGCACAGACCAGGAACTGTGAACAATGAAGCTGGGTATGTTATGAAAATATCAATTATGTCAGAGCCACACAGGGACCTGAGGCAGTCATCCAAGATGATTCAGGACAGAAGCTGGAAAACAAAAGGGCTTTCACCTGGATGAGCCATTTAATGGCAGCTGTGTAAATGGACACCAGGGCCACATGTGTGTATTTAAAGGGTGTGACTTACTCTCCCCATGATGACAGGTTCCTGAGCAGCAGGATAAAAGGAATTGTTACCACTGTATAGTAGTTTACCACTTGAGTGCTCCAGAGAGCTCCACTGTCTCTATTTAGAACCGGCTTGATGCTTACAGTTTAGACTGCAGTACTACACCAGAGAAATAATTAGACATACCACTTCCATGCAGCATTTATGTCAGCCCACAAATGATGATCAACGGTTAGGCTATTCGGGGATGTGTAAATACATTTATAAATTCTTATAGTTTCTTTTAAAAATAATTTTTCTAATTTGTATTATTGTTATTACATATTTTGGAAACAGAGTCTTGCTCTGTCACCCGGGCTGGAGTACAGTGGTGTGATCTCGGCTCACTGCAACCTCCATCTTCTGGGTTCGAGCAATTCTCCTCTCTCAACCTCCAAGTAGCTGGGATTACACGCGTGCGCCATCACACCTGGCTAATTTTTATATTTTTAGAGAGATGGGGGTCTCACTATGTTGGCCAGGCTGGCCTCAAGTGATCCAAATGCCTCGGCCTCCCAAAGTGCTGGGATTACAGGAGTGAGTCACTGCACCTGGCCTAGTTTCTTCTTAAAATGAGGTTCGAGTAGGTCTTCTAAAAATATTTAATAATAAAAACTGGAGTTTGGGACAACTAAAGACAACAATAAGGGACATTCCAGAAGGAAAAACAGCCTGACATCTGCTAGTCCTATGATACTGGCAAATGACCAGGCCTCTCTAAACCTCAGCCCCCTCATCTACAAAGTAGAGAATATAATAACCTCTAACTTGTTATAAGAATTAGGGGAGCTAGTGTGTGGGGAAAGCCTAGTGTTCATACGTGTTAGTTACATCATCTTTATTGATCACTACAAATTACTGCTTCTCAGGAACCCACTACCCTGCCCCTGTCTGTTCCTCACATTTCGGAAGTAGAACACATGCTTCTGTGCTCCAAATCGGCTCAAGTCAACTCTTCTCTAAACCAATTTGTTTTTCTTTTTTCTTTTTTTTTTGAGACAGGGTCTGACTCTGTCACCAAGGCTAGAATGCAGTGGCATGATGACAGCTCATACAGCCTTAAACTGCTAGGCTCAAGCAATCTTCCTACCTCAGCCTCCTGAGTAGTTGAAACTACAGGCACATGCCACTATGCCTGTTTTGGTTTCTTTTTTTAATTTTTTTTATTATTATTTATTTCTATTTTTTGAGACGGAGTTTTGCTCTGTTGCCCGGGCTGGAGTGCACTGGGGCAATCTCAGCTCACTGCAAGCTCTGCCTCTTGGGTCCAAGCAATTCTCCCTGTCTCAGCCTCCTGAGTAGCTGTGATTACAGGCACCCACCAGCATGCCTGGCTAATTTTCGTATTTTTAGTAGGGACAGGATTTTGCCATGTTGGCCAGGCTGGTCTCGAATTCTTGTCCTCAGGTGATCCACCTGCCTTGGCCTCCCAAAGCGCTGGGATTACAGGCGTGAGCCACTGCGCCTGGCCTCTTTATTTTTCTTTTTAGAGACAGGGTCTTGCTGTGTTGCCTGGGCTGGTCTCAAACTCCTGGCCTCAGGCAGTCCTCCCGCCTTGACCTCCCAAAGCACTGAGATTACAGAAAGGAGCCACTGTGCCCTGCCTAAGTGAATTTATTTTTCTTCTTTTTGAGACAGAGTCTTGCTCTGTCATCCAAGCTGGAGTGCAGTGGTGCGATCTCGGCTCACCGCAACCTCTGCCTCCCAGATTCAAGCGATTCTCCTGCCTCAGCCTCCCAAGTAGCTGGGACTACAGGCGTGTGCCACTACGTCCAGCTAATTTTTTGTGTTTTCAGTAGAGATGGGGTTTCACTGTGTTAGCCAGGATAGTTTCGATCTCCTGACCTTGTGATCTACCCATGTCTGCCTCCCAAAGTGCTGGGATTACAGGCATGAGCCACCAAGCCTGGCCAATCAATTTCTTAATAGGAAGGCATCCACCTATGCCCTGAAATGAAGATTGGGTCCCCAGTCTTCCTTGAGCAAGGTAGGTCTCAAATATTTGAGCGCATGGAAATCTCTCGGGCTATATATAGTTTTCTAGGCCTCATCCTCAAAAGTCCTGATTTAGTAGGTCTGGGGCTTGGGACTGGGGAATCACCGTTTTTCACACATGTACACTGGTGCACACATTCACATACACATGCCATGATTCTGAAGCAGAAGATATTTGGGCCACATTTCCAGAAATATTCCCTGCAGGGCTCACTCCTCCAGCCTTATGATGAGTATATGCAAACAACCTGAGGTCATGGAAAGCATCTCCAGTGTTTTTCCCTTGGACTGCAGGCATATTTAATTAGCCAGTGCCCACACTGACCTTATTTGAATATTAGCACAGGTGCAATGGCTTACATTTAGAGTGTACCGATATAAAGAAGTTATAATGACGCAGTGCTTCCCAAACTTGGCTGTATGGTAGATACACTTAGGGAAATTTTTGATGCACTGCCCCTCCTCCATCTCTCTGGCCCATGCCCAAATCCAATTAGAAAATCGGCAAAAGATATAAAGAGACATTTTACTGAAGAGGATATACAGATGGCAAATAAACACATGAAAAGATGTTCAACATCACTCATTTTGATGGAAATGTAAACTAAACCACAATGAAGTTTCACTACACACCTACAGAATGGCTAAAATAAAACATAGTGACAGTATCAAATGTTGGCAGGAATGTGGAGAAATTGGATCTCTCCTTGCTGGTGGAGATGTAAAATGGTACAGCCACTCTGGAACAACGTTTGGCAGTTTCTTTAAAAACTAAACATATACTTAACATACGATCCAACAACAGCACTTCTGGCATTCATGCCAGAGAAATAAAAACTTATGTTCCCACACAAAAACTTTTTATAAATTTTTGAGACAGAGTCTTGCTCTATCACCCAGGCTGGAGTGCAGTGGTGTGATTGTGGCTCACTGCAGCCTTGATCTCCTGGGCTCAAGCAATCCTCCTACCTCAGCCTCCTGAGTACCTGGAACCACAGGTTTATGCCACCATGCCTGGCTAATTTTTTTTTTTTTTTTTTTTTTTTTTTTTTGGTAGAGATGGGGTTTTGCTGTGTCGCCCACGCTGGTCACACAAAAACTTTTATACACATGTTCATGGCAGCTTTATCTGTAATAGCCCCAAGGTGTAGTACATCTATACCAGCAATAAAAAGGAATGAACTATCGATTCACACAACCTAGATGGATCTCAGGTGCATTATGGTGAGTGAAAAAGCCAATCTCAAAAGGGTACACACTGTTTGATTCCATTTATTTATTTA
Organism: Macaca mulatta; assembly: GCF_049350105.2. Taxonomy (NCBI): domain Eukaryota; kingdom Metazoa; phylum Chordata; class Mammalia; order Primates; family Cercopithecidae; genus Macaca; species Macaca mulatta. The sequence goes on from NC_133423.1 coordinate 68,398,905, forward strand.
TTTAGAGACAGAGTCTCACTCTGTCGCCCAAGCTGAAGGGCAGTGGTGCAGTCTTGGCTCACTGCAATCTCCACCTCCTGGATTTGAGTGATTTTCGTGCCTCAGCCCCCTGAGTAGCTGGGACTACAGGCATGCACCACCACACCAGGCTAATTTTGGGGTATTTTTAGTAGAGATGGGGTTTCGACATGTTAGCCAGGCTGGTCTCAAACTCCTGACCTCAAGTGACCCACCTGTCTCGGCCTCCCAAAGTGCTAGGATGACATATGTGAGCTACCATGCCTGGCCGATTCCATTTATTTAACAGTCTTGAGATGACAAAGTTATTGAGATTAGTGTTCGTCAGGAGTTAGGGATAGTAGAGAGAAGGCAGGTAGGTGATACCATAAAGGCATATCTTCGTGGTGATGGAATAGTTCTGCATCATAATTGCAATGCTGCTTATACGAATCTAGATATGTGATAAAGTGACAGAAAACTGTACACACACATTTTACCAAGGTCAATTTCCTCACATCTGGTGTGAGATGTAACCATTAGGAAAAACTTGTGGATTATAATTTTTTTTTTTACAAAAGGAAAAGATCCTGATGTCCAGGCCACTCCCAGACCAATGAAATCAGAGTCTCCGAGGGTGCAGTCCACGCATCAGCACATGGCCCTGGTGATGACTAAGTGCAGCCAAGTCGCAGTTTATTATAAGGCAGTTCACAGATGCTGCTGCTGCTGCTAGCATTTCATCTGCTGAGTATCATGCTCAGTAGAAACAGCCGTCCGAGGTACAGCCCTGTGGGACTTTGAGTGTTAATGCTGGGTGCATAGTGATGAGGCTTTTTTAAAGCCTTGAAATGGGGCCAACTGGTATTACCTAAGGAACGTAAGTAAGATTCAGTGTTTGAGCGTAAGCCCTGGCTTTGGGAGGAGGGGCGAGTAGGGGAAGCACATGATGTTAAACTAGGCTAATGGGTTTAATTTCCCTTTGTTTTCCTAGATTTCTTGGCAAATAGAAAAAGTTCTCTTGGTTTTCTGTTTAAAGTTCATGACAGATTCCCTAAGTGTTTGTAAACCATCTGCCAACCACACCGATGGGCTCTCACACAAAGATTTTGGAGATACAGACTGATTTCCTTTGGTGACTACAACTGATTTTTTTTTTTTTTTTTAGTTACTACAATTGATTTTATCTCTATAATTTTCTTCTCTGTCATCTTATTTTAAACAAACAAAAACTGTGGCACAAAAATAAAGTGATGGTTTTTGAGGAAAACATATCTATTTGTTTTTCTTTTTGTATCTTCAGTCAAAACATCTAAGGAATGATAATGAAATTAATAGAAACCCTTTTGCACTGTGAAACTGTTTCTGTTTTTAGCCTTCATTTTTTTTTTTTTTTTGCTGTTTTATTGCCAGAGCTTCATATCTTTTCAGAGATTCATGTGCATAACAGTTTTAAATGTTTTTCCAAAATGAACTCCAGCTGAATCTCAGAGAAGAAAGCTTTGTTAATGGCAACAATTCATTTACGATTAATATGAAGCTTTCTGGCTGATTGCTGGTGATGTCATATGAACCATTAGGTTGGTGCAAAATGGTTTTACCATTAAAAGCAATTATTTTTGCACAAACCTAATGCCAAAACATATAATGTCAAACTATGGTCCATTTCTATTATATTAAGACAATTAAATTGGTATATAATTTTTTCATAGATTTTCAGTTTATAATATGTAGTGAAATTAAATAATTATCTAGAATAGCATTGCTAATTGTGACATTACTTAAATATTTATGAAAAGTAAACTTTGATCTGCCATTTTACTCACAGCTGCTTAAGGATAGTAAAAGATGAGATTCTAAATTACACAGCTAGAGGCCTACATTTTTATCTTTATGTAAGATTTAATGAAATTCACCGTGACATTTTTGGTCATTTTTATACATTCTCAACCAAGTAGGAGTACAGGATCTATATGTGAGGGCCTACTAAATTATTTGATATAAAAAGGGGTCAATGTACTTCACAATAATTAGTCACAACAAATGCTATGGGCATTTATTGAGCATCTGTGTGTAGACATTATGTTATTATAGATATTTTCTGTTAACCTGATATTAATGCATGTCTTTACACCCAGCCCTCCAAGAGATACTATGCAAATGCTTTAACATCTGGCATTTGATGAAAAATAGCAGAGATTTTAAAGAATGGCACTGAGAAAGTCTTGTCACGTTTTTATGGAAATCCATTCTGGAAGCATTTCTTTCCATTATATGTCTTGTCTATTTCATACTGAAAGCCCTTTTATCACAGCCTCAATTCGCATTAGTATTTCAGCATCAAAGATGAACTTAGCCAGTGCAATGACAACATGATAAAAACATAAAATGATATAACAATAATTCTTCTTGCTTATTACTCATCCTGTCTCATCAAGCCACTTACCACAAAAGAAGCTTGAGGTTTCTTAGGAGCAAGATAGAATTCTTAGGACTCAGCCTTTCTGAGCCAGTGGCAGGATAGTTGCTTCTAAAGAGGCTGTGTGTGTAGGTGCTGGAGGGGTTAGGTCTCCAGGAGGGACAAGATGGGCAGTTGGAAATAAATTCAGAATCCTGCCTCTGTTGTAGCAAAACTCTCCATTCTCTTTCTCACCTTTTCTCAGAACCTGCTTACATAACCGTGGTTAACCTATATGCGTAAGCATGATTAAAAAGATTGACACAGTCGGGCAGTCTTTTCTGTGCTATGCACCCAGGAGCACAACCCTTGGGCCTGAAGCGTTGGCGGCAGGCTCTGGCTCTGTGCGTGGTGCAGGTCAGTCCGGCCTGCTTGCCAGTTACTTGGTAGTTATGTCCAGGGAGAAGCAAGCCATGCTTGTTAGGCAGATTGCTGCACTCTGAGCACAAAAATATCAAGGGCACATAATTACTACTAATGCAAAAACATAGAAAAGCTGCTGCAATTAAAAGGCAGTGGAGCGATGCCTTTCTTATTCCTGGAGAGACTGGAAATTACAGTGAGGCAGCACATTGGGCTTTCTCTGCCACCTAGTATACACAGATATTTTCAATTAATTACAATGTGTAATGGTATATTTATTTTTGGATCTCCTGTCTCCCCGCAGGCTTCAGGTGGGCAAAGACCACATGTCTGCCTTGTTCACCACTGCACACTCCCAGGACATGGTAGGAATTTAGTGACTATCTAATGAATGGATGACCATAGTATTTCAGTTTTAGGAAAGAATTTCCGAATACATTTTTTCCCACTCATTGAGTCCTTATTCAACCAAGTTAACTAGACAGTATGTCCTCTACATTGTTCATAGGGAATTACTGAGCCAGACCTGGGGGAAATGACATAATATCCCATTAATTTTTTTTAAAAAAATTATTTTTAATGTTTGTGGGTATATAATAGGTATACATATTTATGGGTTACATGACATACTTTGATATAGGCATGCAATGCATAATAATCACATCAGGGTAAATGGGGTATCCATCCTCCAAGCATTTATCCTTTGTGTTACAATCTATTTATATTGTTTTAGTTACTTTAAAATGTACAATTACATTATTTTTTGCTATAGTCACCCTGTTGTGCTAGCCAATACTATGTCATATTCTTTCTTTCTTTTTTTGAACCTATTAACCATCCCCATTTCCACCTACTCCACCAGTACCCTTTCCAGCCTCTGATAACCATCCTTCTACTATCTCAATGAGTTCTATTTTTTAAATTTTTAGCTCCAACAAATAAGTGAGAACATATGAAGTTTCTGTTTCTGTGCCTGGCTTATTTCACTTAACCCAATGACCTCCAGTTCCATCCATGTTGTTGCAAATGACAGGATCTTATTCTTTCTTATGATTGAATAGTACTCCATTGTATATATGTACCACATTTTCTTTGTCCAGTCATCTATTGATGGACACTTAGGTTGCTTCCAAATCTTAGCTATTGTGAACTGTGCTGCAATTAATTAATGTTTTATGTAAGGCATCATGGCCATGAAAACTTGAATATATACAAAAATGTCATAGACAAAGAAGATCTTGTCTTGGAAGATCTACACAAAGAAGCTCTTGTCTTGGAAGATCTACACATATTTCATTTTGTATAGTCACATTCTGTATCCAAATGAGAAGGATTTCTTAGAAGGGAGATTTCATTGCCTCCTATAATTTATTCAAATGCTTAACAGCCTTAAAGATAACTACCACACTGTTGACACATAACAGATGTTAAATAAATATTATTGTTGTTTTTGTGAATTGAACTCAGCAGTAAAAAATGAAAATTGCAGCTGCTAAATATTTGGTGTGAGTTATAGCAGTTCTCTTTAATCTCTGTTTTTAGTTGAGTTGTGTTTGCATGAGTTAAATTGCTTTCCTTCTGGTGTCCAATTTACATGCAGCTCTTCTACCAGAGGCGAGCATTTTCGCCAGCCATTTTGAATTTGATGTGCTCAGCACTTTGAGGTAGCTGGCTCCTGGGCATAAGTCAGATTCTGACTCACTGGCTGGATCACCATCCTCAGGACCCCTTGCAGGGTAGACTTTGCTCAGTTGTTCCTTGATTTTCTTCTGTATATTTGAAAGAAATACATGCTCTTGTGATGTGCAACGCTTCCTAGATGTCACCTTTTAAGTTTATTGCAAATCACATTTTTAGTTCTTTAGTTATTGAATTTTAGACCCATATAACTTCTAAGCATGAAGTATTATTGTTACACACACATTAAGTACTTCTTAGGAGTCAAGTGCTAGAACTACAGCTATCATGATGATTAAAGCATTTGTTTACCCCTTGGCTTACCACCATAAGTGAAGGAGATGTAGCTTTCTCTGAAAGAATTATGCATGAGAAGGCATCTTGGCCAAGGCCAAGGGCTAAAGATTAAGAGTATTATTCACAGATTATTTTAAACTTAAAATTGTAAAAGAACCCAACTCAACTGAGGTGTAATTGACATGCAACATGTTGTACATACTAAAACTGTTCTATTTGATAAGTTTTGACATGTGTGTAAACCAGTGAAACTATAATCAAGATAGTGAACATATTCATCATCCCCAAGGGTCCTTGTGCCCCTTTGTCATCTCTCCCTCCCACCCCAATCTGCTGTCATTATAAATTAGTTTGCCTTTTCTAGAATTTCATGTAAATGAAAATTTATAGTATGTTCTCTTTGAGTCCTTTATCTTGCTTCTATTACTCAGCATAATCATGTTGAGGTTCATCCAAGTTGAAGTGTATGTATATTAATAGTTCATTCCTTTTTATTGCTGAGTAGTCACTCTCCATTACATGGATAGCCTATACAGTATATCTGCTTATCTGTGGATGGAAATTTGGGCTCTTTGCAGTTTTCCTTTTACAAATAAAGCTGCTATAAGCATTCATCCACATGTGTTTGAATGAATATATATTTCCTTTCCTTTTGGCTAAACACCTAGAAGCAGAATGGCTGGATCATATGGTAGGTGTATGTTTAACTTTCAAAGACTCTGTCAATTGTCTTCCAAAGTGTCTGTATCATTTTCCATTCCCAGCAGCAGTATATGAGAGTTCCAGTTCTTCCACATCCTCACCTACGTTGACATGGTCAATCTTTTCCTTTTTGGTCATTCTAATAGGTATATAGTGGTAACTCATTGTGGACTTAATTTGCATTTCCCTAATAGATAATGATGTCAAGCATATTTTCATGCACTTAATTTACTATTAGTCTGTCTTTGTGGATGATGTGTCTGTTCAAATCTTTTGCCCAGGTTTTTACTGAGTTGTTTTCTTATAATATAGTTTTGGAAGTTCTTTATATATTCTGAATGAATTCCATCATTCGATATATGATTTTAAAAGATTTTTTCCCAGCCTGTGCCTGCCTTTTCATTCTTTGAAAGAGTAGAAGTTTTAAATTTTGATGAAGTTTAACTCACCAATTTGTTCTTTTTTGGATTATACTTTTGAGGTTGGGTCTATAAGATCTTTGTTTAACCCAAGGTCAAAGATTTTTTCCTTATGTTTTCTCATAGAAGTTGTATAATATTTAGTTTTACATTTAGGCCTATGGCCCATTTTGAGTTAACTTTTAAACATAGTACAAGATATGAAGTCCATTTTTTTGGCATATGAATGTCCCATTGTTCCAGTACCATTTGTTGAAGGGACTATCCTTTCTCCACTGCTTTGCCTTCGTGACTTTGTAAAAAATCAGTTTCCATCTATAGGTGGGTCTATTTCTGGATGTTTTGTTCCGTGGCTCTATGTCTATCTTTATGACAATAACACCTCTCTTGATTAGTTTGGCTTTACAGAAAGTCTTGAAATCAGGTAGTAGTAGTCCTCCAACTTTGTTCTTCTTTTCTTTTATTATTATTATTTTTAGAGACATGGTCTTGCTCTTTTGTCCAGGCTAGAGTGCGGTGGCATGATCGTAGCTCACTGCACTCTCCAGCTCCCGGGCTCCAGCAGTCCTCCCACTTCAGCCTCCTGAGTAGCTAGGGCTACAGGTGCACACCATCATGCCTGGCCAAATATTTCACTTTTGTAGAGATGGGGTCTTGCTGTGTTGCCTAGGCTAGTCATTGTTTTTGTTTTCAAAGTTGCTTTCACTATTCTAAGTCCCTTGGATTTTAGAATTAGGTTGTTAATTTCTACAAAAACAAAGCCTTCTGCTATATTGATTGGCAGTGAGTTGACCCTATAGGTCAATTTGGGAAGAATGAACATCTTAATAATATCAATTCTTCTAAATCGTGAACATGCTATATCTGTTTGTTTGTTTAGTTAGGTCTAATTTAATTCCTGTTGCCAGTGTTTTATAGTTTTAGTGTAGAAGACTTTCACATCTTTTGTCAGATTTATCCCTGTTTCATATATTTGATACTATTGTAAATAGCATTTTAAAAAATTTATTTTCCAGTTCATTGCTAGTATATACAAATACAATTGATTTTTGCATATTAATCTTGTATCCTATGATCTTGCTAAAATAATTTGTTCTAGTATTTTTAAAACATAGATTCCATCACATTTTCTACATACATGACCATGTTGTCTGCAAATGGAGAGGCTGACTATGACCAATATTGGTTTGTAGTTTTCTTGTAGTTTCTTTGTTAGGTTTTAGTATCATTTGATAAGGATCTTTTAGTACTTTTAGAGATATGGATACATTGTCTCCTTACTTGTATTGTTTCCTCCCTCCCCAAAAAAGTCTGCTCTCATCCTTTGTTCTTCTGTATATAATGTGTGGGTTTTTTTCATGTGGTTGCTTTTAAGATTTTTCTCTTTATCACTGTTTCTGAGCAATTCAGTCATGATGTGTCTTGATGTTACTTTATATTTTTTGTATTTGGAATTCACAATTGGATTTGTGGGTTAGTAATTTTCATAAAATTTGGAAATTTTCCAGCCATTTCTTCAAATATACATAGTTATATATATTTTGTTTGTTTGTTTTTGGGACAGAGTCTCGCACTGTCACCCAGGCTGGAGTGCAATGGTGCAATCTCGGCTCACTGCAACCTCTGCCTCCCAGATTCAAGCAATTCTCCTGCCTCAGCCTCCCATCTTCAAATATTTTTGTACCCTTATCTTTGTCCTATTTTTCAGGAACTCCAGTTTCACAAATACTAGCCCAAGTGAAATTGGCCCACAGCTCACTGATCCTCTGCTCATTAAAAAAAAAAAAAAGTATCTGTGATGCTATGATGGTTGATTTTGGGTATCAACTTGCCTGGATTAAGGGACACTTAGGTACCTGAGAAAGCATTGTTTATTATCAGTGCTTCAGTGGGCACTGAGCACATCCCTTTTCTGCTGAAAGGGAAACATAGATGGCTTGCCATTTGATTGGAATGATTGGGCTGCCCCAGGAATGGTTGAGACGGTATTTCCAGATGAGATGAGATTGGCATGTGAGTTGGTGGACTGAGTGGGGAAGATCTAACTTCAATGTGGATGGACATCATCCAATCAGCTGGGGGCCTGAATTGAACAAAAAGATGGAGTAAGAGTGAATTTTTGCTCTCTCTTCCAGAGTGGGGATGTGCCTTTGGACATCATAACTCTAGATTCTCTGGCTATTGGACAATAGGACTTGTATGGCAGCCCCCTAGGCTCTCAGGCCTTCAGCCTCAGTTTCAGAGTTCTCACTATCAGCCTCCTTGGTTCTGAGGCCTTTGGACTTGGACTGAGTCATACTACTGGTTTCCTTGCTTCTCCAGCTTGCAGACAGGATGTTGTGGGACTTCTCAACCTCAATCAAGTGAGCCAATTCTCATAATCAGTCCTTTCTCATGTATCTACATATATGTATTCTATCAGTTCTGTCTGGGTAACCATGACTAAATCAGTTTCCTTTCTCTCTTTGCTTCATTTTGGACAGCTTCTATGTCTATGTCTCCAAGATCACCAATCTCTTCTACAACGTCTAATCTGTCAATAATACCATTAAGAGTACTTTACAGCTCACACATTGTAGTCTTCATCTCTAGAAGTTTGATTTGAATCCTTTTTTATATCTCTCATGTATCAGTTATAATTCTTTTACTATCCTTGTTTGCCAATTCTAACCTTAGTGTCAGTCGTGAGTCAGTTTCAATTGATTGATTTTTATTCTTACTATGAGTCACATTTTTCTGCTTCTTTGCATGCCTAGTAATGTTTTTATTAGATTTCAGACTGTCTTAGTCAATTCGTGCTGCTGTAACAAATTACCATAAACTAGGTGGTTTGTAAACAACAAACATTTATTTCTCATAGTTCTGGAAACTGAAATTCTGAAATCAGGATGTCTGCACAGTTGGTTCTGGTGAGGGTCCTCTTCTGGGTTGCATATTGTCAACTTTATATGGCAAAGAGAGAAAAAGCCAGCTCTCGCGTGTTTTTTTGTAAAAGCACTAATTCCATCCATGAGGGGTCCACTTTTAGGACCTAATTTTCTCCTAAAGGCCCCACCTCCAAATATCATCATGTTGGGAGTTAGGATTTCAACATATAAATTTAGAGGGGGACACAAACATTCAGTTCATAACACAAACATTGTGCATTTTATCTTGATGAGCACTGGATATTTTGGAATTCCTATAAATATTATCGAGCTTTGTTCTAGGATGCAAAGAAGTTACTTGAAACCATTGTGGAAGACAGTGTGGCGATTCCTCAGGGATCTAGAACTAGAAATACCATTTGACCCAGCCATCCCATTACTGGGTATATACCCAAAGGATTATAAATCATGCTGATATAAAGACACATGCACATGTATGTTTACTGTGGCACTGTTCACAATAGCAAAGACTTGGAACCAACCCAAATGTCCAACGATAGACTGGATTAAGAATATGTGGCACATATACACCATGGAATACTATGCAGCCATAAAAAAGGATGAGTTCACGTCCTTTGCAGGGACATGGATGCATCTGGAAACTATCATTCTCAGCAAACTATCACAAGGACAAAAAACCAAACACCACATGTTCTCACTCATAGGTGGGAATTGAACAATGAGAACATCTGGACACAGGAAGGGGAACATCACACACTGGGGCCTGTTGTGGGGCGGGGGGAGGGGGAAGGGATAGCATTAGGAGATATACCTAATGTAAATGATGAGTTAATGGGTGCAGCACACCAACATGGCACATGTATACATATGTAACAAACCTGCACATTGTGCACATGTACCCTAGAACCTAAAGTATAATTAAAAAAAAAAAAAAAGAAGTTACTTGAAAACAAATTGATTCTTTCAGATCTTACTTTTTCAAATTTGTTAGGCGGGTCTGGAGCAGGGGTCTGGGTCTGCTCAGTCCAGGACTAATTCTTCCCTATTCCTTAGCCAAAGTCTTAGCCAAAGTCTTTCATACTCTGCCAACGGCCTGTGAATCATGGGGCTTGCTTTCTGGCTGGTGCAAACCGACATTGTTATTGGATCTGTTTGAACACTGGACACTGTTACCTCTCATTATGAGTAGTTTTTTCCCCAGCCTCAGGTAGTTGCTTCACATATATACATTGATGAGTACTCAGCTGAATGTTGTGGTGGACGGGGGGGGGATCTGTATTAGTCCATTTTCACACTGCTATAAAGAAATACTTGAGACTGGGTAATTTATTAAAGGAAAGAGGTTTAATTGACTCACAGTTCCTCGTGGCTGAGGAGGCCTCAGGAAACTTACAATCACGGTGGAAAACGAAGGATAAGCAAATACTTTCTTCACATGGTGGCAGGAGAGAAAGACTGTGAAGGGGGAAGTGCCACTTTCAAACCATCGGATCTCGTGAGAACTCACTATCACGAGAAGAGCACGGGGGAAACTGCCTCCCTGTGATCCAATCACCTCCCACCAGGTCCCTCCCTCTACGCAAGGAGGGATCCCTCCCTCTACATATATACAGAGAGAGTAAGCTAAATAAAAGCATGAAAAACAAAGAACAAAGCAGAATTCAGCATGTGTTTGTGTGTATAGAACCTTTATATGTATCTATAATTACTTCATTACAACCGACAGGAATAAATCTAAATTAATTGAGGCATCTCCTGATCCCACATCTAGTCTGAGTCATCCAAACAACAAGAGGAAAATTTGTTTTGGGTAAGGTTTTATACTTTCTTTGCCTTGATATTCTTATCTACTTTGAAATGTTTTGTTGTAAACATTTTAGTCTCTTTTTAATATGTTTTAACAATCAATCTAAAACTCATTATCTGCTTTAAAAATACATAACTGAAGACAAATCACCTGTATATCACTCTGTCTCCGAGATACTTTTGCATATATTTGGTGAGTTACTTAACTAGTATTAACTTTCAAGTAGTAATTCAGTTGTGGGAAGGCAAATGTTTACTTTAAGTGTGTTTTCTTATGAAAAATTAAGATCTATACTAGACAAATGAGACTAGACAAATGTTATGTCTGAATGTTTGTATGTCCCCAAAATTGCTCTGTTGAAATCCTCACTCCTAAGGTAATGATAGTAGGAGGTGAGGCCTCTGGGAGGTGATTAATTCCGGAGAGTGAAGCTCTCATGAATGGGATTCATGCCCTGTCAAAGAGGCCCCTGAGAGATGCCTAGCCCCTTCTACCATGTGAGGACGCAGCTAACCAAAAAGCAGGCCCTCACCACACACTGAATGTGCCTTGACCTTGGCTTTTCATCTCCAGAACTGTGAGAAATAAATTTCTGTTGATTACAAGCCATGCAATTTATGGCATTTCATTATAGCCACCCAAATGGACTGAGACAACAAGTAAAAGAGTTGTAAACAGAAATGCACTCAACTGTCTACTTTGTCTGCTCAAGAACTAAGCCTTCTTGGTTAAAGGGAATCAGAAACTTGAGGTAGTCATCTAAAGAAATGTAGTCAAAATTCCACCGAAATGAGAACTGCTTCAGAACATGATATAATAAAGTATTATTCTGTACTGGACAGTGAAGTTAGTAGTTGGTGGAGTTTGTCTTTAGTAGACAAATCTCCTCCTCATCTTTCTCATCCTCTGTGCCCAGGGCCAGCAGTGTCCGTGAAATAGGCAGAATTTCAGGGAAGGGAGGATTTGTACCTTTATACTTTGCCCATCTGTGACTGATAAACAATGTGTCCATTTACTGAATCTCTGCTAGGTAGGTACTGATAATTCAACCAATAACAACAATAATAGCTAACACTTGATCCTATGTGGTAGGTACCAGTCTAAGTACTTTCAATATATTAATACTTTTAATAATCATTACATCCTATGAGGTAGATACTATTAATTATTTCCTGTTTACAGGAGGAAACAGAGGCACAGTTAGCACTACTAAGTGACAAAATCTGGATTTTTACCCAGGCATCTTGGCTGCAGAGTCCTACCTTGACTATAGTATACTGCCTTTCAGATGGAAAGGTAAATAAGGTACCATTTCTGTCCTGGAAGTGCCCTGGTGCAGCAGGGGAAACGAATGCAGTTATTCATTCATTTATTCCTTCCTTTCTTCCTTCAATGTTCATCAAGCACGTGCTCTATGTCAAGAGCTTGGTATATCCCTTGCCCCCATGGAACTTACAGACATACAAGCAGTCATAAAATGTGGCAAATGCAAGATGGAGACATGTACAGAGTATTTATTATGGGACCGCCAACTAGTAGCAGTTACAGTAGTCTTGGGGGTTAGGGAGAGCTTCCTAAATAAAGTGATATTCTTATTTATTGATGTATTTATTTATTTGTTGAGACAGAGTCTTGCTCTGTTTTCTAGGCTGGAGTGCAGTGGTATGATCTCGGCTCACTGTAACCTCTGCCTCCCAGGTTCAAGTGATTCTCCTGCCTCAGCCTCCTGAGTAGCTGGGATTACAGGCGTGGGCCTGTAATCTACTATTTTTAGTAGAGATGGGGTTTCACCACGTTGGCCAGCCTGGCCTGGAACTCCTGGCCTCAGGTGATTCACCCACCGTGGCATCCCAAAGTGCTGGGATTACAGGCGTGGGCCACTGCGCCGGGCCTTGAGGTTCTTTTCGAAGGATGAATTGCACATCTCCTGTTTAAACCAACACAACTCCTGGGAGACTTCCTGATAAGTTGGATTCATTACTTTCTAACATTTTGAATTTTTGAATGAATTTTTCTTTCCTGAGGAGTAGGTTCTGATGAATACTGGTGAGAAAGGGACATTGCTGGTGTTGGGGAGCTGGGGTCAGTGAGAGGGGTCCCCCTAGATGCGGGAGGGAGGTGGAAGCTTCTGAAGGGCACACCTGCTTTGCTTCTCAATTTCCCTTCTTTCTCTCCCAGTCCCAATGCTGGACAGATCCACCCAGGCTCAACTGCCCTGAGAATGGCTCAAGCTCCAGAATGACTATGTTCCTTGCTCTTAGATTCTTGGTCAGTGTCTTAGTTCCTCGTGGAGAAAACCTGCTGTTTAAAATCTACATGTGCTCATTTTAAAAGTAATTTTTAATACTGTGTTCTGGGTCCATGATTATCCCTTTGAAATCAGAGATTTGGGTTTCTTAGAGTTCTGTATTACGGTAAAAGTTGCTTAAGAAATCATTTGTATGTAATTTTAAGCTGTCCGTGGGTTGGGGATTTAGGCTGCCAGGAGGATTTCTACTTTATGAAGAGAGGGACACCACCACGGAGAATCACCCTGGCTGCGTAATCTGTGTGTGATCCTTCTTCCGAGAGAGGATGGAAAAGGCATTTGCTTCCTTGCACAAAGAAAGCATGTGGGTTGTCATGTGGGATTTACGTTCTCTGTATACTTAGAGGAGATCCAAACAGACCTTTATAGCGCAGGATGATTTGATAGAAAATCAGGTAGTGTGTCAGTGTAAGAAAGGGAAAGAAAGCAAGGTAAAGGGATACAGATGAATGGGGTGTGGTTTTAGGTGGTGTAGCCAAGGAGGTGGCCTTTAAGCAGAGCCTGTGTGAAATGAGAGAGCAAGTCACCGCCAACAGGAGCTGGAGAGGGGAGAGCCAGACAGACGCCGGACGTCGGGTGGTGCTGACGCAGGCCCTTGGCTGTGCCATCCAGGGGCGTCATTATTACAGGAAGGCACATTTTGTGTAGCTTTGCCCAAAGAGAGAAGCTGTTTTCTCTCAGCGATGGAACATGCTAGCTGGCTGCCATGACGTCTTCACTTGTCCGTCACTGCCGCTCTGTGAGCAGGCAGCCATCAGGACGCAGAGAGTGGCATGCTGGATGGGCCGACTCTGACAAGGAGCAAGGTTAGAAGTGGGACCCATCCCACTCAAATGAGGTTGCCATGGTTATCACCCCCGGGAGGGTCTGTGCCCCTGGGGGAGAAAGGTTTCCGAACACAATACAGAGAGATGGGGAGGCCTCAGAGTCTAACTTCACACACTTCAACATTCTGTTCAGAACCGATTCCAGATTCTGGAACAAAGCCTTCCTCCCTTCCTTTTCCCCACCCTCTATTCACTTCTGCCTCCTCCCTTTCATTCCTCTCCCCTCCTTCCTTCTCTTCCTCTGTCCTTCCCTTAGAGACACAGAATTACATAAACTCCAACCCTTAGTTCACAGCCCTCTCTCCTGGCTGGCCTACGCCACATCTTGGAGCAGAGCATTTTAAGTGCTTGGTGTTTCCCTGCTCCTCTCCTTCTCTTGAATGGGTGGCTAGCTTTAATCCTTCGGTTCCCGAATGCTGACGCCCTGACACTGGGAGGCATGGGGGCCAGTAGCCCATAACCTGCTGTGACTGTGGAGGAGGTGCAGGGATGGCGATATTCATATGCTTACTGACTTGCCATCTAACGCGATGCAGACTTTAAATCTCCTTTGAACAATCTTTTGTTTTTAGAGGAAAAAAAGCTTTCCAAAGATGTGCTGCATTGAGTCCTGAGTGGAAGCACAGAGGAGCTGCAGGGAGTGCAGCCCTGGCAGTGTCAGGGTTCCCTGCAGCACCTTCTGTCCCTACTGTTGAGCAGCTGTCAGAGGGAGTGCTGCAGAGAGCTGCCTGCTGCCTGCTCAGGGAATCCTTTGCAGATTTCCCCAGTCACAGGGCATTAGAGCAGAGCCCAGTGAGTTACTGCCGGGCCTGCTATTTCTGGCCACCTCTCTCTTAAGCAGACATATGTACCCAAGAGCATTTCTAGACAGAACTAGGTTTCCTGTCGCCTGTGGCTTCAAACAGCCTTTCATTATTAATCCTTTTAAAGAACATGACCTGCACCTGTTCAGACTTTAGCAGGATTACAAGTAGTTATTGGAAAGGAGCGTGAAAAAGGTAAGAGCTCAGTTCTGCAGTGCAAAGGTTTTGCATGGTGTCTGCCACCACCATATCTGCCACAGTCTCTCAGGATTCATGCTGCCTTGTGGATTACTACACAGCTCCCCGAATCTGGATTAGGATACCTTTAAGGACACAGTAAAGTACTCTCAAAGAGCTGAAAATAGGAAGAAGAGGAATAATTGAACAATTGTATATTGCATAGACATATACTTTGTGAAATCCTCAAAGCTGCCTGTGCCAAACAGTTTTTTTGAGATGGAGTCTTGCTCTGTTGCCCAGGCTAGGGTGCAGTGGCCCGATCTTGGCTCACTACAGACTCCGCCTCCTGAGTTCAAGCGATTCTCCTGCTTCACCCTCCTCAATAACTGGGATTACAGGCACCCACTACCATGCCTGGCTAATTCTTGTATTTTTAGTAGAACGGGTTTCACCATGTTGGCTAGGCTGGTCTCAAACTCCTGGCCTCAAATGAACCACCCGCCTCAGCCTCCCAAAGTGTTGGGATTACAGGCATGAGCCACCCGCGCCTGGCTTGCTGAGCACTTTTGATGATAACAATCACTATTATTTCCTTAGCAGTATCAATTTCATCATCAGGCAGTATAGACTAGTACATTTTCAAAAGATCTTAGCTCAGTTAAAATAGTTGGTGTCCATTCCATTTTAATAATGTCTCTTTAAGACAGTGGGTTTCTTCCAAATAGCATAAATCAAGGTGACAAGATTTAGAAATAATAATCAATCAATAAAATATGTCATTTAAAATGATCACATAGTTTTTAAATTAGAAGCCAAGAGCATGTTAATGATTCATCTGAGAATGGTATAGGTTTGTTGCAACTTGTAAATTAGTTTAGAAGCTAAGAATCTTAGCTGCTCCTTGAATTGATTCCAGAATTACTGCAAACTGCGTGTGGGGATGGGGCATATGAGAACTACTAAGGTTGGTACAAAATATATCCATGATCTTAGCATATGTGCCCTATGAAACAACACCTGAGATGACAACTTGGGTACAGGTAATTATAATCCTGGGAAGAAGGAGTTAGGAAGTAGGGAGAGACAGGGAAGGAGGAAAACCCAATATAAGTGCATATTATTAAGGCACTTCATAATATGGCGTGTATTAGTTATCAATTGCTGCTGTAACAAATGATCACAAATGTAGTGGCTTAACACAACAAAAAAATTAGTAGCTTACAGTTCTGTAGGTCAGAAGTCCAACGTGGGTCTCACTGAGCTAAACATTTCAGCAAGGCTGTGTTCCATTTGGAGTCTCTAGGAGAGAATCCTTTCTCTTTTCCAGTTTCTAGAGGTTACCTGCATTCCTTAGCTTGAAGCCCATTCCTCCATCTTCAAAGCCAACAGCATCATATCTCTCTGAGCCTTTTTCTGTCATCACAGTCTTTCTGACCACAGCTGGGAAAAATTCTCTGCTTTGAAGAACCTATGTAATTAGATTGGGCCCACCTGGATAATCCAGGCTCCTCTCCCCAACTCAAGGTTTATAATCTAATCATATCTGCAAAGCCCCCTTCACCATAAAAGATAACATAGTCACAGGTTCTGGGGTTAGGATGTGGACTCCTACAGCTGTACTGAGAACAGAGATGGGCCAAGAGGATGTGAAACAGGCAGGCTACAGGTATCTGCTACTTCTTTGACATGGCGTCACTTAGGCATGGAGCTTGGATACTAGAGCTCAAACCCAAGGCCTGCCACTCACTGGGAAGCCTTCACAGGTGTTAGATCTTCCTGAAGCCTTGCTTTTCCCCATTTGTTAGGTGGGGAGACTTATATGGACTGCATGGAAAGTCGGGAGTATTAAATGCACTAACATATGCAAAGCAGCTAAATGTATAAAGAGTGGTAAAAAAAAAAAAAAAGTAGGAATTTTTATCTATAGATCCAAAGAAACATTTATTGGTTGCCAGGCAGTGGGGCTACATCTGTGAACAAGACCAGTAAGGTCCCTGCCTTCACTGAGGGGCTTCTTTTCCAGTGCTGGAAATCAGCAATTGACAAGTAAACAAAGAAATACACAAGGCCTTACAGATTATGGCTGCTGCAATATAGGACATGAATAGAGTAAGGTGATATGATACAAGGTAAAGAGACAGGGGTATGGCATACATGGTCCAGTCACCTCCACTCCTGTCCCCTTCCTTTTTTTTTTTTTTTTTTTTTTGAGACAGAGTCTTACTCTGTCAACCAGACTGGAGTGAGGTGGTGCGATTTCAGCTCACTGCAACCTCTGCCTCCCAGGCTCAAGTAGTCCTCCTACCTCAGCCTCCCAAGTAGCTGGGACCACAGACTCGTGCCACCACACCCAGGTTTTTTTTTTTTTTTTTTTTTTTATTTTTAGCAGAGACAAGCTTTTGCCATGTTGCTTAGGCTGTTCTTGAACTCCTTACCTCAAGTGATTCACCTGCCTCAGCCTCCCAAAGCTCTGGGATTATAGGCGTGAGCCACTGGAGCCAGCTCCCCTTCCATTCTAGGAGGATCTAATGTGTTCAGGTGGCATCTGGGGATTCCTGGATCATGAGAAGGTGGCTCCTACCCCAATTCTAGGGGTAAATCACAATTAGTCTAAATCAGTGCGATAATCCTATTCTCTTTGGTGAGTGACTGGCTTAAAAGGAGACAGAAAACCCAGTGAGATTCAATGGGTCACCTCTGGGTGGGGGTAAGTGAGACTTTTGTTCTTGCTTGGTGAGGAGAAAGCCTCTTACCTTTTCCTCCATTCTCTCTGTCTCGAACAAAACAAATGAGCCATCTGGCCTGGCAACAGCCTTTTTGAGATAATGAAAGAGCAAGCATGAAGATAAAAGTGGAACAGTGGAAAGCTCTGAAGGGCTGAGTCCCTGATGTCATTAACCAGCTGAACCAGAGCCAGTAACTACCTCTCACAATAGCTCAGTAAGAAAAAGAAAGCTCTATATTTTAAATGCTATGGCTAGACTGGTTTTCTGTCACTTGCAGCTGAACACATTCTTAGCTCATATGGATTGTCCAAAGCCAACATTTAATTTGAGACCTGAAGTCAGCCATGAAAAGAACCAAGGAAGAGTATTCAGGCAGAGGGAAGAAGAAGTGACATGATCTTAGAAAAGCATTTAGAGTGGGTGAGAAGGAGGAAGGAGCTCAGGAGGCTTGGAGCAGGGTGGGGTGTGGAAGAGAAGTCTATTGTGGTGGTGAAGGTCACCCCCTGCAGGGCCTTGACTTCAGGCCTTGACTTCCTGTCGCCCAGGATGGAGTGCAGTAATGTGATCAAGGCTCACTGCAGCCTCGGTCATCCTGGCTCAAGCAATCCTCCTGCCTTAGCCTTCCGAGTAGCCGGGACCACAGATGCATGCACGACACTTGGCTATACACAGTAGTTTTTAAGTAGGAGAGAAACATATTGAAGTAGGAAATGCAATGCCCACATTCTTTAATGTAGAATTGGAAACCTACAAGGCCTATAATTTTGAGAGGGCTAATAAAATTGAGTTGTTAAAAATTATGCTGAAAATGCTGAGGTAATTCATCACCAGCAGGCCTGCCTTGCAAGAGCTCTTGAAGGAAGCACTAAATATGGAAAGGAAACTCTGTCACCAGCCACTACAAAAACATGCTGAAGTACAAAGACCAATGACACTATGAAGCAACTATATCAACAAGTCTGCAAAATAACCAGCTATCATCATGATGACAGAATCAAATTCACACATAACAATATTAGCCTTAAATGTAAACAGGCTAAATCCCTCAACTAAAAGACAGAATGGCAAGCTAGATAAAGAGTCAAGATCCATTGGTGTGCTGTATTCAAGAGACCTGTGTCACATGCAAAGACACATAGGCTCAAAATAAAAGGATGGAGGCAAATTTACCAAGCAAATGGAAAGCAGAAAAAAGCAGGGGTTGCAATACTAGTTTCTGAAAAAAAAATAAAAAACTTTAAACCAACAAAGATTAAAAAAGACAAAGAAAGGCATTGTGTAATGGTAAAGGGTTCAATTCAACAAGAAGAGCTAACTATCCTAAATATATATGTAGCCAATACAGGAGCACTCAGATTCATAAAACAAGTTCTTAGAGACCTACAAAGAGACTTAGATGCCCACACAATAATAGGGGGAGACTTTAACTCCCCACTGTCAATATTAGACAGATTGAGACAGAAAATTAACAAAGATATTCAGGATTTGAACTCAGCTCTGGATCAAGTGGAACTGATAGATATTTACAGAACTCTCCACCCCCAAACAACAGAATATATATTCTTCTTGGTGCCACATGGCACTTACTTTAAAATCGATCAATAATTGGAAATAAAATATTCCTCAGCAAACGCAAAAGAAGTGAAATCATAACGAACAGTCTCTCAGGCCACAGCATAATGAAATTAGAACTCAAGATTAAGAAACTCACTCAAAACCAGACAACTACATAGAAGTTGAACAACCTGGTCCTGAATGCCTGGTGGGTAAATAATGAAATTAAGGCAGAAATCAAGAAGTTATTTGAAACCAATGAGAACAAAGAGACAATGTACCAGAATCTCTGGGATGCAGCTGAAGCAGTGTTAAGAGAGAAATTAAATGCCCACATCAGAAAGCTAGAAAGGTCTCAAATCGACGTTCTAACATCACAACTAAAAGAACTACAGCGCCAAGAGCAAACAAACCCCAAAGCTAGAAGAAGACAAGAAGTAACCACAATCAGAGTGGAAATGAAGGAGACAGAGGCATGAAAACCCTTAAAAAATCAACAAATCAAGGAGCTAGTTTTTTGAAAACAATAATAAAATAGACCACTAGGTAGACTAATAAAGAAGAAAAGAGAGAAGAATCAAATAGACACAATAAAAAATGATAAAGAGGATATCACCACTGACCCCACAGAAATACAAGCCATCAGAAAATACTATAAACACCTCTATGCAAATAAACTAGAAAATCTAGAAGAAATGGATAAATTCCTGGACACATACACCCTCCCGAGACTGAACTGGGAAGAAGTTGAATCCTTGAATAGACCAATAACAATTTTTGAAATTGAGGCAGTGATAAATAGCCTACCAACCAAAAAAAGCTCAGGACCAGATGGATTCACAGCTAAATTCTACCAGAGGTACAAAGAGGAGCTGGTAGCATTTCTTCTGAAACTATCCCAAACAATTGAAAGGGAGGGATTCCTCCCTAACTCATTTTATGAGGCCAACATCATCCTAATACCAAAACCTGGCAGAGATACAACAAAAAAAAGAAAACTTCAGGCCAATATCTTTGCTGAACATCGAAGCAAAAATCCTCAATAAAATACTGCCAAACCAAATTCAGCAGCACATCAAAAAGCTTATCCACCATAAGCAAGTCAGCTTCAACCCCAGGATGCAAGGCTGGTTCAACATATGCAAATCAATAAGTGTAATTCATCACATAAACAGAACTAAAGACAAAAACCATATGATTATCTCAATAGATACAGAAAAGGCCTTGAATAAAATCAACATCCCTTCATGTTAAAAACTCTCAATAAGCTACATATTGATGAAACATACCTCAAAATAATAAGCCATTTATGACAAGCCCACAGTCAATATCATACTGAATAGGCAAAAGCTGGAGACATTCCCCTTCAAAACTGCCACAAGACAAGGATGCCCTCTCTCATGACTCCTATTCAACATAGTATTTGAAGTTCTGGTCAGGGCAATCAGGCAAGATAAAGAAATAAAGCTTATTCAAATAGGAAGAGAGAAAGTTAAACTGTCTCTGTTTGCAGATAACAAGATCCTATATCTCAAAAACCCCCTTGTCTCAGCCCAAAAGCTTCTTAAGCTGATAAGCAACTTCAGCAAAGTCTCAGGATGCAAAATCAATGTGCAAAAATCACAAGCATTCCTATACACGAACAACAGACAAGCAGAGAGCCAAATCATGAATGAACTCTTATTCACAATTGCTACAAAGAGAATAAAATACTTAGGAATACAGCTAACAAGGGAAGTGAAGGACCTCTTCAAGAAGAACTACAAACCACTGCTCAAGGAAATCAGAGGCGACACAAACAAATGGAAAAACATTCCATGCTCATGGATAGGAAGAATCAATATCATGAAAATGGCCATACTGCCCAAAGTAACTTATAGATGCAATGCTATTCCCATTAAATTACCATTGACTTTCTTCACAGAATTAGAAAAAACTACTTTAAAATTCACATGGAACCAAAAAAAGAGCCCGTATAGCCAAAACAATCCTAAGCAAAAAGAACAAAGCTAGAGACATGACACTGCCTGACTCCAAACTATACAAGGCTCCAGTAACCAAAACAGCATGGTACCCGTACAAAAACAGACACATAGACCAATGGAACAGAATAGAGAACCCAGAAATAAGACTGCACATCTACAACCATCTGATCTTTGACAAATATGACAAAAACAAGCAATGCGGAAAGGATCCCCTATTTAATAAACGATGCTGGGAGAACTGGCTAGCCATGTGCAGAAAATTTAAACTGGACCCCTTCCTTACACTTTCTACAAAAATTACCTCAAGATGGATTAAAGACTTAAATGCAAAACCCAAAATTACAAAAATTCTAGAAAAAAATCTAGGCAATACCATTCAAGACATAGGCACAGGCAAAGATTTCATGATGGATACATCAAAAAAATTGCAACAAAAACAAAAATTGACAAATGGGAGCTAATTAAACTAAAGAGCTTCAGCACAGCAAAAGAAACTATCATCAGAGTGAACAGACAACCTACAGAATGGGAGAAAAATTTTGTAATCTATCCATCTGACAAAGTCTAATATCCAGAGTCTATAAGGAACTTAAACAAATATGCAAGAAAAAAACTAACAACCCCATTAAAAAGTGGGAAAAATTATGAACAGACTGTTCTCAAAAGAAGACATTTATGCAGCCAACAAATGTGGAAAAAAAGCTCATCATCACTGATCATTAGAGAAATGCAAATCAAAACCACAGTGAGATGCCATCTCACACCAGTCTGAATGGTGATTATTAAAAAGTCAAGAAACCACAGATGCTGGCAAGACTGCCGAGAAATAGGAACACTTTTACACTGTTGGTGGGAATGTAAATTAGTTCAACCATTGTGGAAAACAGTGTGGCGATTCCTTAAAAACCTAACCAGAAATACCATTTGACCCAGCAATCCCATTACTGGGTATATACCCAAAGGAATAGAAATCATTCTATTATAAGGATACATGCATGCATATGTTCACTGCAGCACTATTCACAATAGCAAAGACCTGGAATCAACCTAAATGCCCATCAATGATAGACTGGATATAGAAAATGTGGTACATATACACCAAGGACTACTATGCAGCCATAAAAAGGAATGAGATAATGTCCTTTACAAGGACATGGATGGAGTTGGAAGCCATTATTCTCAGTAAACTAACACAGGAACAAAAAAAAACAAACACCAAATGTTCTCACTTATAAGTGGGAGCTGAATAATGAGAACACATGGACACACGGAGGGGAACAACAAACACGGAGGCCTGTTGCAGGTGGGGGGTCAAGGAAAGGGAGAGCATCAGGATAAATAGCTAATGCATGCTGGGCTTAATAACTAGATGATGGGTTGATAGCTGCAGCAAACCACCATGGCACACGTTTACCTATGTAACAAACCTGCACATCTTGCACATGTATCCTGGAACTTAAAATAATAAAATAAAATAAATAAAATAAAATAAAATAAAATGAATGATGCCGAAGTCAGAGACTGCAGACCTCTAATAAGCACTTGTTAGCAAAGAACCTTGGGCATATAAGAGACTGTTGACTTCATTGTCATTGGGAGACAGGCTCTAAGCTATACAGCCTTTTACAGCTAATTGCTAAGGAGAAAGGCTGGGAATATTTATAGGATGTTTGACTTGGAGATTCTTAGAATATAAATCCTAATCTTGTTGGGGTGAAGGCCTGTTGTGTCAGACTGAGAGTTCTTCTGTACTTGTGCATTGTAAAAATGTCTTGGCTGATTTATAAGAACTTAAAAAAAAACTGCCCAGACTTTAAAAGTGTCATATTATCTCCTGCAGAATAAAAACCATCAATCCAAAGGCAACATACTAATTGATTGACATACAAAAAATTGTACTCAGCCCACTCTCTGTACCTCCTACGGGATTCGAATTCTTCTTTTTATTTTTTTCCCAAGAAAGTATCAAGTCCTTGGTTTTTTTCCCTTCAGGCCTGATTGAAATAGATGACTAACACATTCATTGTAAGAAGATTCTCAAATAAAGATTTGAGAGATTTATTTCTCAATAAAGAATTTTCTTGAGAGACGTGATCTGTCTGATGTGTTAAAAAAAACTCCCTTTGGCTGCAATGGGAAGAATGATCTATAGGAGAGCTAGAGTTGGTGCAGGGAGCCCAGTGAGGCAGCTATCACAGTGGCCCTGGAGAAAAATTGATGACCTGATTTGGGGAGTGATAGTGAAGACACAAACACGGGTACATATTTGAGATGTACGTAGGAGGCAGAGCCGAAAGGACTGCCTGGAGGAATCAAAGATGACTCAGAGGGTTCTGTCTTGAGCAACGAGGTAGAGAGTGAGAGACTCTTTAGTGAAACTGGGGCATTCTGGAGATGAACAACTTTAGGTGAATTAACAGTTTGGATTTGGGCACACTCTGCTCCAGGTACCTAGTTGGCATCCAAGTGGAGATACAAAGTAGGCACTTCGGTGTGCGTGAGTCTGGGGTTCACACAGAACAAAGCCTGTGTCTATAGAAGGGGGCTCAGGTGAACCCCAAGATACTCCAATATTTACAGAATTAACACCACCCTCAGTTACAGGTAAGGAGTAGTTTGATATTAAAAAGAATAACGCTAACCTATTTTTTGGACTTGCTATACTCTATCCTTTTTGGGAAGCCCTACATCGGCAAAATTTGGGTTAGGTGTTCCTATTGTAGAACCTGGCGTTCTGTAGTCCCTAAGAGATCCTCCATCAATTACTTAGGTACAAATAATGGAAGCTAGTGCTGACAGTGGCTACCTGGGGTCAACGTGGATAGCTAAGTCCTATTAACTGTGTGATTCAGGTCATTGGAAGCTAGCTATATCTTGGGTAACTAAAACTTCTTTGAAAAGCATGCCTTTGAAAGAAGATGTGGGCTCTGGGTGTTATTTTAGTGCTTGGATTTTAAAGAGTTACGTTGTGTTTTTGTGTCTGAGTACAGACGTCTTGAAAAGCAAAAGAGGATTAGTAGGATCACAGCTGAAGCCCTTAAGCTCACTCATGTGTTAGCTGCTTTTCGTAAATGTGGTGTTGCAGGAAGAATGGCTCCAGGAAATGCACAATCCTGTGCGTGTCAGGCTAGAACAGTGTGGGGGGAAAATAGGCTGAATAAAGTTATTTTGGTAATTAATTACTGTTTTCAACCAAAGTCTTTGGCTTAATTATCTGCAATAAGTATGCTAATTTGGCCAGTTGTCTCTAGGTAGCTAACTTTACCCCTAATTTAAAAGCTTTTGGCCAGGTGCAGTGGCTCCCGCCTATAATCCCAGCACTTCAGGAGGCTGAGGTGGGCAGATCACTTGAGGCCAGGAGTTCAAGACCAGCCTGGCCAACATGGTAAAACCCTGTCTTCACTAAAAATACAAAAACCAGGCAGGCGTGGTAGTATGTGCCTGTAATCTCAGCTACTTTGGAGGCTGAGGTCAGAGAATCACTTGAACCTGGGAGGCAGACGTTGCAGTGAGCCAAGATCGTGCCACTGCACTCCAGCCTGGGAAACAGAGTGAGACCCCATTAAAAAAAAAAAAAGCTTTCATCTATGGTGGACAAATGCTTTCTGGAGGAAGTAAGAATGCTAGCCTACCAGAGGGGAAGGATGACCATTTTCGTCTGGTGTTCCCAACTTTTTCTAAACCCCTTTTGACGAATGTGCACATCACCATCCCCCAGATAGACTGACTTCTCCTTCTTCATCATCATCATGTTATCAAAACTAAGCAGGAGGCCAAGAGTGGTGGCTCATGCCTGTAATCTCCACACTTTGGGAGGCCGAGGCGGGAGGATGGCTTGAATCCATAAATTTGAGACTAGCCTGGGCAACATAGCAAGACCCTATCGCTACAATGAAAAAAAAATTAGCTGGGGATGGTGACATACACCAGTAGCTCCAGCTACTCAGGAGGCTGAGGTGGGAGGATCGTGTGAGCCTGGGAAGTTGAGGCTGACGTGAGCCATGCTGGTGCCACTGCACTCCAGCCTGGGTGAGAGCCAGACTCTGTCTCAAAAACAAACAAACAAAAAACCAAGCAGGAAATGAATGGCTGCTATCTGCATCTTGGATAGAATTGGTGGGTAAGACTAGCAGTCCCTCTTCTTCCTCATGCTCTTGGAATATACCCCTAAAGGCCTTAATTTGTCTTTGAGGACACCAATACTAGTGATAAACAGGATGCGATGTTTCTGCTTTTTTGGCTCAGATTAGTGCAGGGGCGACACTGGGCATGTGTATTAAAATGTGGATCTTACTGTTTTTTCTGGTTTGGCGAGGCCAACAGATCAGAAGACAATTGCCACTGAAAAGATACTCTGTGATACTCACATATTCCAAGAGAGGGGCCCACATCATGCCACAGGTGCCAAGTGGGGAAGTACCAGGGCCAGTCAGGCGGCAGAGGCAGTGAAGGGGAAATGTGGGCAAGAGCTTTTATCGTGGTTTCTGCAGGAAGGAATGGCATGAGGCAGGGTGAGCAGGTTTATGATTTGCTAGTTTGAATAATTTCACGGGAGTCTGGGACATAGGGGCTGCCTCTTGCTGTCTGCTATCTGTCCCTAGGGTGATTAGAGTAGGAGCACATGGTCCTGAGTGTGAGAGCTAATAGAGGAGGTGGCGGGGTATGGGCTCTGGATTGGGTGGCTTGCATTTGAAAGGCGATCCCAAGCAAGTCATTTACTCTCTCCAGAAATTAGCTGACCCTGAGAAAGGCAGTTCCTCCAGGGTCAGCAAAGCTCCAGATATCTAGGCACCAGAAACACATTATTAATACAGTGTGAGTAATAGCTCCATCAGGACGGGCCTGGTAACTTGGGGCTTCCTCTCTGTTTTCTCCCCTGCTAAATGCAATAGCAATACCCGATTCTCAAAGTAATTGTTGGGATTGAATGAGATGCGTAGGTAAGGGGTTGGCACAGTGCCTCGGACCTACCAGGTGCTGAATAAAGGACACAAACGTCTATTTGTGAGTGGCTGGAGCACGAGCGCCACCCATGGAAGTTCCAAGAGTTGTTTCATGGCATAGCGTGCAGAAGGGCAGGTGTGCCCCTTCAATACCTGATTCTCCTAGATGGAAAGCAGTTCTCATCTGGAACCAGAGATTTCTTTTCTCTTTTTAACTGAACACCCTCAGGGGCACTTTGCACATAGGTGTCCACGTCATTCGTAGGGATCCATTGGTTGAACTGACTCAATTTTATCGTGGGAAAACTTTGGACCCAGAAGAATAAATGGTTTTTGTAGTTTTCCCCAAATAAATGAGGAGTTGCGCTTTTTCTGAAAATCTTTCATGAATTGGTGGATCAATTTCTCATTAAGCTTTAGTAGTAAAACACATGATGCTAATGAGGGCAAGGCTTGGAAATCTTTACATTTTAGTTCATCTCCCACTTGTGCAATTCCTTTCTTTCCTTCCTTCCGTGAATATTTATTATGCCCGAGGCACAGGGAGGAAGCAATTTGCATAAAAGAAATTAATGGAAGGAAAGAGGACAAAGCTCAGGGTGCCTCACATTGTCTTGCCACATCACCAGTATTTGCTTTTATTTTGGTTTTCTGTCCATTTTTATGAGTGTGTAAGTGAAAATACCAAGAGAAGGAAATGTACAGAGGGCATCCAGCTGAAGTCTGAGGCCAGAGAATCGCTGTCCTGAAAAGTAATTAGTTTCCTTCGTTTTAAATTTCCCTTCCTCTGACCTGAGGGCTTTATCCAGCTTGTAATTATTCTGCAATTATTCTGCAGTGTCTTCAGACCAAAGGGGTGTTAGCTCTTGGATTTGTGTGATAATTGACAGCACAACAGTATCATTAGGACTTGAAATATCCACCCATTTGCTAACCCAGCTTCTTGGTCCGAGGCCACAAACAGGTCAGGTTCAGATGCAGAGAGATGTCCTGTAAAAGAGGACATGATCTTTCCCAACCTGGTCCCCAGTACTTCCCTTTCATGTACCCTCCACCCAACTGAAACACTTGGTGTTTTCAGCTTTCTCCCACCTCCACCACACAATTCCAGCACATGTGGGTAACATGTGCTACGAAGTCAGAGGACCTGCATCGGAACTGTGGCAAATCGCTTAAGCTTTTGGAGCCTGAGCTTCTTGGGCTATAAGATGGATGAATGGCACCCACAGTCAGATGTGTTTCTGAAAGAAATGGTGTCAGCGTGCCTATCCCTGTCTCTGGCCAAGCCTCCTACTGGCCTATGGAGGCTTCCCTCGGTGAGCACAAAAGACGCTGGAGGCAGATGCACCCTCTTGTGTACCAGGCAGAGCTTTGACTCAAATCCCTGGAAGACTTCTATCATGGAAATGGGGGCTGGGTCCTATGTGAGTGTCAAGGAGTCTTTCGCTTTTTTTATCTTAGGGTTAGAGTTGGGCCAGGCAATCTGGTTTTTTGTCAGGTTAGAAAACCTGCCCAAGAGGATAGCATCCATGTGTAACAGGCCCAGGCCCAGGCCCTAAGCCCACGTCTGCTCATCCCAAAGCCTAGCTCCTTCCTCTCCCTCTCCATTTTATACTGATGGGCGTGGAATCCACAGGGACCACTTTGGTGCCTGTCAGATTAGTGAGAACTCAAAAACAAAACAAAACAAAGACAAATGGCAACAAGGACACCCCAAACAGCAGCAAACCAGAACAGCTGCAGCTGACCCTGGAGAAGATGCCCTGGGGGCTTCCTGGCTTTCCCGCCCTTTGGGGTAGATCATCATGGCAGATGGGCCACCCTGACTTGGTGTGATCCTCAGTTATTGCAGCAGCCATGCAACTCTGCTCCTCAGTCCCTCACCAAAGACTCACCTCCTATGGCAGACACCAGTCACACGGGGACGAGGCAGGGTGGGGTCCACCGTGCACCATTCCTTGCTGCAGGACTCCCTGGTGAAACGAGGAGGGAGCCAGTGGGGTATGGCTTAATGGTGCTGCACCAGTAGGGTGTGGCTTCATGACACTAGCAGGAGCCTCACGATTACTGCGTGTGGAGTGGCAGGGTCAGTGATGAGAAATCCGGCAAGCTGGCTAGCCCAGCCTCCTCCCCAACAGTCTCTGCCCACACCCAACATTGACAGCACCAGCTCTCAGGAGAATGCCCTGGTGCCAGCACCCACAAGCTCTGTGGTCACAGGCTTTCCCTGCCCCTTAGGTGAAAACAGAGGCTTTTAATGGGCGACAGTTTCTAGCCACTGGGCAAGTACTTGCGAATAATGCCTGCAGCAGGCAGTAAGTCATGGTAGGATCAGAGGAGGGTGTGGGCCCAGCTTCCCCTTCCCTGAACCATGGTAAGGGTTAGCCTTGGTGAGGGCCAAAGGCGAGAAGAGCCACAACAGGGTGGTGTAAATGGCGATGCATTAGACAGGCTCTGGGAGGTGTTATTATCCCAGTATAATATAATAATAATGGCTTCAACCACATCCTGTAGTAGACAACCAGCCGCGAAGATGACCGGCAAGGTCAAAAGCAGCTGATTTATTCGGAGGCCCTGGATGGCATCCCTCCTCTGAGGCAAGGAGACGATTTAGTGCTTCTCTGCCTTCCATGGTTTAAATGTAACTGCGAAGGACACATTTGGGACACAAGAGTATTTGAGAATACTCTTTCTCCCTGGTCACACGCCTCATTTGCTATTCTACCCGGCAACTCCTTCCATTCTCCCACTACTCTTATCTGGAACGCCCAGTCTTTGTTGCCAGTTGGGAATGCTGTGTGTGTGTGTGTGTGTGTGTGTGTGTGTGTGTGTACACAATCTGCTTAATTCTGATACTGTTTCCTTCCCTCCTTCCTGGAGGGGTTCTGCTAGTGTAATGAGCAGCACACACAGCAGTCAGGCTGAAGCACCGACCACCCCACAAGGGCACGCTGCTTAGCTTAGCAAGGCTCTTCACTGTGATGCTCCGTGTGGTCCTCTGAGTCCGGGGGATCTATGTGTCCAGACAGCCCTCCGCATCTACCTAAAATGACAACTAAGAGTCCTTTAATTGACAACTTTGTAGAAATGCAAAAGATTTTGTGGAAAAGGACACTTAAAAATGAAAGCTATATACATTTACCATAAAGATACGTGTATAAAACAAAATACAGAAGTTTCAGTGGTTTTTTTTTTTTTTTTTTTTTTTTTTCCGAGATGGAGTCTCACTCCTGTCGTGCAGGCTGGAGTGCAGTGGCGTGATCTCGGCTCACTGCATCCTCCACCTCCTGGGTTCAAGCAATTCTCCTTCCTCAGCCTCCTGAGTAGCTGGGATTACAGGCATGCACCACCATACCCTGCTAATTTTTGTATTTTTAGTAGAGATGGGGTTTCACCATGTTGGCCAGACTGGTCTCAAACTCCTGACCTCAGGTGATTCACCCACCTTGGCCTCCCAAAGTGCCAGGATTACAGGCGTGAGCCACCACGTTCAGCCTTTTTTGAGACAGAGTTTCATTCTTGTTGCCCAGGCTGGAGTGCAATGGTATGACCTTGGCCCACCATAACCTCTGCCTCCTGGGTTCAAGCAATTCTCCTGCCTCAGCCTCCTGAGTAGCTGGGATTACAGGCATGTGCCACCACGCCCAGCTAATTTTGTATTTTTAGTAGAGATGGGATTTCTCCATGTTGGTCAGGCTGGTCTCAAACTCCCAACCTCAAGCGATCCCCCCAACCCCGCCTCGGCCTCCCAAAGTGCTGGGATTACAGGCGTGAGCCACCGCACCCGACCTGTTCATCTCTTATACATTTCCAGGTGTTTCTCACCAGGGAACTAGAAAGGACTCTCCCCTGGACACAGCTAAGATGAGGGCTTCTCAATCCTGACTCTTCATTAGAATCACCTGGGCTGCTTTAAAAATCATGAATACCCGATCCCACCTGAGATCAACTCTGTGTGGCAGGGGTAGACACACCTGTATTGAAATGATTCTCAGATGCTTCTGCTGCGAGGGCAGGTGAGGGCCCCTGGACGAAAGCCAACCAGGCTGTGAAATGAAGAGAGTGAGTAACTCAGCTTTTGGCACCTGGAAAATGGAAATAGAAGAAAAAAAAAGAAATAGAATCCATAAGCTTTATTTTCTATCCCTCAGGCCACCTAGCTGTTAATTATGTGAATCAGTGCCACTCAAAACCTATCTAAAACTATAACCCATGATAAGCCATCAGTTTCCTTCAGTAGCCACTGTCTGTGTACCTGGCCACTGGCCCTCACATTGCCCACTGACATTGTGCCCACTCTTCTCAAGCCTTCTCCCCCAGACAACCTTCTCTCTTAATTCACTAGGAAAATACAGGCCCCCAAATTCCCCACCTGTACACAATGCCATCTCTCTCCACCTACAGTCACCTCCTCTCCTCTAGGCTCAGGGGAAGAGAGGCTCCCTCACCTTTCTTCAAGGTCACTCCCTCCAAGAGTCCTCCAAGTCCACTTCCTGTCCCCTCACCTCTTCAGTGACTAGGCTACCTTCCCTCTGCTCTTTTCAGCCTCTCCCTATAAACTATGTCTTTCCTAGCACACAAAACATTCTATTCCGCTTTCTTAAATCAAAACAAAACAAAGCAATCCATCACAACCACAGGTCCTCCAAGTTCTCCTTTTCATTACAGCTAAGCTTCTTGGAAGAGGAATCGACATGATTTGCTAACACCTTCTTACTTCCCATTCACTGTCTTCAGTCTATTGTAATCTGACTTCTGGCTCCATCACTCCACTGAAATTACCCTTATCAAAGATACCAACTGGCTCTTTCTTGCTAATCCAGTGCTTCACAGTAGATAGCAGGGATCAGCACGTTCCCCCAAGGACCTGGCTCCTGCCCGACCCTGCCCTGCAGCATTATCTCCTTACAAACACTTGCCCCCTTGCGGTTGTGTTTTCTGCTCACATTCCCCAAGGTTCTCTCCAGATCCCCTAAGCCACGCCCTCTTTCCTCTCTGTGCCTTTGCTTGTGCTCTTCCCTCTGCCTGTAATGCTCATTTCACATTCTTCATTCCTGAATTACACACGTCTTGGCTCAGGTACCTCCCTATTCTCTTTGGAGGTAAAGAGTTATTTCTAATTGAGATGGGAGAGGAAAAAAATGGCTTCCACCACTGGGCAGCACCATGGCCTCCCTGATGCTTCCTGCGCAGCACCAATAGATGTCCCCCAGCTGTAGCCCCTCAGGAGGTTCGTGCTGCTTGGCATTCTACTAGAAAGGCTACGTTGGCTCCTCACTTAAGTGCGGATTCTCTATTAGATCTGGATGCTAGTAAAAGGATCATTTTGTAGGGACTCCTACCTGAAATGGAGTGAAATGTGAAAGTTCTATTTAATGCAAGTCCTTGTTTCCTATACTACCATATTTCTCACATTTGCCTGATTGTGAAAATCACCTGGTGTTTTATTGAAAATGCAGATCTCCACTCCACTGCACTCCAGCCAGAGAGACAGAGTGTGACTCCATCTCAAAGAAAAAAAGAGAGAAAAAAAATGCAGATCTCTGGGCCCCACCTCTACCTTGGAAATTGAATCACCACGGCAAGGTCTCATCCTTATGTATCACATGTGTTTTGAGATCTCATTATCTCCTGGGAGGAAGGTCTGTGAGTTATGGCTGGCAAAGCCAATTACCTGCCAATTACCTCTTGAAAGAGCAACACTGTGCTTGCTGAACTGGAGAAACTGGGGCAGTTGAGCAACATCTGAGATCAAGGCAAAACAAAATGCTTGGTAAACTTCCCCTCATGAATGAGTTCTTGGCTGGCACTCCTTATTTTTTCCAGGGTGGGATTTCTTCAAATGAAATATGCGCATTTGGCACAAGGTACGTAGGGGAAGGGAGAGGGGAGTTTTGTGGGTGCTGGTAGCACTCTTCTATCTCACAGTGCTGCCATGCAATCCTGACACTGAGGTTCAAGTTTCAGGGCATCTGGTTGAGTGGGGTCATTAGCCCTCACAGAAAAGTTGAGCACAGGGCTCCATCGCCAAGTCACTGAAAGTTTATGATGTGAACTTGGATATTCCCCTCATTGCTTCATTATTGCTCAGGGACCCTAGTGACATCTTGATGAAAGGCAGGGTTTTAAGTATGTAGTTTCTCTTGCCCCTACCAAGTGAAACCATATGGTCCTCAGCCACCAGGGATAGAATGTGTTGGAGGATAAAGCAGGATTCATTTATCCAAGTTGAGGTCAAGAAATGGAAGCTGAGGGAAAGAAGGGCGATGGTAGCCTCTGTTTTTAGGGACATCTGCACACAATGAACTATCATTAAAGCACCAGACTCATCCTGATCAGTGCTTCTCCCAGAGGGACCCAGGCCACAAGGCTTCTTGTTTCTTACACCTAACCCGACTTGAAGGAACCCCCCTTTTTTTATTTTTTTATTTAAAAAAAAAAAAAAACAAAGTTTTGCCCCGTTGCTTAGGCTGGAGTATAAGTGGCACAACCATGGCTCACTACAGCCTTGAGCTCCTGGGCTCGAGTGATCCCCCTGCCTCAGCCTCCCAAGTAGCTGAGATTACAGGTGGGAGCCACTGCACCTGGGCTTGGGGCACATTTTATTTCCAACTTAAAACAACATTATATGTATATGTTACATATTAATAATACATAATACATATATTAATGCTATATGAACACCTTTATGGTTGCATTTTTACTCATATCTTTTTTTTTGAGACAGAGTCTCGCTCTGTCACACAGGCTGGAGTGCACTGGCATGATCTTGGCTGACTGCAATCTCCGCCTCCAGGGTTCAAGCAATTCTCCCTACTTCAGCCTCCAAAGTAACTGGGATTACAGGCATGTGCCACCACGCTCAGCTAATTTTTGTATTTTTAGTAGAGACGGGGGTTAGCCATGTTGGCCAGGTTGGTCTTGAACTCCTGACCTCAGGTGATCCTTCTGCCTCAGCCTCCCAAAGTGCTGGGATTACAGGTGTGAGCCGCCACGCCTGGCCCATATCTTTCTTAATTAACTAGGACAAATTCCTAGAAGTAGAATTCACATTTTATCTTTTTCCTTTGACTTTCTCCTTCAACATTTAAATTTTCAGGGTACATGTGCAGGATAAAATGCACATTTTAAATTTTTGATATCTATTCCCACATTGCCACTTTCCTCCCCCAAAGGGATACCAATATACAATCCTATTGCTTACCTGTATATTAAACAACCTTTGTCAATTTTATAGATAAAACAATGTATTTCATATTTTACATTTATTTGATTTCTAATTAGATTGAAGATAGGTATCATACAGTTAAGCAAAATTTGTATTTCTTCTTTTCTAAATTATCCTGTCCTTTGCCATCTTATTATTGGGGTGTTTAGAATTTTTAGAATTAATCTGCAAGAGCTCTTAATCTGGAAGATTATGCTTTCTTAATCTGGAAGATTATGCTTTCTTTCTCTGTTATATGTTGAAATATTTTTCCAGTGCTCTATTTTAATTAATTTCATTGCATTTCTTGCCATCTAGAAATTTAATATTCTTATGTGATATTCACTAATTTTTTCCTTATAATTTCCTTATTTGGTGCCATGTTTAGAAAACCACTCCTCAACCTAAAGTATATAAATAATTTTCCTAATGTTTTCTTCTGGCACTTGATGGTTTATTTCACTTGCATCTTCAATTCATCTGGAATTAACTTGGGTAGAAGATGCAGGGTAAGGAGCCATCTTTAATTTTTTAAACGGTTAGCCAGTTACTCAGCTTCAAGGGGACCTATTATTACCTTGGATCAAAAAAGGTAAAATGAGATAATTTTAGTCTGCCTCCTCCAAGATGAAAAAGCCAAAGAGGAGTATGGGCTGGAAAAATCAAGAAAAGGAGGATGCTCATTCCAAAAACTGGAAGCTGAAGTTGCCAGAAGTGAATGGGTGCACATTAGACCTCCCACTCCTCTTTCTCCTTCAAAGTTAGAAAGGGGTATGGCAGCCTTCACTTGGCCATGAGGCTTTACCAGGCAGTGAAGATACAGGCATTAGGAGACTCGATTCCTTTACTTACTTTGACACAAAGGTAGCATGATGCTACCTTAGACTTTAGATGATAATTCCTCTTCCCTTTTCTTCTCATGCCTTGATTGAAAATATATGTTAAATTTACTTACAAACTGCAAAGTGCTATTCAAATATAAAATATCATGAGTACCAATGAACACTTTTATTCAGAAGATATTCCCCATTGGTAATCCAGTCAAAATTCACATCACAACATGATTATTAATTAATCAGTCAAAACACATCCTCATGGAGCAAAGGATTTCTTTGTATGGGTTGACACAATGGGCATAGTAGGCAATATTCCTTGTTTTTGTGAAAAGCAAGAACTAGCCATATTACAAATATCATATTGTCAAAATCTAGGACAAGATTTCCTTCCACTCTTTGGAGGGTGTCTAAGCTTGGGTTCCCTTGGAGCAGACTCTGAGCAGGGATTTGAGTGCAGGGAATGTATGTGGGAGGGGAAGGAAAGACCAGTAATAGGAGGAGGGGATGAGGGAGGGAGGCAGGGAAGGTAAGGCAGTGGAGGAAGAAATGTTCCCAAGCCGCATCCTGCTGTGGGTGCCTGGCATGTAACCCTGCTGGAGAAACTCCAGGATAGGGGGGAAAATGCAGGTTCCAAGGGGTGTGGGAACTAGCCCCAGACTCCTGTGAGCCATTGCTGGTGAATTGCACTTACGACGTTAATCCTCTGCACAGCTGATCTGGTGCACAGGTTAACAACGCTGGCTTCAGCAGCCAAATAAATGCTGGGGCTGGCACTTGGAAGGCAGGGTGGCAGGCCCTCAGGTGGTCCGGGTGAACTGGGTGCTGGCAGAATCTTCCACAGAGATTTCTCCGTTTTATTTCCCCCCTCTTAGAGCCAAGGCCTTGCTCTGTCCCCCAGGCTGGAGTACAGTGGTACAAATACAGCTCACTGCAGCCTCACACTCCTGGGTTCAAGCAGTCCTCCCACCTCCTGAGTAGCTAGGACTACAGGCGTGCACCACCACCCCTGGCTAATTTATTTTCTCTTATAGAGACAGGGTCTTGCTATGTTGCCCAGGCTGGTCTGAAACTCCTAACCTCAGGAGATCCTCCTACCTTGGCTTTCCAGAGTGCTGGGATTACAGGCATGAGCCACCACACCCAGTCCCAGAGGTTTCTCCTTAATTTGAGATACATCTTACTTATGTACATAGCAATGCTATAGAACGGGAACATTTACTTTCTCCATTGTTTCCTCAGAATGGCAAATCAGGAAAAGTGATAAACATACGTCACATGAAGAATAGAAACTTCTTTATTAGGTCTTTGGCTTTTTGATATTTGAATATCCAAATATTTAAATCTCCAAACATGCCTAGGAATAACTAAAGCCACAAGGAAATATTCAACTTTTGATACTTCCACCCCATGTTTTTACAGTGTTGTTTATAGTAGTTATATATGTATATATTTTTTATATCAAATATATAGTAGTACTTATAGTAGTAACATTACTATTATAAACACTGTAAAAATAGTGAAAATATCAAAAGTTGAATACAGTTTATAGCAATATATATTACTATATATATTCACATTTATAGTAATATATCATATAAATATTTGATAGAGGGTCTTGCACTGTTGCCCAGGCTGGAGTGCAGTGGTGTGATCATAGCTCATTGCAGTCTTGAACTCATGGACTCAAGAGATCCTTCCACCTCAGCTTCCCAGGCAGCTGGGACTACAAGTGGGTGTCACCATTTCCAGCTAATCATTTTATTTTGGTAGAGATGGAGTCTTGCTATGTGGCCCAGGCTGGTCTTGAACTCCTGGCCTCAAGGAATCCTCTCACCTCAGCCTTCCAGAGTACTGGGATTACAGGTATGAGCCAGCATGCCCGGCCAATAGTAATAATATTAACAATGATACTCTCAACATTTTCACATCTGCCATTTCATTTAACTCTCAAAGAAGCCTTATGAAGTAAGGGAGGTCAAACTTCTAGGATATTTTAAACGCCCTGACAGAAAGCTTGCATGCTTCAACCGCTGCTGACATGACAGGCCCATGGGAATAAGGGGTGGCTCAGATTCAAGAGACTTGCAAGAGCAATAGCTCTTCTCTGAAGTGGGGCATGGGGGTGGCGCTTTCCTCTCACTGTTGGAAAGTGGGAAGAGAGAGCTTATAGGGAACTAAGGAACAGGAGAAAAGCCCCCCGGCAGCTGGGCTAGGCAGAAGCTGTCACAGTAGCAGCTGGTTTTTGGCCCAGGAAGTGCCCCTGATGTCCCAGGATGCATTTCATCCTCTAGCAGAAACCCTCGTCCCCCACTAAGGACACTGCGCTTCTGGGGAAAACATGGGTGTTTGGGATTTTATTCTCCCTTGACAGCACTGCAGTTGAATACTAGCCATGCTCAATCACCTGTTTTCCAGAATATAACCTTTATGTCAAAGGAAGCATACTTCCTGCAGGAATAGTAAATACCTTCCGAGATTTGCCTTTTGAATGGATGCCATGCCAGGCTGCAGCTCCGCCGCACAGCTCCATGCTACCTGGTTAGAAATGCATGCTCCCCGAGTGTGAAACGATTAAAGTTAGTGGTTAATAGGCAAAAGCCTTTTGAGCAAGTGATGATTTAATCAGTAAGTGTGTGCCGCTGTGTGACCTGTGTGCATTCGCAAGATTCAAGTGCTGCAGAAAGTTCCAGTCCCCTAACCTCTGAAACTCCCGATTCTCATTTTATCAAGGGCTCAGTGTAGAGTAAAATAAACCACACATTCAAAATGTATGGAGAAAGAAACGTTCTGGAAATGGAAAGGTACACTTTATATTCTGGGGTCATACAAGTCTTTATGAGCATGGCAGAAAAGACATTTCGTCAATAGCATTCACCGTCTCAGGGCCCCGTCCCTCTACTTTGGGAGAATTATGTTCCTTGCCCTGAGGATGAGTAACAGGATGAGTATCCCGTTTCATCTCTGCTTTCTACTCCCAGCCACGCAGACATTGTGCTGGAACTTCTATGCTGAAGAATTAAGCTATGTTGTTTGGCAAAAGGGGAAACTGAAAACAATAAATCCATCCCTTTCTACTACTGCTATTATATCACCCACGTTTTTTTAAAAAAATTTCTGCTTTGGATTTCTCTGTTGGGTAGGGTGGTGGGAGGGATGGGGTCTCGAGTTTTTTCCAAGTGAAATCCTGGATATCCTGCCTGAGAGAATCCTTGTGAAAGTTTCATTCACAATGAAAGCAAACTTCCAAGCTGGAGGAGGGTGAAGCCGGCTGGCTGGGCCGATCACTGAGGCTCAGGGCTGCGAAGGGAGCTCAGCACATTATTCCAACCCTTTCTGCGAGCATGGCCCGGGCTTGGCACTGGTTTGGTGTTCTCAAGTGTGACGCATTCTGCAAACCTGGCTGTGTCTGTGGCCCGGCTCCAGTTCTGCAGGGCTCATCAGCAGGCTGCGCCCTCTCCTAAGGTGGTTTGTAGGATCGCCCGTCAGAGCTAAACACCCACCAGCTGACCGCCGTTCCAGGTGATGGGATTTTGGCTCAGAGCAGGCTGGATCAGGGTGGACCTCTACAAGCTGGCTTGCACAAACGTAAGTGTCTGCGGCCCATCTTGAAGACCATCAGCAGGCTTTGGTGGGTTCATATTCAGTGGCATTAGGGATTAAGGCCAGCTTAAAATGACTCTGAGTGTAAACAGATACAGATATAAACTTTTGGGGGAACAATTTGGTAATAACTAATAACAATCGTTAAAATGTTTATATCCCTTGACCTGATAGTGTTCGTTCTAAGAATTTACCTTAAGAAAATAAATTTATATCCCATGATATCTTCATGTTAGTGTTGCTTGTAATTGCAAAAAAAGAAAAGAAAAGAAAACAAAAACCCACTTACTGAATAATTGGAGGGTGGTTAAATACATTACGGTAAATTCATCTGATGGAATAAAATGCTCTACAGTTAAAGACCTGGGAAACACAATAGACTTTTTAAAACCATATAAAAACAATGTATGTGGTATCGTCATGACTTTGTAAGAAAATACATGTGAAAAAAGACTAATAAACATATAACTACATACAAACAGATTTCGGAGTGGTGAGATTCTAAGTGACTTTTGTGCCTCTCTGCATATTCCAGTTTTTCCATAACGAACACACGTACCACCTATATTCAATTAAAAAAAGGTTATTTAAAAATTTTTTCTACCCTCATGCTGACTTTAAGTCCTCATTCCAAAGGAAGAATGAGGCCTTTTGGGGGCTACCACTGACCTGCCCAAGTTGGAATTAGTACAAAGAGAACTGGGGAACCGGAAGGGAGGAGTTAGAGCGGCTGACAGTGGGGAACCGGAAGGGAGGAGTTAGAGCGGCTGACAGTGGGGAACCGGAAGGGAGGAGTTAGAGCGGCTGACAGTGGGGAACCGGAAGGGAGGAGTTAGAGCGGCTGACAGTGGGGAACCGGAAGGGAGGAGTTAGAGCGGCTGACAGTGGGGAACCGGAAGGGAGGAGTTAGAGCGGCTGACAGAGGCTGAGGTGTGACGTGTTTTCATTGCAGCAGCTTTGGGGGTTGGGGAGAGTAGAGAAAGGAGCTGAGTTCAGGTTCTCTGGGGAAGTGGGGCCACATCCCACCTTGGAGAAGGGAAGGTCAGCGAGTTCCGTCCAGGGCAGCTGTCCTCGGGCACAGGGATATTATGAGCATGGCAAAAACTCAATAACCGTATGTACTGAGGAGTGAGGGCAGCCAGCACCTGCAGGGATGCTGAAGAAGGCAGGCCCATACACACCCATGACTGCTTTGCAGTTACTTGGTGTCCCTAAAGTGCCTGCTGCCCAGGGAGATGCACTGTTTCCAGTCCCCAGTCCACTGAATGAAGCTGGAACAATGGTGGACCCGTCATGGACTGGTCAGCGTCGTCTACCAGTGATCCTGCTGTCCCTACCAAGCCTCTCCTCACAAGGTCGGCCCAATCTGTGTGCCTATGAGCCAGGAAGAGGATACCAGTGACAATATTTATATGGCATTTGATAGTTTACAAATAATTCCCATTAAATTCAGTTGAGGAGCTCTAGACATTCTTTTCAGGAAACACATGTTTACCATCTGAGAATAGCCACACTGAGGGTGTTCTTTTTCCTCAGCTGTAATTTCACCTGTGACTCTCTCTGCTGCTTTCTGGTGGCTGGAACTGTATTCAGCAAGGACAGATAGGTGGCTGTTTTTCAAGCTTTTACAAAATGGGGGGAAAACCATTGGTATTAGTCAGTGAGGAATAAACTAGCTCTTTCTGTTTTTATTTTTCTGTTTTAGAGACAGGCTGGAATACAGTGGTGTGATACTAGTTCACTGCAGCCTCAACCTCCTGGGCTCAAGTGATCCTCCCATCTCAACCTCCAGAGTATCTGGGACTACAGGCACATGCCACCATGCCCAGCTAACTTTTTTTATTGTTTTGTAGAGACAGGGTCATGCTATGTTGCCCAGGCTGGTCTCGAACTCCTGGTCTCAAGCAATCCTCCTGCCTTGGCCTCCTAAAGTGCTAGGATTATAGTTATGAGCCACCGCCCCCAATCATTACCCCTTTCTAATGAATCTAGGAAGTGCTAACAAATAATCAGCACCAGTGAATAGCTCCTTAGATTCAGTCAGGTTAACACCGGGGACCCAGAAGAGAGAACCATTGGCTTAGTGTAGACCTGCCAAAGGCAGGTGTTAAAATGGATGGTCCTCTTGCAGACTTGGTTCCTGGCTGGTCATCACCTGGCGAATTTTTCATTTTAAAGTCAATCTTTCAAGAAAGCACATACTTAGAGTCATGTAATTTAACCTCCAACCCAACATGGCATCCCTAAGGACCACCACCCAGCCTCTGTTGAATACTCCTGTGATGGGGACCTCACTACCTCTCCAGGAGAACATTCAATTTCTGTATAGATGTGGTTAGAAAGCATGTCCACAAGACTGCAGTGTGGAGGTCAGAAGAGAACATTGGGTTGAAGGGGATGTGACTGAGTTTCAAAGGTGGAGAGTGTGTAGCTATAAGGATACCACATAGGACTACTATATCCAATTTTTTAGAATTACTTGTTATTTTTCTTCTGATGAACAAACACTATGTAGAGGATATGGAAATGCTTGCATAGTTTTCTCTGTTAGGGAAAGTGGTGCTGGGTAATGCTATTGGTTCAGTATATCGTTCATTATTTTGTAGATAAAACTAGAAGCGAGTCCTCCATCCCGTTGACTTTGGTTAGCTTGCCACACGAAGCTTCAGTGATGGTGCGTTACATCCATTTCAGCTTCCCTACTAGGTAGTTTGTGCCCTCAAGGAATTGATCATCATAATCTAGACTTGGTTGGTAGCAGGCTGGGGAAGGCTAGGGTTGGGAAGCCAATGGGCTTCATTAATTA
The DNA here is from genome assembly GCF_049350105.2 of Macaca mulatta. Taxonomy (NCBI): domain Eukaryota; kingdom Metazoa; phylum Chordata; class Mammalia; order Primates; family Cercopithecidae; genus Macaca; species Macaca mulatta. The sequence continues at coordinate 68,439,288 of NC_133423.1, forward strand.
ATGGGTTCATGAGTTCAGTTTGTTTGTAAGTTACTATTTTATGAATATTATATGTCTCTGCAATTGGATTGCGTATTCCTTACGGGCAGGAATTATTTCTTATCCCTCGCTGTGGTTGCAATACTGAGCACACACAAAACCTTCATCAGTATATGCTCCGTGATTATCTGTAGAAGACTATGTTGTAGGTAACACATTGACCTGGTGCTGAAGAATTAATTCAATTAACAATGACCATTAAGCCACTTGTGTTATGCTAATAAAACATCATAATTTAAGGACTACACTGCATTTTTTAATTCCATAAATTATAACCCTTTAACATATATGAAAGTTTCATATTCTTAAAGTGCTTTAAAATATATTTAATTTTTTTAACAAGTGGAAAAGAATGTTCCTTAAAAGACATTTAATTTTTTAGTGGAAATTAATATTACCAAAAACATTCTGTGCATGTTTGAATAACAATGTTTTTATCTTCAAGAAATGGGATTTGTATATAAAATACACGTGGAGCACTGAATGCCAAAGTGATGGGTATCCATGGTCAGAATTCAAAATTAGGTTTGCTGTTAAACCTGTCTGGTTGGTGTCCTGAGTGAAGAATGATCTCGAGCTGGGGTGGGAGGTGCATTGGGTAATCAGTGCTTTTGAAGGTGAATTTCCTTGCTGTGAAACAGGCATGGGTTAGTGGTCAGGACAGCCATTCAGACTGACAGGCCCCTGGACTTCCAAGGCTTCAGTGACAGGGACAGGGATGTGGTTGACAAAAATATTCCTCAGACAGCCAAAGAATGATTTCCACACAGGGATCCTCAGTGTCGTCAAATTGGCTGAAAGAGAAAGTGTAGAGGCGTTTAGCAAATAATTCATACTGTCCAGGGACTGTTCCCTGGATTTTAAAAGACAGTTTTTTTGTTTTGTTTTGTTTTGTTTTCTAGACAGGGTCTTGCTCTGTTACCCGGGCTGGAGTACAGTCGTGTGATCACAGCTCACTGTAAACCTGGGATTCCTGGGCTCACACAATCCTCCCACCTCAGTCTGCCAAGCAGCTGGGACTAGAGGTGTGGGCCATCACCCTGGGCTAATTTTTAATGTTTTTGTAGAGATGGGGGTCTCACTATGTTGCCCAGGCTGGTCTTGAACTCCTGGCCTTAAGTGATCCTCTCGACTCAGCCTCCCAAAGCTCTGGGATTACAGGCGTGAGCCACCATGCCAGGCAAAAGATAGTGTTAGTGGAGAAAGCTAAAGTGACCTCACATCTCAGCCCACTCAGCCTCTCCACTTCAGGCAGGCATCTGACACTCCACCTGCTGTGATAAATCAGCAACAAGGCTACTCTTCAAGTTCTTCAGAGGAGAACCCACAGCCCAAATCAATAGCTCTAAACTGGTGCTTTTTATGGGTAATGAAAGACCTACACAATTAACAACCAGATTATAGCATATTTGGAGGGACAGAAAACAATGAAGAATGAAAAGGCTCTTCCCTGGCAACATTCTAGTCTTGAACTTGGCTCCATTTCAGCCTGATTCTCCCAGTCTGGTCCCCAAAAGCTTAATAACTCACCAGTAAAACTAAATACCTGAAGAGGACAGAGATCGGTTTTTCAGACCCTTTCCTGACTCTTTGCTGGTGTCAGGCTTCTGGGTTAATGCAACCTCTTAAGAGAGGCTTATAAATTACAGGCTTGGGGCTCACACCTGTAATCCCAGCACTTTGGGAGGCCAAGGCCAGTGGATCACCTGAGGTCAGGAGTTTGAGACCAGCCTGGCCAACAAGATTTCCATCTCTACTAAAAATACAAAAATCAGCCAGGCATGGTGGCACGTGCCTGTAGTACCAGCTACTCGGGAGGCTGAGGCAGGAGAATTGCTTGAACTCGGGAGGCAGAGGTTGTGGTGAGCCGAGACTGTGCCACTGCACTTCAGCCTGGGCGACAGAGTGAGACTCTATCTCAAAAAAACAAAACAAAACATACAAACAACAAAACAAAAAAAACAGGCTTGGGACAAGGGGAAACAGCAGTAATGGGGCCTGGGCTGACCTGACAAGTGCTCCTTTCCAGCAACTGCCTCTCCCCATGTGCCAGTGCAGAGGGCCTCACCATCTCCACTGTCCAGCCAAGAGCTGCCCTGCCACTAACTCATTAAGAAGCGAATGTTCAGAGCTGACACAGGGCAACATGTTATAGAAGTCAGGACAAGAGTTACCTGGAGCACCTCCAAGGTGTAGTGGCTCTTGAGTGCTGGCAGGTGGGAAGGGGATCTGTCCAGCTGTGTAGCTACTGTCTGTGTCCAGTTCCAGGTGCAGGATATGTTGTTTTATGGTGACTGGGGAAAAGAGGTTGGTTAGGTCTGTCATCGGAGGTGAGCCCTGCTTAATGTCTACACTATTGACTTTGTTTTAATTCCTTCATACCGGACCTGTGGGAACGCCGTTTGCAGGGATTTGGTCAGTTTAGATATAAATTCAATTAACTTCCTCTAAACAGCAGGTAGTGCTTTCATGTACATGAATGAATTTTACCCTTAAAATGAATCTGTGAAGAAGAAATGATCATTGCCCATTTCCCAGATAAGAGAATGTGTCTCACTGAGGAGTCTGACAAGATGGCTTGGTTACCAAGAGTTGGGACTAAGCTCTGGTCTCCTGTGTCCAGAGGCCATGCTGATTTCATGTGATCTCAGCTACTTTCTATGAAGACACTGACTTCTGAAACCTGATGCCAAAGACAGTGCTTTTGACTCTCGATACAAAATTCCTCTCGTGTTAACGATCTCAGCTAATTGCAATGTAGCTATCTTTTACATTAGCCAAGAAAAGACCAATTTTTTTTTTTACAAAAGGTATTTTAGCCAAAATGGGTTCATAGATCTCTAATATCCACAAGTAATGAATAAAATAAGACTCTTTCTGAGAGGAAATGCTTGCTCTCCACTCATTGGTTTGTCTAAATAGTTTGTATTAATATTCAGTGGTTGTTGAAAAAAATAACCCAACAATGAGCCTTAGCAAAAACCAGATACTTACTGAACACTGACTGCATATCAGATACTAGGCTAAGAACTTTTCACACATTATCCCATTTAATTTCCACAACCTTAAGAGGCATACCCTATTTTTATTTCCATTTTACAGAAGAGGAAACCGTAGATAAAGAACAATTAAGCAACTTGCCCAAGGTCACACAAGGAAAGGGACGGAAGTAAGACTTTACCTCTGTTCTAACTTCAGAGCCAAAATCTAAATCACAATATTATACTATCTTGAAAACTAGCCTAGCTTATTAGTGTGTTGGGCTCCAAAAACAAACAAACAAACAACAACAATAAAACATCCGATAAGTTCTGGAGAATTGGAGGTGGCAACCATGAGTGACAGAAGCATGGCTGGGTTTGAGAATGGACACATTACTCTGTAGGCTAGTCCTGATCAGGCACTATGGATGGAGGGCTGAGGCTGCCTTTGGGAAGTTCAAGTCAGATGGAAAGGAGGCCTGTTTTAGTGCAGGAACAATCAGCTACTGGACAACATACCTGCCACCGAGTGCCACTGTCCATCACACAGAGACTGCTTTGGTGTGACTGAGGTTGAGGTCCCGCCTGCCCCACTGTCCATAGAGGCCGTGACCTGGAACACACACGCATTTTCCTGTTTCCTTCAGAAAGGCAGCTGGAGCTGACCTTCCCCTGCCATCTTCCCTCCCCAAACCTGGCCAACTGACAGCTTAAGTGCACGTTAGATATTGGCCCTCCTCTACTTTTGAAGCATGTGACCCCATGGGGGTCCAAGGCTTCCAGAGATCTCTCTGCTGCATCCCTTCCAGGCAGGCAAACTGTAAACCAGGGTGGACCCTGGCCTGAAGTCATCACCAATGGCAATGATTCAAATTCTAATTCTAATTCTAATCCAAACCCCGCCCCCATCAGCTCAACTCAAAGGTTACTGATTGGAATCCTCCTTAGCAATTAATGCGTGACGGTGGCTCTGTGCAGGATATGTGAGATGTGGAAGGCAAAGCTACTGGGGGAGGTCTACAGCCTGCTGCAAGGGCCAGCCCACTGTAATAGTTCCATGCATGGATTATAGAGGGGTTCTCGTCCAAGACATTAAACAAGCAAAATGACTGAGTTTGCACTGAGCATGCGTCGCGAGCCAGGCAGGCGGTCTGCTTTGTGCAGAACCCCACAGTCCTGCTTTCTAGATCAAGGTCTCCTCCAGGATTTTCCAAGGGTTGGATCAAGGGGAATGAAATGAGAGGACTAAAATAAGTGTATTTATAAATAATTTACATTTAATTTGCATGTAGCTAGATGGGACAGCCTATTCACAGGCAATTTTTGAGCTAAACAATGTCACTACTATTATGAAGATCATCAGGTCTTGATCTGTTCTCCTGAGAATAATTCCCTCCCAGAGACTCTCAGTAGAGACTCTCTCCAGCCCCTCCTCTGAAAAGCCAGAATTGTCTCAACCACCTTACAAGTGGATAGTTACTTGCTTCTCTGGGCTACCAGAGACCTACTCAGACTGAATTAAAGGCTACAATAGAAAGTGTTCTAGGAGTTTGGGGCATTTTATTTTCTTCTGGGATTCTTTTCCCCTCACATTCAGTAAACTGTGGAGGGACTGAGATGAAAGAAAATGGCATATTATATCAATCTTTCACTTGAGGCCTCAACTAAAGGTCTTCCTAGAAGAATTTGGTTTTAAAGAGACGTCTTTGAGAAGGAAAGAGATATAACTGAGAGTGGTGGAAAGTAAGATATTCACTCAGGCCTGTGAGTGATGGGACAGATGAGGTCGCAGAGATGAGGAAGAAATCCATAAGAATTGAGTATATGACAATTTCTATAATCTTGACAAAAGCCATAAGATATAAGAGTTATTATCTATATTTTACAGATAAGTCTGAAAGAGCTTAAGCAGCTTCCTTGGGGCCATATAACCAAGTGCTAGAGTTGCAATTCAGCCTGACTTGTTTGAGTTTTCCCAGTTTTAAAAATTAAGAACAGAAAACATGACGATAAAATTACTTGCTAAAGGGAAATGGTAAGTTAGCCCTGAAGGCAAGGCTCTTAAATACAAGATTGGATCTCATTTTCTACTACAAACCTGACCCACTGTGGTCTCCAGACATTGAAGCTGGTTGCCACAGACCCTCCCCACGGCATCAGACTGCTACGCACCTTTCCGGCCTCCAGGTAAACACCTAAGTGCTTCCCCGGCTGACTTCCGATGTGTATTAGGATCCCTGTGAGACTTCTTGGGCGGATGCTGAAAACAAGCTTAAATTCTGGCCCCAGCAACACAGAGTGAGCTTTCAGAAGAGAAAAAAAAGCAGAAGTTAAAGCATCACCATGAAAGAAAACAGGATACAGTTCTTAAGATGCAAAGACATAAACCCTATAGAACTGCTCCTTACCCAAGATGACATGACCTCCTTCTTCGGAGAAATAAATGCCTTTCTCCAAAGGACCACCCAAGCAAGAAGACACCCCGAAGCTTGAAGAAGGGGTATCCAAGGGTTTTGAATCCAGCTGAAAGTTCTTCAGGCATCCCACAAAGCTGTTTGTGGGGAGGCTCTGCAACCAAGCAGAAAAGAAAAGGCTCATTACCTACACCTCCAAGAAAGGCATGGGTAGCCAAGGCAAAGGGCACTGCAGCTTGTACGCAAAAGGCGGAAGGTAGGTAGGGATTCATTCTTCCTGCTTCCAAGTCAGGTTCTTCAAGCTCTGGTTCTAATGGCTGTTCTATTTGGCTCTCTGCCCACAGTACCAAAAAAACCCTGTATACCAGATGTTGGGTGGGTGGTCGAAGATTGCAGGTGCCACCAAACCAAGTGGTGTGTGTGCAGGAGGGTGGGGGAGTGCAGGTTGCCAGCTTGTGCTGGAATAAGAACAGGGAAAGTTGACCTGACCCTGGTCCTCACAGTCGGAGCAGCAACAAGGGAAATTTCCTCCTTACAGTTCACAGATTTCACCGTCTCTTTGCAGATACAAACCCCTTCTTAGAGTTCCATGAGGCAGTATGATAGCTTAATGCAGGGCAGCGGACAAAAATAAAGAGGCCACAATGTTCCCAAAATAATAAAATGCAAAAAAATCTTCCTACATTGTTGGGCTCAGTGCACCACCACCAAGTCACGAATGCTGCAGAGTTAAAATAAGACACAGCATGCATCGTCAGTGGGCTTGCGTGGAGCCCCATGCCTGCCTAGAGCTGGCTGGAACAGGGGACTTGTCTCCTGGGGCCCAGGAACAGGCTGGAGGGGTTTTGTGCACTCCTATACTATACACCAGATATGTTCTGCGTGTGCACATTCCTGGGGAGAAGGACTGTAAATTTCATAAAATTCTCAAGAAAGTTTAAGATTCACTGAATAAAACTCCTGGACTCCCTTCTAGAATGAGTGCCTTTTGGACTCTGGAATCCTACAAGACAGATGTGGTAACAAAGATATGGTAACTTTAAGAGAAAATGGTGGCCGGGCGCAGTGGCTCACACCTGTCATCCCAGCACTTTGGGAGGCTGAGGCTAGGAGATCACCTGAGGTTAGGAGTTTGAGGCCAGCCTGGCCAACATGTTGAAACCCTGTCTCTACTAAAAATACAAAAATTAGCCAGGCATGGTGGCAGGTTCCTGCAGTCCCAGCTATTAAGGAGGCTAAGGCAGAAGAATTGCTTGAACCCAGGAGGTGGAGGTTGCAGTGAGCAGAGATTGTGCTACTGCACTCCAGCCTGGGTGACAGAGTGAGACTATGTCTCAAAAAAAAAAAAAAAAAAAAAAAAAAAAAAGAGAAAATAGTGATGTGATAGATGTACACGGTGTCAGCATCAACAGTAAACTACTGATTGGGCTCCCTATGAAACTTTTAGTTTCTTAAGATTTGTCATGCTACACAATGAAAAAGCTGTGTCCTAAAGCTAGGACTCCCCAGGATGGGCCAGAACCCAGCATTGATCCCTAAAGGCTGACTGCAGTGCTGGTGTTCAGAGGCAGACACTGATCGGATGTGGCCTGCTCCTGAAAAGGATATGTGGGAGGGCCCATGAGAAGGTTTATACCCTTAGGTTGAAAGAAGGCTGCAAAAAGAAACTTGGTTTGTAAAGAATATTGTAAATGGGATGCTACTAATTGCCCCAGATATTACATGCTGGGTGTGATTAGGGTGGTTTGAAGAGAATTTATCCAAGGCCAAAGAATACGCAAATCCTGCCCCGTCTTGTGATTTCTCTGAGTTGAAAATAGGAACAGAGGTTGAGAAAAGCAAACATGAACAATGAGAATCCTCCTTAGCAATTAATATGTGGTGTATATTTTTTATATATATATATAATGTGTATTAAAAATAATGGATAATATGCAATGTATTTTATGATATATATATGTTACTGTATATAACAAAGCAAAGTAATACTCTATTGCCTGCTGGGGTACAGTACATATACTTTATTGTGTAACACTGGAGCTCTGGCCCAAACCCCAGTGCAAAACCCAAGTGGGCCAGGCTGAGCCCTGGTTGAGGCTAGGTCAACCTAAGCAGCTAGCATCCAAGCTGGTGGAAAAGATCTGCTTTTGTTATGCCCATTTCTAGGCCCAAATTTGAGCCTGGGGCTCTTCCCCCGCTCCCCACCCCACTGCAAGGAAACATCACACCAGAATGTGCTACCAGGTCTGGAGGAAAGGAGCAAAAATTGCATTAAGGTGGGGGACAGTCCCTAGGACCTGAGCTGTTGATAGGCCCATCTTACTTAACTTTGTGGGGAGGAAAAAAAAAAAGGCAAATCCGGGACAAGGAAGACAGGTGCCCAAGGCTGCCTCAAGTAACCCCGGTGCAATTAACACTGTGGCAGGGGGTAGGAGAGAGAAAGGGAGAGAGCACTCACAGAGCTCAGCCCAGGGGCTGTGACCCCATCAGAGTGCCCCATCAGAGCCTTGAACTTGACAAACCTAGAAAAGCACCCGTCCTCTCTGGGGACAGAGGGAGTCCCGACTTTCCCTTCATCCAGCATTCCAGAGTTGGGTTTTTGAGATAATTTTGTTATTTCAGACTTCAAATAACATTAAAACACATATTCTGTTATGAAGTTATTCCTTTTTCAATTCTCTTTCTAGCATTTGGACAAGGACAAGGAACAGCTTTTGGCTTTGTGCTAGTATGTCTTAAACACCCTCTTGATTATGTGTCAAGCACCTTTTTCTCCAAGCGAAGAGCACATAGGTCATACTACCTAGTTTGACATTAATAACATTGTTTGGTTTTCAAATGTTTGTTCCTCATGGTTACCTATTATTTATGGTAAAGAATATTGGGTTTCCATTTATGAGTGAGATAAAAAGATCCCATAGAAGCATATTTAAAATAAATAGTTTGATGGAGAGGAAACCCTTAAGCCAATCTTTTACCTTATGGCAAAGATGGTGAAAGTGGCACAAATTACTATAATTTGAAACACATTATGTTAATCAAAAAATCTCTGTCTATAACCTAAAATCTACATTTTTGCATTCCCTGGAGCAGAAGCCAATAGATTCAGGTTTAGGAAGAGGTAGAGAAGCTCTATCTTTACCCCTTCAGGCTCTGCGTCTCAACCTCCATCTTAAAAATGAAGGCTTGGGGTTAAGAAATGGGCACCTACTCCATGTGGTTGTGAACATTAATTAGAACCTTAAAAATCATTTAAAGTATTTTGAGATTCTCATATGTTGAGTATTTTGAATATCTCATACAATTATGCCTATAAGGTGAATTGTTTTCGTCCATGGCTCTGAACGTAACTATTTACCTTTGGTTTCCCTGATGGAGGTGATCCCAGGTAAACTGGTCCTCTGAGGCTGACGGTGGAGTTTCCAGGCAAACTTCCCTCCCGGGCCCTCAGTCCATCCACAACCAATCGCCCCTTTTCTCCATCATGGCCAAACACCACCTTCAGAGTAAGGAAGATACATGAGTTGTATTTTTACCTTTGACAATTGGTGTTGTATGTTATTAAATATTAGTGGCCAAATTAAAAAAAATAGCTTCAAAAGATGTGAGATTTTTTTTCTCCGATTATCACCATCACCATCATTTTGTAAGATTCTGTGAAATACTGAACAAACTGAGCTAAAAAGGGGAACTAAAACAAGGTTGTTCAGAAGTGAACTAATCAAAAGATATTATAGAATTGATCTGGAAACTTACACAAAATAGAAACAGTTAAAGGCACAGCCACAGGCAACCCCCTCCATGTAACAAAGGGGCAGGGACAGTTTATACAGTGCTGGGGACGGGGGTGTGCTGGAGTTGTGGCACCCTGGGCAGGCCTCTTGGAGCAGGTGGAACGAGGGCACTTCTCTTCGAACAAGAGGAGGGTTTAAACTCTTTTATAAAATTTCTGATCCCTGGGGTCTGGTGTGGATTCTGCCATCTCACAGGGTGTGGTGAGACTATTCACTGAGGACACTTCCATTTCTTTTTTTTTTTTTTCTTTTTTGAGACAGAGTCTTGCTCTGCTGCCCAGGCTGGAGTGCAGTGGCACGATCTCAGCTCACTGCAACCTCCGCCTCCCGGGTTCACACCATTTTCCTGCCTCAGCCTCCCGAGTAGCTGAGACTACAGGCGCCTGCCACCACGCCCGGCTAATTTTTTGTATTTTTAGTAGAGACGGGGTTTCACTGTGTTAGCTAGGATGGTCTTGATCACCTGACCTCGTGATCTGCCTGCCTCGGCCTCCCAAAGTGACACTTCCATTTCTATGCCAAGCTGTGACCTTTGGCCTCTACTGCCTGCTGACACCTGGGCTTGAAGGTCTGACATGCCTCTCAACCCTGAGATGTTCACGACAGAAATCCTCATTCTCCCCCAGCTCTGAACTGCTCTCCTCCTGGCCACATCTGCCTCTTCTCCATCTTCATCTCAGTAAAGGCCCACTAATGACTCAATTGCTGGCCCCAAATCACAGGATGCTGGACCCTCTCTTCCTCTTACCCTCTACATGTGATCCATCAGCAAGGCCGCATGGTTCTACCTTCAGCCTGCGTCCCGGCAGTCACTTGTCCCCACTGCCCCACAGCCTCTGCAAGCAAAGGCAATGACAGCCATGTGGGCTCCCTGCTGCTACTCTCCACCCCTGGCAGTCTCTTCAGCTAAAGAATTAAACAATATATGAATCTGTACATGTAAGAGTTGTTTGTTTCTTGTTTTGTTTTGTTTTGTTTTTTGAGAGTCTCGCTCTGTCACCCAGGCTGGAGTGCAGTGGTGTGATCTCGGCCCACTGCAACCTCCACCTCCCGGATTCAAGTGATTATCCTGCCTCAGCCTCCTGAGTAGCTGGGATTACAGGCACGTGCCACCATGCCCAGCTAATGTTTGTATTTTTAGTAGAGATGGGGTTTCACCATGTTGGTCAGGCTGGTCTTGAACTCCTGACCTTGTGATCAGCCCGCCTCGGCCTCCCAAAGTGCTGTGATTACAGGCATAAGCCACCACTCCTGGCCAAGAGTTTTAAGACTCTTTAAAAGCTTTACAGACACTTTCAAATAAAGTCCAAAGCCGGAGCTTGGCCTTCAAAGCTTAAATGATCTGGGCTCTGTCTTCCTCTCTAATTCCATTTCTTATCACTTTGTGTTTTGTTCATTCAGCTAATTCCCACCTCCAGGTCCTTGTTATTTGCTCTTCCCTCTGCCTGGAAGCCCCTCCCCATAACTTCATGTGACTACCACCTGCTGTACCAGGGCTTTCTCTACTGCCTTATCTAAAATAGTCTCCGTGCTCTGTCATTTTCTTACTTCGCGCTAGTGTTTTCTCAAAGCACTTGCCAATCTCTGATATTACACTGAGGAGTGTTTGCTTCTGTGTTCCAGGAAGGCAGGTGAATGGCTAAGGGAATACAACTTGTCAAGTCACGTACATTTGCTGAAGTCCAGTGGCCTCATTAGAGAAAGAAATAGGTCCCTTCTTGCCTTAAATGGTATTTCTTTAAATCTGGAATGGTTTTAAGCAAGAGCTAAGATGCTAGCATCATTCCAGGTCCAGAGAGGGGCCTGGAGGCCTGGAGGCCTGGAAATTGGTCATAAGGGGGAGAAATGGTCCAGGAGGCAGGAGTGAGAGTAGGCAAGGGGCATGAGGCAGACTGGGGAGGGCTGGAGGGAGTGGAAGAAGCATCAGTAAAGTCCATCTTGACTTTACTGTCTAGGATGACAGCCATGCAACATGTGTGCCGCGGCCTCCAGTACTGAGATGCTGGGCACGCAGCACCTGCAAGCACACAAGCTCTGCCACTCCATGCCTTCATGTCTGGGAAAGATGCTGGGACTCCTATTTTCAGCAACTCCAACAATGCATTCTACACCAACTGGAGGTACTGACGCAGCCCCAGCTCTTACCGTGTGCCACTTCCCATCATTGCATTTCTCCTTGCTTTTGATCCTCAATTTTTTCCCATCTGTCCCCAGTGCAAAGACCAGACGTCCTTTTGAAAGATAAAGAGCCATAAAGGAGTTCTTAGTGCCCGTGTGAAACACCAGTCCTCTGGAGGATGTTGTCTGCACGTCCACAGCAAACTGTGACCTGTGGGGAACACCGGCAATGAAGGGAAATAGAGGTGTTCAGTGTTCCTTCGAATCTCAGAGCTGAGACAAAGGGTGGGGAGCAAACACCCAACCTCCATTTTTCAAATAGAGAAGCTAAGGTAGGTACTGATTAAATGACCTGTTTCTCTCGGAACTTTAAAAAGCTATTCTATTCCAGCTGCTAACGGTTTTGTTGTATAACTTCCTTACGACGTTGGGGAATAACATGGAACTTTTGTGGCAAACTTAGCTAGTGGTGTAAGTCCCAGCACGTGGCAAGAAGAAACATATCTGAATCTTTTATTAAAGTCTACATTTCTAAAAGTTATGGTAAAATACACTAACCTACAATGTGCCATCTTAACCATTTTTAAGTGTACAGTTCAGTACTGTTAAGTACATTCAGATTGTTGTACAATCAATCTGGAAAACTTTTCATCTTGCAAAACTGAAACTTGTACCCATGAAACAAGAGGTCCCTAGTCTCGCTTCCCCACAGCCCCTGACAACCAACCACCACTCTACTTTCTCTCTCAATGAATTCGACTACTCGAGATACCTCATGTAAGTAGAATTGTACGGGACTTGTCCTTTTGTGACTGGCTTATTCCACTGGGAAGCCTGTACTTTTCAAACCCAATGAATATGCATTCTGTTTTGTGTGTATTCATGGAGAGGGAAGTCGTGGAGAAGTAGGAGACAACTTGAATAACAAAGATGTGATTTAAGCATCAAAAAAGCATTTCCTTTCTGTTAGACAGATTTAACACAAAGATGAAGAAACACAGACCCACCTTCTCCCACCCACCTCTACATTTCTCAGACCCTAATACCCTCCCTATGAAGGAAGAAGAATGAGGCAAATATCATGCGGTAAAAGTAGAGTGTGCCAGGCACAGTGGCTCACGCCTGTAATCTCAGCACTTTGGGAAAATCTCAGCACTTTGGGAGGCCAAGGTGGGCGGATCACCTGAGGTCAGGGATTCAAGACCAGCCTGGCCAACATGGGGAAACCCTGACTCTACTAAAAATACAAAAATTAGCCAGGCGTGGTGGTGGGCACCTGTAATCCCAGCTACTAGGGACGCTGAGGCAGGAGAATCGCTTGAACCCAGGAGGTAGAGGTTGTAGTGAATCGAGATCATGCCACTGCATTCCAGCCTGGGTGACACAGCGACTCTGTCTCAAAAAAAAAAAAAAAAAAAAAAAAAAAAAAAAAAAGCAGAGTGCAAGTTGTTAGTATTCATTTACATGATGGTTACATGTTCTATGCACATCCAGCTAAGCGAGCTTTACTTTTTATGAAAACTCACACTCATCCATCCACCCACTCATCAAACAAGTACTTAATGAGTGTGGGGGATGCATAAGGTGCAGTGCTGGGCAGTAGGAATGCAACGATGGACATTTCATTCCTTGAGTGGTTTATGGTGCAGGGGTGCCCTGAGAGGGATGCATAAAGGTGTGCGTGAAAGGGTCGTGGGAGATGCAGATGTCAATAGGCTGTCTTCAGCCATTCCTGTGGCTAATGTCTAAGCAGACACCAGACAGGAGGCAGGAACTGCATTCATCCCACTCACAGTGGCATCCCCAGTGCCTATGATGCAGTAGGCACTCAATAAATAGTTACTGAATTGAATTAAATGGTAAATGGAAAATTTGGAGGCAGAAAGCAGAAGTGGAAGAAACAAATTATACTGTTAATTCTCTTTGCTTTTTAATTCGGTGAGGCTAAGATACACATTTATTCTTCAGATTAGCAAGTTTCCTTGAGGGCAATGTTCTTCAAAATGAAAGAGAAATCTATATTTGTTAAATTAAGCCAACCAGATGGTAACACTGCTCAATATTTCTCCTGGTGTGTCTGTGTGTTAGTGCGGAGGTTTGGAGAACGAGGGGTAGCCAAGTTAAGGAGGATATTAGAACGTGCTGCAGAATAGAATGTACTTTCCATATGTGGGCCTGGTGATCAGACTTGACATTTGCTTTCCAGAACTGTTTCCTAAAGCAACTTTCTTTCATAAAAGACTAACCGACTAACACCCAAAAAAAGGCAGCAGTGGATTTAGATCCCAGTACATGACACTGTAGCTATGACTCTTCATTGCTGGAGGATGGGAGGGTAGGGCAGAGAGCTAAAGAGCATTGTTATACATTCACCAAAGGGGTAAAGCAATGGCACCAGTTCTAAAGGACTGTCAGAACACTGCCAGAATGTAAATCAGAATGAGAACAACAGAATCCTCCGACTCTTTCAACTTTCTGAAAATAACTGATTGCTACAACATTTGGGGCTAAAATATAGGTTGAAAATTATATTTACTGATTGACTTTAAAAAATTTTTACCTTTTAAAATGTTACTTTTTCATTAATGATGTACGGTTTAATGTTGGACGGGAAGGCACAGGGGTTGAATCATCAGAAGTTGGTAACTCACTGCACCGAATGTGTTGAGAGAGAAGCTGCCAGGGAGGGGAGGGCCAAGCTGATGGGGAGGCCACAAGGGGGAGGCCAGAGGCGGGAGGCTGGGGAAACGGGAGTCCAGGCAGTTTCTTGAAAGAGGGAGGTCATTGTCATTAAGGTCAACTTGACCAAGAAAGTGGGGATGGGAAGTGGGGCCTCCCCACCAAGAAACAGCTAGGGGAGGGGACAACTGGAGGGACAATCTCCTCTCCTTCTGCCTTAGCTTCTACTAGCACAGTTTTGGAAAATGAGGGACCCCAAGACTTTCCATGGGGCAGCTGGAGACGTGGAGCTGTCCACACAGGCTTTCTCCTTCAGGGCTCGGCATTCAGTCTCTCTCGGCCTTAGCCGCTCTCTGCCTGTGACGCATGCTCACAGTTTACTGAGTGGGCTTCAAGGGCCAGCCTCCTTATAAGCTATGACCTCTCCTCCCTGCAAGAAAAGCATCCTCGAGCTCATTTAACTAACAGGAAAATTGAGGTCCAGAGAGAGGTAGCAATTTGCTAACATGCAAGACAGGCATAGAGGGACAGCTTAGGCTTAGAGAAGTTAAACAGCCTGTGGCAGCCATGAAGTCGTGCTCCAAGAGAAGCTGCTGCAGGGAGCACAGCGGGGCTGCCATGCCCTAGGTCTTCAGTGACACTCGGGGGTATTAGAGCCAGGCCATTTATGGTCAACAATGAGCTCTTCTCAGAGATAATCTCTGCTTGGGGGACTGCAGGCACCTGGCTGAGACTGTTACAGCTGGACTGCGGCCTGAGGCCCTTCCTACCTGGCTCTGTCCTCCCTGTGCCCTCCCTTCACAGTGTCTGCAGGCCCACAGCCATCTGCGGGCTCTGCCTGCCCCCGTCCCTGTGCCCTTCTGGTCATCTTTCACAGGCTTCCCCACAATGAACCTCTTGCCCATCTAATCCCATCTTAGTGTCTGCGTCTCAGAGGAGCTGCCCTGGCACGTGGCCTGGAGTCACACAGCCAGTAAGTGTGAAGCAGGACTGAAAGCCAGATGCTAGAGCCAGGTCCTTTTAATCCCCGGGCAATTCTGTCTCTGGGAAAGCCATGAAGAACAGGTCAGTACCTTTCTATCTATGTCTCCTTCAAATCACCTGAAAATGACAAACCTTGTTTTTCTAATTTTTTCTGACATAATTAATATTTCTGCTCATTCCCTCCTCCCCAGAAGAGATGCAACTTGTTAGCACAAAAAGGCCAAATGTATTCTCTAAAAATGATCTATCTGGCACTGCATCTACCTAAAAAGAATTTTACTTTCACTACAGAATACAAGAAAAGAAAGGTGATTTATCATGGAAATAAACAGCAGCTTTAGAAAAAGAAAGTGTCATTCTTATTTTTAGAACACCATCAATTCTAAACCAGAGCTGAGCTGACTGCTTCAGCCTCTGAGCAGTATGCTGTCGTCACGTTTGCCTCCAGCTGTTGGGAAAGCACATGGCAGGCACTCATGCCCCCTGTCCTGTGCAGGCCAGCACCTCTTTGCACAAAAACGGTAGTGCCACCTTCATTAGAGACAGCTGCATGGTGTCATGGCAGTCAGACTTCCCTGCAGTGGAATCCCCGAGTCAGGTTCTGAGTTGGTGCTGGGGCAGGAAAACTAAATAATACCTGGGTTTCAGCAGCTCCTGAGGAAGCTTGAATAGCAAGTGGCTGGTGGGAATGTCCCCAAACTGGAGGGCTCCATGATTGGCCTGGGTCCTGGGAAGTGGTGAACAGGCATCTTGCCACACCTTCATGCTCCTTGGGGAGGCCACTGGTGTGTCCTGCAACAGCTGCATGGGAAAAGAGCAACACAATGATCAGGGGAAAGAGTGAAGACTGCTTATCTTGCTTAAGTACATTGCTTAATTTTCACCCTTGATCCTAAGCGAGGAATTCAGTAGGGCAATAGAAGGCCTGGGAAATGGTACCATGGGGATGGGAAGTGTCCACTGAGAGCCCTTCCTGTGGGTCACTGACTGGCATGGAGTGGGCAGAATGGAGATCTCCTTCTTTATTTAGCTCTTTAACTTTCCTGAAGCCAGATCCTCGCAATCCCCATCAGTGCCCTAGTGTGGCTTTGATTTGAGAGCATTTTGCCACCAGGAAGGTGTAAGACAGGGCTAGGAGGCAGCGGGCTCATTCTTTTGGGGTAAACAAAGTTTAGGAGAGTCTAAATACCCCCCTTTTCTCTCCCTCCTTCTTTGGGGAGCATGCATGTTATTCTCATCTTACACAAGTCTGGGTTCTTCTCTGACAGCTGCTGCACCTGGGACCAGTGGCTGCCTGGTGCCCCTTTCCACCACTGGGCATCGGAAGAACCGCAGTGCTGCTTGAGGGACCCAGCATTTGGCCACCAGCACTGAGACACCCACAGCCCGCCAGCGAAACATGGAGCTGCAAACCTGCGGCCATCTCCCCTAACAACCATTCACTTGGGCAGCAGGGCAGGTGAAAGGACCAAGATAGCAGGAGAGAGAGAGAAGGGAGGAGACCACATCCTGTCCCCACTTCCATCAGAGTGACTCATGCAGAGAAGTCTGAACTTTTGAATGGGACTGAGTTTTACTGCAGGAAAACAACCATAATAAATGTTAAATGTGACTAGGAAAATTGTTGGAAGTAACTGAGATTCCCCAGCCCTGCCCCTCTTTTCTCCACCGCAGAGCTCAGGTTCTGAACCGCCCATGCGCTTTTCACAAGCATTCAGAGCTCAGTGGGGATCTCCATCAGTCAAAGCAAAGGGTGGGGATTCACCGTACTAGGGATTGGTTCAGAAATGAACATGTGACCCCTCCCTCCTGGCCAATGAGCCCTGAAAGGAAGTTGAAGGAGGGGCTTCTGATAAAGAATTCCATATTAGCACAAAGAGAAGCCCAGGCAGACTTGGTGCTTCTTGTGCTGGACAGTGTGGTGTGGATGCGATTCCCAGAAGCATGCAGGGTGGAGCCAAGAGAACCAAGAGGAAGCAGAGCCAGCTCCTGATGGGCCAGGCCTCAAGCCTCACCTACCCCTGCCTGGCTAACTGTGTGAGATTATTCATATTGTTTAAGTCATTAACTTTGCAGTGAGTTTTCTGAATCAGCAGCTAAAGGCTTCCCAAAAGATTCACATTCCTTCAGGGGCGGGTTTTCTTCCCTGACCCATTTCCTGGATACAGTGCTCAGAATGCAAACTTGAAATCAGTTATTTAAAATGATGCTTGCACATTGCTGAATGGAGACGTTCTACCGTACCCAATAGAAACTTAAGTGAGTTATTTATATCAGCCAAACCTTGATCCTACTGAGATTAAAACCCAGCCTGGGCTTCTGCCTGGGACTCACACCAGTGGGCCTTGCTCCCTCTCTGGGAGTCTTCTCTGTGTGTCAGCAGCATGAGCATCAAGATGAACAGTTTTGAGAGATAGCCTTTGTCACCAAGTGTCCCTTAATTCTCTTAATGGCATCATCATACTTTAAGGCATCCAGGCTCAAAATCTTGGTCCTCATGGACACCCACCTCCCTGGCCTCTTTCATGCATTTTCTCATGTCCTACTCTTCTTCTGTGTGACGTATTTTGTTTCCACTCCTTCCTTTTCATTTCTAGTGCCTATGCCCTGAAAGTCAGCCCTGACTTTCTCTTTTTTTTTTTTTTTTGCTTTTGAGATGGAGTCTCACTCTGTTGCCCAGGCTGGAGTGTAGTGGTGTGATCTCAGCTCACTGCAACCTCCACCTCCCAGGTTCAAGTGATTCTCCTGCCTCAGCCTCCCCATTGGCTGGGATTACAGATGCCTGCCACCAAGCCTGGCTAATTTTTGTATTTTAAGTAGAGATGGGGT
Source organism: Macaca mulatta (assembly GCF_049350105.2). Lineage (NCBI taxonomy): Eukaryota > Metazoa > Chordata > Mammalia > Primates > Cercopithecidae > Macaca > Macaca mulatta. The sequence continues at coordinate 68,457,126 of NC_133423.1, forward strand.
TTCACCATGTTGGCCAGGCTGGTCTTGAACTCCTGACCTCAGGTGATCTGCCTGCCTCGGCCTCCCAAAGTGCCGGGATTACAGGTGTGACCCACTGTGCCCAGCCAGCCCTGACTCATGCCTGGACAATTGCAGTAGCTTGCCAATCTGACTCCATGGCTCTAGAACTTTCCTACACCAAACCATCCCACCGGCTGCAGCCAGCTTAGTAATCTTTAATCTTTTCAACTGCTTACAGGACTCCTTTCAATAATGTTACACTGACTATAGCAAAATGCCCAACTGATGTAGGTCATATGATGCTTGCCTGATCTGGCTCCAGGGTGTGATTCCAGTTTACCTCTCTCTAGTCCCCTTTCTCCATCCAATTTCCCACTGTTCACCAGGCTCTCTGGGCCTGTAGAGGCCACATGATGTGATCTGAAGAGCACATTCTTTGTGCTTAAGTTTGAATCTTGTGCTCTTCTTGTGCTTCTGGGAATTACATCCTCACTACACTGTCCAGCACAAAAAGCATGGATTCTACCCAGGTTTCTCTTTGTGCTAATATGGAATTCTTTATCAGAAGCCCCACCCTCAACTTCCTCTCAGGGCTCATTGTCCAGGAGGGAGGGGCCACATGTCCATTTCTGAGCCAGCCCCTAGGAAGGTGAATCCCCCCCCTTCGCTTTGACTGATGGAGATCCCCACGGAGCTCTGAGCACCTGGGAGAAGAGCACGTTCTTTGTGCTTAAGAGTCTTAAGTTTGAATTCTGACTCTACCATGTACTGACAGGGTGCTTTTTGGCAACTTTTTTTTTTTTAACCTCTTAAACACTCCATTTCCTGGCCTGTAAGGTTGGTATTTTATTCTGCTCTCAGAGGAGTGTGTTGAGAAGGGAGAAAGAGAGTGTGAAGTCAGTCTGGTGAGGATGCATGTAGCACGTCTTGCACCCGTGAGTCCCAGCCACATCCTGCCTCCGGCTTTGGGCTTCCGCTCGGGCGGCAACAATATTCACTCAGCTAAATTCAACCCACACTCCAGCCCCAGCTCCTGGGTCACCTCCTCCAGAAGAAGCCTCCTGATTCCCATGGCAGGAAAATTCCTGCCGTACCACTCCTGCAGCATCGTATCTTTTCATGTAGGTTTTCATTAGTGTGCATAGTAATAATTAGCATTTAATGCATACTTACTATGTGCCAGGCACTTTTCTAAGTGTTTTGTGTTTATTACTTCATTTAATCCTCACATCAACATCATGAGGTATTACCATTATGTATCTTCATTTACATTGGAGCAAATAGACCCAGAGAGAGGTTTAATAATTGTGCAAGATCACATACCTGATAAATGGTAAAGCCGGATGCAAACCCAGGAAGTCTGGCCCCAGAGTCCAGTACTTAACCACTAAGCTGTGCTGTATTCTCTCTGCTACTGGGCAGAGACTAATGTCCTATTTCATCTAAACCGGGGGCTTACACAAAACAGGCGGAAATGAAATAGTGTATTCGCCAATGTTTTCCACATCAATAGCCGCAGTCCCACCCCATCTGCTGAAGCCCATGCAGAGACTCCTGACAGTCTCCCACCAGATTTCTGCACCTGGGTGTCCTGCAGGTTCCTGTCACTCAATACACCACAAACTCCATTCATTCTCTTTTCCTCCAAATATCTGTCCTTCTCCGTCTCCATGGAGAGGACATCTCCATCCATCCAATAACCCAGACCGGGTGCCTCAGAATTATTTTAACTCCTGCCTCTCCCTTGTCTTCCCAATTCGATTATTGTCTGAGTCATGTGTATTCTATCTTGTAAATAGATTTGAATCCATTTGCTCTCTCCAGTTCACCATCACTGGGCTAATTTAGTCTCTCAATAACTTTCAGCCTTACAATGAAAAAATGAATATATGACTTCATTTCTGATGGGGCAATGCTAAAGATATTCCCATAATGGGAAAATGACAGCCCTTCTGGATTTATGAAGTATATTTCTTCTTAATAGCATAAAACATGTATTTTATTAGGTATTATCTGTTCATGCCCTCCCAAATCATTGTGCAGTGGGGAAATATTGGTAGAGAAGCAGCATGTGGTTGACATTAAGTGGAAAGTGTGTTGAACAGGAGCACATAGCTCTCAAGAGGCCACGGGCTCCTGGGTTGGAACGCCAATTCCACCTTCCACCTGCGGGAGCTTGGGCAGAATTGCTTACCTTTCTATACTGCAGCATAAGGTTAATGAAGGATTTGGTAAGAAAATCCCCTTCGAGTGCATAGTGCAGTGCCTGGCAGATCCAAGGTGCCCACTGTTATCCATTAACCATATTAATTGTAACCTCAAGCCTGGGAAAGTTACATTGTTGACCTTCAGCAGAGCAAGGTGCTCCTTAAGCCCTGATCCTGTGTTCAATTCATCACAGTGTTCTGCTCCTCCAAATAAGGAGTTTCATTTCCTCTCAATCCCTCTCAGTGCTGTACTTCAGAATCACCTGGGGAGCTTCACAAACTACCAATACGCCCACTCCACGAGCATCTGACTTAATTGGGTCGGATGCAGCCTAAGCATTGGGTGTTAAAGCTCCCCAGGTGTTTCTAGTCTGCAGTCAAGGGTATGCCACATTGGTTTTGACAAGGCCCAGATGTATGGGTGTATCTTGTCATAGGAGTTGCATCAGAGTAGAGGGGAAATCTGTGGGCAGGAAGAGGAGCACGGCCCTTATATTCTATAGAAAAACACAGGACCTGCTGGGGACACAGCAGAAATGTTAAAACAGCATGACATCAGCTATAGAAATTAAGAAACCTAAGTCATGGTTTTGTTCGGTGAGTGCAAAACTTGCCAACTTCTCATCAAGATGCAAAATAAAAGCTAAAAAGAAAACCACTTTGACATTTTGGTGTGATTCAACTGTTGATAACCCATCAATCCCACTTCATGGATTGGTGATCTATCACCCCCTTCCCCAGTCTCTCCCACAGGGCAGGCTCAGGGGAATCCTCCAGGGAGGAGTGAAACCCAGGGTTAGGTTTGGACACTTACCTGATTGATACGGAAAGTCTTGGCCTTGTTAAACCTGGTAGAACCCTGAAGCAACATTAGAAAAGGTGGTTTGTTTAAACTGCAGCCTCCCAGGGACACATCTCTCTTGAGGGAGTTACTGGCCAAATCTAGGACTTCGGGACTCAGTGATAACCTGGAAAAAGGGCAGAAATGAAAGATGCTGCCAAACTTGGACATGTCGAGGAAGACCCGCTGGTCGAGAGAGCTCATTTCAAAAACTACATGTTTTGGGCATGAAGAGGGGTTGGTTAATGGGTACAAAATGCAGTTAGATAGAAGGAATATGATCTAGTGTTTGGTAGCACAATAGGGTGACTCAAGTTAACGATGATTTATTGTCTAATTTAAAATAGCTAGAGGAGAAGATTTGGAATGTTCCCAACACAAAGAGCATGACGAATGCTTGAAATGAAGCACATTCCAGTTACCCAGATTTGATCATTACACATTGTAGGCCTGTATCAAAATATCACATGTATCCCACAAATATGTATTAATACAACGGTTATGTAGCAATACTTTTTTTAAAATTACACATTCTTATGGTCATGGTTCCTAGGGAAACTTTCCTCTCCTACTTTAATATCACCTCCAGAAGCCAGCGAGGAGCCCAAGAAACTTTTATTGACTCGGGATTGTGGCAGGATTGTGGGAGGGCTGAGATACTATAGTTCTTTCTTTGAAATGGGTATCACATGGAAATACAAAAGCAAAATATGCACAGAGGGGGAAGATGGGCTCTGGATGATACTGAATGATGGTAAATATAAGGAAACTTCAGAGGTGAGTTTATGGAAGGATTTGTCCGACTATGAGGAGGAAAGTCTTGGACAAATGTGCTTTATCTCACAATTCTTGTCCAAGCCTTATCATGGCAGTAAGCTGTTGCTGACAACCCCTGTGCCTTCCCCATCCCTCCCATTTCCTGCTCCAGTCCCTGAATTAGATGTTCAAGGAAGATGTTTCATCAACCAGGAGGAGAATGAGAACTCTAAGCCTCACCCTGGCCAAGGAGGATGGAGCCCTGATGGGTGGGAGGCTCCCTGTCATGGTAGCCTGAGAATTCCAGCCTGAGGTTCATAGCCAGAACCAGGCCCTCTCCTTACCCTGGAGAAGATTTTGCCTCTTATCTAAAAACAATCATTTTGCATCAAAAGAAAATATGTAAACACATGCATGCAAGCCCCAAGCGCTACTCTCTCTCTATTCAATATCACGTTCAACATTGTGGTGATTTGGCTTCCTAGCACAGCACTGGTCCATGCAATTCCTTGGCCCTGAAAACCATGGAGAGCTGATTAAATCTAATTGCACAATCTTGATTATAATGCAATAAAATTTCAGTGAATACTTTTCAGGGCCATAATCTGAAGTTAATTTTAATGAGGCCTTTCCCAAGGTTACATGCCAAAGCTGCTCCTCCAAAGGGAGGCCGGGCCCAGGGGTTTTTTGTGGATTTGTTTTTTAATGGATGTATCTGGCCAAAGATGGCATTTTGAAAGACTGTGGCATGTGGGCCTCATGCAGCATACGTTGACAAAGCTTTGTTAAATGGACCAAAGAGATACCCTTCCCATGGGCAGGCCATTCTCATCAGTTACCCACAAAGACAGGATCACCTACCTCTGGACAAAAACATTGCTGATACAACCCTCAAAATTGCTCCCGCCCAGACGCAGAGACTGCTGGGAACTTGAAATGCGATTTAGCCTTTGGTTATTTCTCAGAGGCTGGTCATCGATGAGAAGCCGTAGTCTAAAAGGGAAGAAAAGCAAATCAAGGGTGAGAACTGCTGGATAAAAGGGCCCTTGCCATGTGGCCAACTCACTGTCTATGACTCAGACTCAATATTTGTTATCTAAAATAACTAGCGAAACTAGACTTTATTAAGAGCATTACAATTTTTTGCATGTATTTTGCACATAACATTTTTATTAAAATGGGTGTATCTTGCCAAAGATGACATTTTGAAAGACCGTGGTATGAGAGCCTCATGTACAGAAAGTGCACAGACTATATGTGTTCAGCTCAACGAATTTTTGCAACAGAAATACACCAACATTACCAGCACCCAGATAAAGAAACAAAACAGAGTAGCATCCCAGGAACCCTGTTGTGCATTCCCTTTAACTCTGTAGCCTCCCTCCCTCTATCCTGAATTCTGATGGAATGGATTAGTTCTTGCCTGTTTTTGAACTTTATACAAAGGAAATTATATGAGATGAACTTTTACGGGTGACTCAATGTTTTCCACATTATGTTTGTGAGGGTCATTCATGTCGTTATATACAGTTCTAGATCCTTCTTTCTCATTGCTATATAGCATTCCATTTTGAATATACCACAATTTATCCATCCAACTGATTTATTTTTTAAATTTGATTTATTTACATTTTATTTTATTTTATTTTTCTTAGAGACATGGTTTTACTATGTTTCCCAGGCTGGTCTCGAACTCTTGACCTCAAGCAATGCTCTTGCCTCAGCCTCCTTAGTTGTTAGGATCACAGACACGAGCCACCATGGGTGGCAATTTATTTTTTTATGAAGAAATTGATATGGAATAAGGAAGAAGGACAAGACTTATTAGTAAAGTATTTTTGGCATCAAGGACAAATATTTTGCAAAAAGATACCGGAAAATTCCATTAAATGAAAGAGAGTAAAACTCACTCACAGCTCTGACAGAAGTATTATTCCACTTACCCAGAGTTGTCGCTTATTACAGATACATAGTGCAGCAAACCATCCATATACGTCTGTGGAGATTTAAAAATTGGGCTGCCGCTATCCCTGGTGCTCAATTCAATGTGACCATCTTCCAGAGTGACCTGCAGGGTGCTTGTCTGAAATCATCATAGAAAATACCCATCAACTAATTTGCATTTAAGGATTATGCCTGTATCCGTACTGAATTTATCATCCAAACCATGTATAAAACAATCAGGATGTTTTGACCCAAATGCTTTGAGTTTGCTTTTTGCTCTAACGATTATTTTTTGCATATTTGACTCCATGTTTATAAATAGACAAATCTTATGCAAATTATGCCAACACTGATGAATTTGCCAAAAACATTTTTTGGACCTACATTCATTAAGCCAATTTAATTTCTCAATCGACTACACAAAACAGTTAAAACATTTCTAAATTTTTCTATTTTATCTTATTATCATTATTATTTGAGACAGGGTCTTGCTGTCTTGCATAGGCTAGAGTACAGTGGCACTCTCCCAGGCTCAAGCGATCCTCCCACCTCAGCCTCCTGAGAAGCTGGGGCCACGGGTGCACACCACCACAGCCAGCTAAGTTTGTAATTTTTTGTAGATACAGGATTTCACTATGTTCCCTAGGTTGGTCTCAGACACCTGGGCTCAAGAGATACTGCTGGCTTGGCCTCCCAAGGTGCTGGGATTACAGGTGTGAGCCATCATGCCCAGCCTAAATTTTTCTATTTTTATTTTTCTTTTGCTGAAGTTATTTCTATCAGGATCAATTCATTGCTAAATAAATTTTACAGCAAAGACTTGATTCCTTAATTTTTAATATAAGAATATTACAATGATTTCTTCTCTTCAGTCATTATAAATTTTTTACTTCCTAGTCATTATTTCTGGGAAGTTCAATTCTCCATGTCAAACTCTGAAGATCTAAATTTTGGCAAGATAATTTGACTCTTCCTGTCAATCATTAATTTTAAAAATGTGCAATCTCAGCACTTGTCATTTCAATTTTGTTCATGTTTTTTCTACCAAGTATAATTTCTGCAGTTTTCAACAAGATGTGATTCTTTGGTAAGATTTCAGTCTAAAACAAGTTTTACAGTGTGTGGTTATAGCCATTGTTGATTTTACTTTGTGTTAACTTTTTTTCAATTGGCAATATTCATTATGAATTGCATAAAATAATGCTGACTTATATGTATCTTTAGCTAACCCATTATGAAATTGAGGGCAACGTCCCTATGCTATTTCCAGGATTCCCCCATTGTCCAGGGTGGATCTAATCTTTTGCTAACCGAATTCTTCCCTCTGCTCTTGATCATTTTGTGAATTGTGTACTAAGTGTTCCTATATGTGGCAGAGGAAACAAGTGTCGGGTATCATAAGAGCTAGATCAAAACATCCTGCTTTCATGGAAAAGCCACCCCCACAGTCTGTCAGCATGTGCTTCTTTAGGGCTCATTTTAAAAGTAAGACCTCAGGGACTGGTGAGCAAGCCACCAAGAGAGGGGCGGCCTTCCTAATATTACAGAGCCACAGAGTCGGCCACCGTCTATTTTCTTAACAGATACTAGAATTCTGTTGTGCTCTGCAATCCTAAAGAAACAAATTCAGAAATAATCACACTCTACTTCTATTTAAAAATTCCACTAATTCCACAAATACTCATTTCTAAATATTAGATGACTTCTATACCTACATAACCACACTAGCTAAATCCACTTACGTTACAGAGGGTACCTCCTTGTGGAAGAGAATTTATGTGGCTCTGTTGTACATGACGAAAGAGCAAAGGATCTTATTTTCTACAATTCCCCAGGTATAAATATTGTCCAACTAGCTGCTGCTGCAAAAAGGCAGTCTAGAGAGCTGCCTTTTATGCAATCAAAATGGAATCATAGGGACACACTCTGATTTTCCTTCTGAGCTCTGAAACTTTAAGCTACATTATTAACTGCAGTAGTTATAATCCACCTTAACTCTTACTATAAAATATACCTGAAAAGAATAAAAATGAGTCTGCGAATACACACAAATGCAACTCTGTAAATTATAATGTTACTTTCTAAACCTGATTTATTTGAGGACCTACCCCAGAGTGGGGAATAATGTTCATGGTTGAACTATACAATAGCATTTACTGTGTGATGATAGAAAAAATGTCCAACTCCACCACTTTCAAAATCTCTCTATTGTTTTTAACATCAAACTTTGAGTCAGGTTCAAATCTTGTTTGATATTAATGCACTATTTCATACCCATGTTTGATGACTTAATAATATGCCACTGGGTTGAAAAGTCTGAAATCCAAATGAGGCCTGAAGGTGGTCAGTAAGCGGTGAGCCCAGATTAGTGAAACTCAATTGTCCTCCTCTGGAGAATGAGGCAGATCGCACAAGCTGAAATGCAAACATGGAATAAATTACTGGCATTGTAATCATTTCTTGGCTGAAATATAGTACCTTACCCGATCTCACTTTACCCAAACTGATTAATGTGATTTATGTAGCCTCAGAAAGAAAGAGAGCTTACTTTGCTGCATGATAAGTCAGCAATCATCTGTAAGTTTTCATGTATATAGTTGGCCTTCCTGCTTTCCTACAAATTTAATGTGCAAACCTGCAAAGGTTCAGCACCTTGCAAGCACATGGGGAGTGCATATGAGCCAGTTCACTATAACACCGTGTGCTACCAGAAAGAAGTCAAAAGTTACTGTGTTAATGGATACAGAAGGCGGGTTGGCTGAGAAGCACTCCTTGACGAAGTTCTGAACCTTCACTTACCTTCCAGTCTTCCGAGCACTTTTTGGTTACTCCCACAGTATCGTTCAATCTAACGACACCACTGGTTTTCTTCAAATTTTTCATGCAGCCTCGGAAAGCAGGCGTAGAAATGTTAAATCTGATTAGGAACACAAATAAAAGGAAGAGATGCATCATGCCAGGCTCACATGAAATCAGAGCTGAAACGCTGTGCTCTTTAGTACTTTTCACCCATACACGAGTATGTGTTTTATGTTTATCCTTTCTCATGGGATTCCCATAATGCCACTTATTTTATGATGCTGGGAGAACCGACTTCCTTTCTGTGGAAGTTTACATTCTCAGCTTTAAAAATGCAGACAACAATGTTAACAGAAGAATGGCCAGCGGCTGCAAAAGGTACAAAGACAGAGAAGATGCACAATATCTAGAACTTCCTGTCCCTCTCCCTGGAGTCACGGCATTGCACGGTGGACAGGACATGTCTTAATAAGTTAATAGATGATATATGATATACGTATATATAAAGTAATCAATCATTTATAGGAAGCAGGAACGCTCTAGAAAACTTTTTGCTCTTTTTTTCTGTTCACTGTTAAGTTAGCCACTGTAAAGTCAGAAGAAACAAAGTGTTACTTTTTGGTTCTATTCAGTTATGAAAAATGTAGCTTGACTTAATCAGTGCCAAGCTGAAACAATGGAACACATTGTCCAGGTTCATATGCTGCTGTGTCTACCACCTCCTACCTGTGGGGCCTGGGCAACGGGTTATTGCCAGGATTAAAATAATTAACGGGCCGGGTGGGGTGGCTCATGCCTGTAATCCCAGCACTTTGGGAGGCCAAGTCAGGTGGATCACTTGAGGTCAGGTGTTCGAGACCAGCCTGGTCAACATGGTGAAACCTTAACTCTACTAAAAACACAAAAATTAGCTGGGCATGGTGGCAGGCACCTGTAGTCCCAGCTACTCAGGAGCTGAGGTTGGAGAATCACCTGAACCTGGGAGGCGGAGGTTGCAGTGAGTCGAGATCATACCACCATACTCCAGCCTGAGCGACAGAGTGAGACTCTGTCTCAAAAAACAAAAACAAAAACAAAAAAAACAAGTTAACGTACAGCAAGAGCTTGCAGCAGTGCATGGCACCTGGGCGTGAATGCTCAGCAGGGGTTTCTGAGAGGCAAAATTGTGCTGCTGTGGACCAGCCAAATTGCCTGGGTTCAAGTTCCGTCCCTGCTAATTGAACAGGCAACTTCTCTTCTCTGTGCCTCTGTTTCCTCATTTAGACAATGGGAATATGTGAGTCTGTTTCATAGGGTTGTCATAAGTCTAAGAAAGTTAATATGTGTAACACACTCAAACAGTGCTTTATACAGAGTAAGGACTCAATGTGAGATCGTCAAGTTAGTAACTACTCCCATATTACCGTTCTTATATAATGAGAGCAATTTCTAAAGCAGCTCTTTCTAAATGGTCCCATGGCACTTCCCCTTTGATTTGACTTCTGGATCTGTCTGGAGCTGAATGTGCATAAAGCATTCACACACATGAACTGACTGAAGTCCAGGCAAATATTTGTGTTTCTTAAACAAATGATGTCCTAAGAAAACCCAAAGCTGATTTCATTCTAAATCCCTAATGCAGCTTACTTTTCTAAACGGAAAGGTGTCTGCATTCATTTTAACCCAATTCGTTAGAAACAGTTGGGCTATATGTAATAGGCCTACAATTAAATTTCATTAAAAGGAAAAGAAAGAAACAAATCTTCACTGGCATTACAGTATGAGCCTAATCATTTTATAAAGATGGCCTTTTGTCTCAGAAGAGGAGGAGGGTTCATTTTCATTCCTGGAGCTTGCCTATTTATACATGGTTTTAGGTCCATTCTTCTTTGGGTTTCAACATATCTCTTGGACAGCAACATTCCAGATGTCCCTCTCTCCATAGATTATTGGTCAAAGAAAGATGGTTGCAGGAAAGTAAAATAGTGGGAGAGAAAGGCAGTTAACAGACACAGACCACCTATTTTGCACAAAGCTCTAAGAATACAACTTACAATAACATTTTGAGGGAGGTATTTTCTCTTTTATATTATTTTATTTTATTTTAAGTTCTAGGATACATGTGCAGGAAGGACAGGTTTCCTATCTAACATTTATTGAGCACTGACCATGTGCTGACCTCTGCTAATTCCTTTACACTCTTTGAATCTTCCAACCACGCTAAGAGATAGGCAGCTACTGTGCCCTTATTACAGATGTAGCAATGAGGCATTGAGAGGCTAAGGCCTTGCCTAAGGTCACACAGCTGGTAAGTGGCAGAGCTGGGGTCTGTACTGTCAGTGTGTCACACAGGTTAGTGAGGCTTGAAGCCCTTGCTTTTTACGCTTACAGTTGGTATTCCTGCAGCACTTGGAAGTGCCTCGTGCCTTCTTCTAGAAGAGTTACCTACAGCAGAAGTGTTAAAACGGAAGAGATTCACTTCCACTATTCCTGGGGGGATTCTTGTTACTTGGGTTACCTGAGGACCCACAGTTCTACATTTACTCCAGGATGCAGGGTCTGAACATCCTTGCTAGAGGAATGTCATTGCACTGGGGCATGAATTGCTGTGTTAGCGGGTTCCTGCATTGGGGTATTTATGTATACTTTGGGCCAATCTGTCCACAGAAGCTTAGCCAGCTCCATGGCTGCTGCAGGCCAACTTCAGGGAGCAAAAAGAACAAAAGGCAGCCCTAACCTCAGTGTTGGGTACTTAGTCGATGTTCAGCAGATTTCTGATTGATTTTTACTTTGTGGATCATTTTCATTTTAGTGTTTATTATCATACTCTGTAAACAATGGTGTAGGTCCTCAAGAAAAATGTCCTCATTGGTGTCAGATCCTTTGGCATCACCAGGGATGACTTGCTCTTCTCCTGGTAAGGAGATGGGATTAACAGAATGATTTCTGATTATGATCCGAAACAGGCCATTCCAAGATCTGGGTCCCCATTCCCAGAAGAAACACTATAGTGAGAGGGGGAAGAAACAAACTACGCACAAAATCCCTTGAGCAAAGCTGAGTTCGTGATTACACCTGCTTGCTTTGCTCCACCTTAAGTTTGAGAACTTGTCTAAAAGGTCCCTCCATTTATGCCGGCACCAGAACACCTCCCTGGTCTGGAAGAGTCGGCTGGTTGCCCCTACAGAGCCTGGCTGTGGATTACCCATGGAACTCCTCTGTGCCCGCCCCACCTCCCAGTGACTCATGCCCAGTGGCAGTTTCAGGAATCTCTGGGCCACCAAAGACTCCACCAGAGGGATGAGGCAAGGCCCAGAACAGCTGACTATTCCTTAGCATTTCGCTTTTGAGAGAGTGAAGGGCCACTGAAATCTTTTGACTGGCCTCTATCTCCTGCATTTTCCATGTTCCCGTGATTTTAATAAAAAGTCAAAATATAGGCCAGGCATGGTGGCTCACGTCTGTAATCCTAGCACTTTGGGAGGCAGAGGCAGGTGGATCACCTGAGGTCAGGAGTTCGAGACCAGCCAGACCAACATGGCAAAACCCCATCTCTATTAAAAATACAAAATTAGCCGGGCATGGTGGCAGGCACCTGTAATCCCAGCTACTCGGGAGGCTGAGGCATGAGAATTGCTTGAACCCGGGAGGTGGAGGTTGCAGTAAGCTGAGATTACGCTGTTGCACTCCAGCCTGGGCAACAAGAGCGACACCCCGTCTCAAAAAAAAAAAAAAAAAAAAAAAAAAGTCAAAGTATAAACTTATCCAGAAAAAAGGAAGCAGTCCCTTGTTTGGAAGATCCCAAAATAAGTTACTAAGAAAATTCTGGGCCAGGCGCGGTGGCTCACACCTGTAATCACAGCATTTTGGGAGGCCGAGGTGGGTGGACTGCCTGGGCTCAGGAGTTCGAGACCAGCCTGGCCAATATGGGGAAACCCCGTCTCTGCTAAAAATACAAAAATTAGCCAGGCATGGTAGCACACGCCTGTAATCCCAGCTACTCAGGAGGCCGAGGCAGGAGAATCACTTGAGCTCAGGAGGCCGAGGCTATAATGAGCCAAGATGGCGCCACTGAACTCCAGCCTGGGCGACAAAGCAAGACTCTGTCTCAAAAAAAAGAAAGAAAATTCTGGACTGGGCACAGTGGCTCACGTCTGTAACCCCAGAATTCTGGGGGTGGGAGGATCACTTGAGGCTAGGAGTTTGAGACCAGCCTGGGCAACACAGCAAGACCCCATCTCTACAAAGAATTGTTTTAAAAAAGCAAATTATTTATATGCATCTCTATATCTATATATTTCTTTAATGCATGGAGATGAAAAGGCGAATAAAGGTTGAGTGTGAATTAACCTAAAGTTTTGCTGAGCCAAAACCAAAGCCACCTCTTTTGTGGTTCTACCTACTGCCCTTTTCTAGAAAACCTGGATTGACTGGCATCCACATCACTGTCTAGCGGCCTTGCGTTAATATCATGCAAACACAAACCACCCACCAATGGGTTCCATATTGGCTCAGTTTGAGAATTCCTCCTGGCTCTGGGTAAGCCCACTGGCCTCTGCTACCTCAATGACTACATGGCCCAGGCTTCATTTACCCTTCTCCAGACTGGCCTCCTTTCCAGAGGCCCAGGCCGTTTTGTGCACCTGCTTGTGGGCATCTCCACCTGGCTGTGTCTCAGGCTCCTGGACTAAGCCTGTCGCAGACTTAACTTGTCACCCCACTCCTCCACTGGTGTGTTCCATCTGCCAAGGGCTTAGCCAAAAACGAGGCATCATTCTTGACTGCTTTTCCCCTTTATTCCCCAACCCAAGCCATTGTGCAGTGCTGCCCGTTCGCCCAGGTTCCTAAATATATTTGGAACCTGATCCCTGTTGCTCACCTGCACAGCTACTCCTTGGGCCAGGTCACCCTCATCACTCACCTCTGTTAATACACTCGGCCTCCAGCCACTCTACCTGCCTCTGCCCTGCACTAGAGTGAGCTACTGAAAACCGTAATTTGGTCATGGCCTTTCTCGGCTGAAGTCTCTCCAATGGCTCCTTACTGTGACTTTCAAGGTACTCTGTGGTCAGGCCCCTGCTGCCCACATCAGCCCTATGGGGCATCCCTATCCCACTTCCTGCTGTACTCCAGCTCTTCGCAAGTTCATGCTTTCTCTATCCAGCTTTGGTGCTTCACATACGCTGACTGCTAGCATCTCTCAGGTCCTAGCTGGAGGTCACTTTCCTGATGGTCCCAACTGGATTAGGTTCCCTCCTGGCTTCTGTCAGCACCCTGAGCTTCCCCCTACACACGTCATGTTCTCCTGTAGTGACTGTCTCTCTTCTGCTCTTCTCCAGGCTCCACCCTGCTCACTGTTGTCTCCTTGGCACCTGTCACTCTGCCTGAGGCCCATTAGGCACTCAGTAAATCCTGTGTAATGAATGAATACGTGGTAACTCTCAAACATACTCAAAAGTACTTGAAAAAGCTGACTACCTTGAATGATTTTATTTTATTCCATTTCATGGAAATAAAATCAAGATGACTGACAATTCATAACTGGCTATTCATGGCTGAATTGCCTTTTAATATTGACAATATTAGATATTAATATAATCTCACTGGCTCTGAATTTCTTCGTTTGTAAAACTCAGGGGTTACATACCACGATCTGCAAGCTCCTTCCAGAGCCCAAGGAGTAAAGACGTTCACCCTCAGCTTCTATTAAAGTGCCCAGCTTTCCCATTTGCATTTTTGTCTTTGGAGGCAACTCTGAGAACTTTAAAACAAAGATTAGTGCCTGACTACGCAGAATGGACAGATGCCCACATGTAGAAGGACTCTAGAAGAAAGAATACCTTGGCATGACACCTTATAAATCACCTCTAGTTCCTTCCAAGTGATGTGTAAGTTCGCAAAAGAGTAAACTAGCTTCAGATCTCGTATAAAAGTCATCATAACCTAACCTCCTGGCAACACTCTTACTTAGTCATGAGGCTGCACGAATCCTTCTAGGATATGTTCTGTCCACACACTACTGTCAGCTATCGAAAAGTTTTCCGGGAGGATACAAATGAACAAAATGGTTATTTTTAAGTGCATTCCAAAATGGTGGGATTTTTTTTTCCCATTCAGATAAAGCTTTACTGCCTTTCACATTAATTCATTCATGTGTTCATTCATCTAAGAAACAGTTATGTACCAATTCCACACTCGATAGCACGCAAGGAGCAGGTGATGCAGAAGTGAAGGAGACATACTGTCTCACATTCACCAGAGACTTCCTGAAGGTGGAAACCTCAGCTTTCAGTTCCCGGGAACGTCTATCAGGCCTCGGGATGCCCACGCTCTCCTATACAGCCTTCAAGGGCCCAGGGCCACAGCCTCTGTTCTACTTGTCACCAGCATTGTCAACCCTACTATATTCTTTGTGGTCTCTCCCCTCCCAAGAATGACAATGGCAGTGACACACAGTTCCCCCACCTTTCTTCTTTCCACTGCGCAGTCTCATTATTCAGGATTCAAATCTGTTTTACTCTGTTGACTATACTGTTAATACAGAAAAGTTAACTTTTTGCGTTTGTTTGTTGGTAAAATTTAAAAAGGCAGTTTTTTTGGGTCACAATCATAACCACTAACAGAGGCAATCTGGTTTTAAAAAAATCATCTTACCTTTCCCTGATTGCAATTGGAATTCCTCCCAGATAATATGTGCTGAAATCAAATACTTCACCATCAATTATAGTGTTTTGAAAGTCCACATTTATCCACATACGCTTTTGGACTTTTCCAATTTTGATCTGAATCTGAAATAAATGAGAGATGAATCAGCAAGCTAGGGAAAATAAGAGAATCCTATTCACAGGGGTTCAGAACTATCATGTTTTTATTTATCTTCCTCCAGATTCATTTATATACATAGTAGGAAGGCTCTGAGCAGTAGCATTTTTGGATAAAAATATGATACTAAAACATTTTAATATAAATGTTTGCATTTGAAGTTAACCGTGTTTTATAGATGTCATGTATATGTTACACATTTCAGGCCGAAATGTGCAAATTTTAAAAGGATATATCCCTCAGTTAACATCCATAAGTTTATCTGGTAATAGGAAGGGTTTTATTTATTTATTTGGGGCACTGACTTAATTTTAAAGGACTAAGAACACTTAACAATTCAAGTAAACAGACTCAAAGGGTGTACCGAATGGTCTCTGCCGTTGTTTATGGCGTCTCCAATTCCTCTCTCTTTTGGTGGCTCTGAATTCAGTTTGTATCTCACCATGAGCTTGCCATCTTCTATATTTAGAGATATGAAGCGATCCTAGGACAGGGGAATAATGCAGATTACCAGAAGCCTTGGCTGAAGAAGAGACAGAGCATTGAAACTCGAGTTATTCTCACGGAAACCCCTGCTCTCAGCTTCAGCTGCTGCCTTAGTGAAAAGGGATAATGGTGCTGCAACAGCCACCTCACGGGATGGGGTGATGGTTCAGTATTGTAAGTGACGTTAAATGTCATGCACAGTGGTTGACACACAGGACGGACACAATAAATGCTAGCTAAGATCATGATTTTGTTTCGTATGATCCATAACTGGCATGTAAAGATGGAGACTGAGAAGATGCAGATCATTAATATTATTTGAAAATATGAGTGCCTTTTAGAGAGAGGCGTGGTCTTACACAGACGTCAGATACCTTCCACCATCTGTTTTCTGACTGATTCTTATGTCTCTGTCTCGTTTGTTGGTTTATCCCCTTCTACCTTCCATGTCAGTGTCGGGGATCCCACCCAGGATTCCTTCCTCCCCCACACCACTCCGTTCCCTTGACAATCACAGGCTGTCGGCTATCCTGTAGCTCCAATCCAGGTGTACTCATGGGCTCCAAATTGTTCTCCCCAGCCTAGACCTGTCTTCAGGGCCAGGTCTGCACACCTGATTCCCTTGTTGTTATTGCTTTGCTTGCATGACTCACAGAGACCTCAAATTGAGAATATCTCACACAGAACGTACGACCTACATGCCTCCCACAGGCTGCCAAGCCTGCCTCTCCTTCCTTTACACCGGGTGCATGTGCTACCCCCTCCCAGCCTGCCCCTGGCATGCACGTGTGCAGCACACACACACATCACCTTGCTGAGCAAGCCACAAACCTAGGAGTCATTTTTTTTCTCACCCCTTTATCAGAACCTAAGAATCATTCTTGATCCTTCCCTCTCTCGCATCCAACATAATCTCATGAATTCTCCATTCCTAACTCTCTCTTTATGTCATCCAACCTAGTCTCAGCCACAACATTTTAGCCAGTCCCTGCAGCAACAACCCGCTGGTCTCCCTGTGTCCCCCCGCAAGTCCATTCCCCTCTACAGCCAGAGTAGTCTTTGAAAATGCCAGTGGGAGCCTGTGACTCTCCTCGGCTGTCAGGATGAAGCCCTGACCCCTGCCAGATGCTGTGTGGCATCTGCCTCTCTCTCAGCACTGCCTCTGGCTCTCCAGCCCCGCAGACACTGTTCCACTGAGTGCTCCCTGACCTTCCAACTCCCAGGCCTTCTTCATGCCTCTCCCTCTGCCTGGATCCCCCGTCTGCCCTGTCCCCAGGTCCCGTTCAAATGCTGTCTTCTACCGGTCCTCCTGATCTCAGAGGAAGCACTTCCTTTGCTCAAGTGTCTTTTATGTTGTACATCCTCATTTCACTCACAAACATTTCCTCGATACAGCTCTTCACAGTTGTGATGAAATAAACAACCTATTAACAGCATTCCTTTGCATATTCTTTTCCTCTAGATTATAAAATCCCGGAGGGCGGGAGCCTTGTCTGTCTTTGTCATTATTGCATCTCCATCACGGTGTGAAACATATACTTGAATCAGCTACTTCCCTAAAGTAAGCTGAGCAATTTCTGACTTAGGGCTTGAAGGCTTTGCTTTTACGCAGTTCCTTAATGATAAGAATGCCTCTCTTTGAGGTCCAGGGACCGAGTTCTTTCTAAGAGGAAAATCACTCCTTATCCGGTTCCTAAATCTTGCCTTTGGGAGTCAGCTTAGGTTGATCAACTCATAAACATCAGAGTTACACCAATTTACTGAGAGTCATGAGCCTTCCTACGTAAAGCAGCTCTTTAGGTCGTTTCTTATGTAACGGCATTATGTAAGTTTTCTTATTATGAGTAGTATTTCCGGTTCTTAGTCTCCAAGAACTTCAAATTATAGTACAAAGAAGACCTTGTTTTGTAAAACAACTGCCTTGTCCTGAAGATGCTAGATGACTTCTCTGCTCTATGTATCCTTCAGGCTGTCTGGAACCTTCCCAAAACATCAGAACTGGTTCAGCCTTGGAATCTCCTGAAGGGTCCAGACCAACCCCAGAGAGGAGAGTTGGCCCCGGTCAGTGTCACCGCCCTGCAGGTAGAAGGCTCTGGTAAAATCCCAAGCTCCTTATCAATCCCATGTTCTCAGACCACCAGAAAGCCTTTGGGCTCACCCACATTTCTTCAGAAATACTCCCTGTGAGACCCACTACAGAAGCTCCTACTCACCGGAGCGTTCAACTCCAGGCCCGCTGTAGGTGTAAAGCAGCAAACATCACGCCAACTCTCCATCAACCAGCAGAGGGCGCTGACGATCACTTGTAGAGTGTCACTTTGGACTTCTCTAACCTAATAGATTTTAGAAGGTCTCTAGAAACCTCAGCTACTCGAAAACAGAATTTTCAGTGTCTTGAGAAGGCAAACATGCCGACAAAGAAACAATCCCACACAGCCTGGTAAGAATCAGACCAAGATGGAAAGAGCAGGAAGTCAGTTTAGATCTTAGAGATCCCAGGAAGCTTTCACATGTTTTGAGTCAGAATAAGTAGATTCTTAGGCAAGCAGTGGTTCTCAAAGAACAAAACTGATAATAAAATAGGAAAAGGGGAGATTTCTCCCACATTTTGGTGGCATGTTCTCAAATTCCTGATTACTTGCCCTCATTAAAATAGACATTAATGGAACAGAATAGAGAGCCCAGAGATAAAGCCACACAACTACAGCCATCTGCTCTTTGACGAAGTCAACAAAAACAAGCAATGGGGAAAGGACTCCCTATTCAATAAATGATGCTGGGATAACTGGCTAGTCATATGCACAAGATTGAAACTGGACCCCTTCCTTTCACCATATGCAAAAATCAACTCAAGACTGATTAAAAACTTAAGTGTAAAATGTAAAACTATTAAAAAAAAAAAACCCTTGAAGAAAACCTATTTTAGACATAGAAATGCCTAGAAATACCATTCTAGAAATAGGCCTTTGCAAAGATTTCATGATGATGACCCCAAAAGCAATTGCAACAGAAACAAAAATTGACAAATAGAACCTAATTAAAGAGCTTCTGCACAACGAAAGAAACTATCAACAGAGTAAATAGACAACCCACGGAATGGAAGAAAATATTTACAAACTATGCACATGAAAAAGGTCTAATATTCAGAATCTATACAGAACTTAAATAATTAACAAGCAAAAACAAAACAATCCCATTAAAAATGGACAAAGGACACAGACTTTTCAGAAGACATATAGGCTGCCAGCAAGCATATGAAAAAATGCTCAATATCACTAATGATTCGAGAAATACAAATCAAAACAATGAGATACCATCTCATACTGGTAAAAAAGGCAATTATTAAAAAGTCAAAAAATAACAGATGCTGGTGAGGTTGTGGAAAAAAGGGAATGATTATACACTGCTGGCGGGAATGTAAATTAGTTCAACCACTGTGGAAAGCAGTTTGTCTATTTCTCAAATAACTTAGAACTACCATATGATCCAGCAATCCCATTACTGGGTAGACGCCTGAAGGAATATAAATCATTCTACCATAAAGGCAAATGCACGTGAATGTTCCTTGCAGCACTATTCACAACGGCAAAGACATGGAGTCAACCTAAATGCCCATAAATGGTAAACTGGATAAAGAAAATGAGGTACATATACACCATGGAATACTACACAGCCATAAAAAGAATGAGATCATGTCCTTTGCAGCAACATGGATGAAGCTGGAGACCATAATCCTAAGCGAACAAACGTAGGAACAGAAAACCAAATACCACGTGTTCTCACTTATAAGTGAGAGTTAAACATTGAGTACACATGGATGCAAAGAAGGGGCCTACTTGAGGGTGGAAGTATTTTTTAAGGACAGAAAAACTACCTATTGAGTACTACGCTTATTACCTGGGTGATAAAATAATCTGCACACCAAACCCCTGTGACATGCGATTTACCTACATAACAAACCTGCACATGTACCCCTAAAACTAAAAATGTTTTTTAAAAATTACATTTCCTAGCCAACAGAAAGAAAGTATAACTGGGTGGAGGAAAAGGATGTAGGTAATATTTGCACATTGTTTTCCAGATCTAGTGGGTCGTTTATAACAACCCAGTTATCTCTAAATTGCTAAACAAAATGAATATATTTGGTTGTATCTGGATGCTTGTTATAGATTACCCCGTTTTCTGCGAAGAACAGCAAGCCTCTATCCACGGTGGTCTGAATTGTCTGCCCAAAGGTTGGGATGGAAGCATGTGGTTGAGTTGGAACTCGAGCATAGCCCGTACCTTCAAAATAATTTTTGTCTGACTCTTCCTTCCTCCTGTCAACATTAATCATCATAAGTTAGAACACAGCAGCAAATGATCACCATGCCAGTGTGCTTATTAATACGGGATGCTGCTATCTGAAAAATGGAGCCAAGGAAATGCAATCTAGTTATCATAGTTTTGTTAAAGCAGAGGAAACATTTTTAAAATGTTAAAGCAGCCAGCTTTTTCTCCTGGATGTGCTCTCATACTCTGACAGTCAAACCCTAGCTCGACAAAAGATGAGTAAGAGTCCCTTTTGGAAATGTCTACTTAGGAAGATGTGGTCTACCAGCTGAAGATTTTGAAATGTAAGAGATTATTAACTTGCAGTGTAATTTTATTCTGAATAATAGATATTTGGTCCACCTCGTATTAGAATATACCATGTCCTTATAATTGTAGGGAAGGTTAGGAGTTCAAGGCAGCAATTTTCAAAAAGATTGAGGTGGAAGAGTACCAAAAAAGTCATGGCACACTTTGTGAACCACTTTTTTTTTTCTTTTCGCTTTTTTTTTTTTTTTTTTTTTTTTTGAGATGGAGTCTCACTCTGTCACCCAGGCTGGAGTACAGTGGCATGATCTTGGCTCACTGCAACCTTGACCTCCTGGGTTCAAGCGATTCCTCTGCCTCAGCCTTCCAAGAGGCTGGGACTACAGGCACACGCCATCACACTCAGCTAATTTTTATATTTTTAATAGAGATGGCGTTTCGCCATGTTGGCCAGGCTGGTCTCAAACTCCTGGCCCCAAGTGATCTGCCCACTTCAGTCTCTCAAAGTGCTGGGATTACAGGCATGAGCCACTAAATCAGGCCTCTAAATCAGGTACCATCTAATAATAAATATTTTGTGATAGGAGGCACAAAAATTTTCATAAAGACTTTTTTTAAGTGAGAAAACTCTATTAATCTAGCATTTCATACAAATTAGGAAGAGACTACCCTAATTAGATTTTAGGGCGGGACTGCCAGTGTTGCATGCACGTATACTTGAAGAACTACCGGCCCAAAGCCACTAGCAACATCATAGCATCTCACTGGCCCATCCTGTATCATATGTAAAAGTACTGCAAGTTACCAAAACTCCAGTTACAGAGTTTCTGGTTTCTACACTTTATTTACCTTCTACAAGGCTCCACTTCAGTTGTGTTGAGATTGAATGTTTTTTTGAAGTTGTATAAGCTCAGAACATTTTCATTGAGGTCATCTAATTCAATACAACCTTTGTATGGAGGGAACCTTAGTCGACTGGGAAGCTGAAAATGAAATAAAACATCTTCTACCAATTGAACAAAGGACAATAATCAAAATAGTATCAATTAATCACTTTCAACAGTCACTATGGCATAATAGTGACTGTGAACCCTGGAACAAGATGCCCTGGCTTTGCTATTTACTAGCTATGACTGTGGGCAAGTTATGATACCCCTCTGTCTCTGTTTCCTCATCTGTAAAATGGGAATGATCATGATGCTTATTTAAATTAACATACTTAAGCTTAGCACAGTTTCTATTGAGTGCACAGAGGAAGCACTCAACAAGTGTTAATTATTATCGCTAGAATGTGCTGTAAGAATGTGCGGTTAAATCCATTTTACATGTAATTAATAATTCAAATAGAGGCATGAGGTCATCACCATACCAAATTAAAATTTAAATATTTCATTCAGTGAAATAACATTTACACTTACTTTAAAATCAGGTGGGTAACCTCCAACATAAAATACAACATTTTCGGGATCCAGATTAAGGAGTGTATTGCTGTTTCTACCATCCATGTCATAGACTCCGGGTATTTCTGGTTTACTGGATGTGGCTCCTTTGGTGTAATTAAGCCTTGCAAACTGATAAATTCTGTTTAAAATGAATTTAGAATATAAAGTTACATGAAAAAATTAAAGAATTCAAAGCCAAGCCACTAAAAATGGGGTTCAGCAACATGTATACATGGAAGTTTGGTGAGCGCAGGTCAGGTTCACAAAGAGCAACAGTCAATCAGACTTATACCTCTGAAATTTCACCCGATCCATAACTGCCTCCTGAGTCTCACTCTCGGTCAAGATCTGGTCCACTTGGAGTTCAGTCTCACGGTCTCCCAGGTTGTAGACACAGGTGAGCTGACCATCCACAACTGCCATGCCGATGTAGTCCCGGGAGGCCTGGAGACAAAGGGCCACCTCAGAACACTTCACACTGTGGTTTCGCAACTTCCCATCCCAAGAGGATGAGGATGCATTTCAAATAACTAACGGGTTTTAGGCAATAAGCCTTGGAGAGACAGAATAAACAAGGTGCAATCTTTTATAGAATAATACAGAATGCTGAGTTAATAATGCGAAGCTGTCTCTGCTCATGTTATAGGGCACTCATTTACTCATCCCTCCATTTGCTCAATCTACAAATATGTGCCAAGCACCGGCCATACAGAGGGCCCAGATATGGACTCAGCCGTCCATCAGATTTTAGTCTGGTAAGGGAGATAAGCCATTTTGCTTCTCCCAGTACTACACAACATCCTCTTAACACTTTGTGCATGCCTCTGTTATCACACCTCTATGTTACCGAGATTAGTTATATATGCATCTTTCTTCCCTGCTAGAATGTGAGCGCCTTAAGGTAGAAACAAAATGTTTTAAAATCGTGGCAAAATATTCATAAAACTTACCATTTTAACCATTTTAGGTGTGAGTTGGCATTAAGTACATTTGAGAAATAAATTTTTGTTTATCACAAAGCCAGAATGTGACACATAGTAGGTATATGGTATAAATGTGTTGAAGGAATGAAGCAATGTGCATTTTATCACAAAACAAAGCAAAAAATCATGACATAAGAAAGCTACAAATAAAATGCCAACCTCTTGAAGCATGGAAGAGTAATTAGCAATAGTGTTGATTTTAAGAATCTTTAAATACAAGATCCATTAGTGACAACTAACAATTTCCTAATTGGGCAGAATTTTTGAGAACCGTATTTCAAGCATTTCTCTTTCAACAACTGAATCCTAACCCAGTGAGTGATTAGCTTTTCCTCTGACACTTACGTTAAAGAAATGTATTTTAAAAGGAGGGATTAAAAGCTAAAGCCAGCCATTCAAAATGCCTGTAAGGGTAGTGAATTTACACTGATAGTAGTAGTAGTAATGAATTTACACTGATAAAGAGATGGGCAACTGCTTTTCCTATCATTTAGGCAGGAGAGGGAGGATTCATTCCACTCCAGTCCTCACCCATAATCTCCCCATCCCACAGGCTTGAGGAAGGGTCTGCAGTTGGGCGGTCGGAGGAAGAGGACAAGGTCAAAATTCCAAGAGGAGGAGCTACTGTTGATTTCCACGAAGGCTTGGTATTGATCCCTGCTAGTGTGGTGTCAATTATACAACTTGGTAGTATGGAGGGGTGCCAATCACCCTCCCCAGGTGCGTATATTTTTTACATGTACACACACGTGCCCATGTGTTGGGCCCATTGGGTAAGGCCTCTTGATCCTCCAGCAACCAACAATCCAGGATGCATGGGAGATCCCTCGAGGGCACTGCCACAGTGGGGAGGTGGGCAGGGAGGAAGCTGGAGGGATTGGTCGATGTCTTAGTAGGATTTCTGCCTGCTGTGCTAATGGCAGTGATGCAGCTGTGCTACACATCTCAAAAGCACACATCTTGAAAAATATTGTTTCAAAAACAAGGGAGATGTCCAAGCAATACTTACATCTTTATTTCCAAGGTACATCACAAACATATTCTCAGTACCCCCATTTTCTCTTGAGTTGGGCCTTTGGAGAAACAAGGACAGAGATGTGTATCCTTTCAAATCTTCCAGGTCATTTGGCAGTCGGACTTCAACTCCAGATTTACCATTGAATCTCATGGGGACAGCAACCTGTGAGGAGTAAGTTACAAGGTGTCAAACGCTGTCCTGTGAAGAAAGTAGGCGTGCTCAGAGAGCTAGTTTGTGACTCGTAGCCATGCATCAGCCTTTCCTGAGTTGTTATGATAAGGAGCAAGGGAATGTGAATGTCTCTAAGCCCTGGATCATAATCTCCAAGACCCAAATTATAAACTCATGAAGCTTTTTCGGGAGCTGTGTCATAAGGCATTTGTGTTTTTTATTAGTAAGGGACATTTGAGCAGTGCATTTAGTCCTCTGGGCCAGCAATAATAATAATGATAATGACAATAATATGAATTACAACCCTCGAAGGTTTTTGTGCAGACGAACTAACATCCGTGGAGGCACTTGGCATGGTGCCTGGCATACAGTCAGACATGTAATACATTAAAACTATATTTTAAGCCAGGTGCAGTAGCTCACACCTGTAATCTCAGCACTTTGGGAGGCTGAGGTGGGAGGATCACTTGAGCTCAGGAGTTTGAGGCCAGCCTGAGCAACATGGTAAGACCTCATCTCTACCAAAAAAAAAAAAAGAAAAGAAAAGGCCAGGCATAGTGTTGCATGCCTGTAGTCCTAGCTACTCAGGAGTCTGAGGTGTGAGGCTCGCTTGAGCCCAGGAGTTCCAGGCTGCAGCATGCCGTCATCATGCCACTGGACTCCAGCCTAGGGAACAGAGTGAGACCTTGTCTCAAAAAAACAAAACTATATATATCTATACATTTATATATATGTAGTTTTTAAATATATGCATTTATATATTAAATATACAAAATATTTATATAAGTATATATTAATATACAATTTATATATGATAATGTATTATATACTACTTATATATAAATATGCATTTTAATATATTAAATATATAATAAATGCATATATAATTATGTTATATATAATATATAATTTTATATATTATATTAAAATGCATATATAATTATATATACATTATCTGTAACATATGTTATATATTTAATATACAAAAGCATATATAATTATATAATACTATATATGCATAAAATACATTATTATAATATATAATTAAATATATATGCATATATTTATATTTATATATTAAAATATTTTAAATGCACTTTGAAAGGAACTACTTCCCTTGGATATATTACATGTTACAGTTTCATTTATTATAGGCGTTCAGTCCTGAAAAATGAGTGAGTGCATCAAGGCTCTCTAAAATAGTGCTTCTTAAGATCTCTGTGATGAAGGACCATTTTTTCTTTCTAATATGCCAGGGACAAATACTTTTGTAAAACATATTCAAATTTAAATAACTAGAAAAATAAAAAAGATGGTAGACAAAATACAAGCCCACTGATCACATGCTTGCATGTTGAGGCAATTCAAATTATTCAAAGCTTCCAAACATTTACTCTCAACTTTATACTTATATGTAATAGACCAATAACAAAAGTTCTCTGACTAGCCCTGGTGTGTGAACCAAGAAGATAAATATTTCCTAACGATCGAATACAAAAGAATGAGATTTATGGCAAATCTGCATTTTCTCTATCAAGTATTTAAATATTTATCGAGGATCTTGTATATGCAAGGCATTAAATCAGAGGACTTAGCGATGGGGTCCCACATTTGTGGGCTCATTTCATGCCTCTCTCTCCTACTCACTCCCTGCCCTTCAGAATCTTCTCTGAGTCTCTGCCTGGAATTCTCTCCTGCTTTTTGTCACCTGGCAAATTCCTACTCGTCCTTTAAATTTTTTAAATTAAGGTATTTCTTGTATTTGAGGAAAGGGAGGGAGAAAAATATGCCTGTATGTGCATCACCATGAAATGGAACATGACTCACAGAACTGGCACCTGTCCCCCTCTCCCTTCTCAGAGGTCACCACTACTCTGGATCTGGATTCCCAAGCAAATTCCCATGCATTTTTTCATAATTTTTTAAAATTAAATATGCATTTACCTATAAACTGTAATTAGTCCTATTTTTCATGTTTTAAATATTTTTATATAAATGGTGTCCACCTGTACACATTTATCTACAATGTGCTTTCTTTGCTGGGTGCTATGTGTTTGCATTTATTCATGTTGATAAACACAGCCCCAGCTCATTCAGGTTTACTGTTGTCAATGTGGCTTTTTTTCAAAAAAAATTTTTTGTGTGATTATAAACTATGTTGCAATGAAGCTTCTTATCCATGTCTGTTAATGATACTTATTAGTGCTATTCTAAGCCTCTCCAGGTAGAACTGGGGATTCTGAAGATACACATAACACAACTCTATCCAGCTTTTAGCACAGTCTAAGAAACCACCTGCAGTGGCTGGAGAGCAGCCTGAGTTCAGAACTATGACTTAATAATTTCTGTGTCCTCAGCACCCAAAGAAGTGCTGATGCCAACCAGGCATACAAAAGCACTTACTTATTGCTTTTTATTTTATGTTTTTCCACTAACATGGTATCTACTATTTGCCAGGCACTGTTCCACATTAGCTCATTTAACCCTAACAATCTCATGAGGTTGGTACTATTATTTTCTATGCCCTATAGACCAAGAAACTAAGGCATAGAGAGGTAAAGGGACAGGGCTCAGGTCTCACAGCTCATCAAAGGCAGAGCAAGAATTGAAACCAAGACAGTCTGGCTTGGTTAAACAGCTATTAACCACCGTGTTATAATACACTTCAAATTTTTGTTGGATAAATTAGTGAATGAAGACAGAAGGGTAAAAGCTAGCACACATTCTTATTCATTTGGTTTTTATAAAGCATGTATGAGTGTGAAGAGGGTGCTTTCTTCCAAATTTTGCCCTATGCTGTTTGTTTTCCTGTTCAAGATTTAATGTTGGGAATACTTCGCTTTCTTAGAAGAAAGGGCAGATTCCCAGGCTCAAAAGAAGTAACAGTGAGCCTGGTTACTGGGCACGATGCCCCTCCAGGGCAGTGATATTCTGACTATGCTCTCCAACCCTCTCCCTCCAAAACTCTCCTGTAGGGCTGTCTAGGAGTTATTGGAAAATATAAGAAATTATATTTATGCCATTTTAGGACAAAACAAATTTTAAGAGACAAGTGTCAGTAATTCAAGTAAATAATGTCAGGTTAAAACAAGAAAGGCTGGTGAATCAGTACTCCAATGATGGAAAACTGCTGTCATCTTAAATCCTCCATCCTCAGCAAAGATGGATTCTACAACTTTGAAGTAACAGTAGGAGGGTGGGTCCTGTGCAGTATCACACTGGCACATTCTGACCACAGAATCCTCACTTGAATGTGCAATCACAGTTTACAAACCAGGGCCTGGAAAAAAATCCTTCTTTCTGCCTGAATAAACTCAATGGGGCAAACTGCTTCAGGATCCTGATATACCAGATAATGTAAGAATGATAAGATAATGTAAGAATGTAAGAATGTACAAAGGTCATGTACACTTGTAAAGGATGACAGGAGAAAAATCAGTCTTTATATTTCAAGCAACCAAAGAATTGGGGGAAGAAAGACAACTAATTCTTGAGTAAATAAGTGTTTTTTCTTTCTTGATGAATGTGATAACTCATCAAAGAACTAGCCTTGGCCACTGACCACATGGGGACACACTCACCTTACTGGCAGCATCTCTGGCCTGCTGAATTAATTCTCGTATTCTGTCCATGTTGTCAGAGATGTTTCCCAAGGGCAACAGCTGTTGGTTGATACTTTCAATCTTGCGCCAAAGATCAGGTAGTTTGTTGGTTAACTTATTCACTGTTGGTGAGATTAGAAAACAGAAATGTAATATTGAGCATTAAGAAAAGGCTAACTACAATTGTTCTTACTGACAGTATTTGTCAAGTGGCATGTTTGGTCCCCAGATGTTGAACAGGATGGGTCATAATTAGTTACGGTAGTTCCCCCCTTACCCATGGTTTCACTTCTCGAGGTTTCAAGTACTTGCTATCAACCATGGTCCAAAAATATTAAAAAGAAAAATTCCAGAAATAAGCAATTCGTAAGTTTTGAATTGTGTGCTGTTTGGAGTAGCACCCATGTGAATCTTCCTTTTTTCCAGCATATCCTTGCTGTCTACCCTACCCACCCATTAGTCACTTAGTAGCTATCTGGGTTATCAGATTGAAAAAACATAGTATATACAGGGTTTGGTACTATCTGTGGGTTCATGCATCCACTAGGGGTCTTGGAACATATCCCCTGAGGATAAGGAGGAGCTACTGTACATGGTGAATTGTATTCTGCAATCTGGGTACCAAATCCTTTACTTTGACCACTACGGAAAGAAAAAAAAAAAATCTTTGTTTTCTGATTCTTTTTCTTTTTCTTTTTTTTTTTTTTTTTGAGATGGAGTCTTGCTCTGCCACCCAGGCTGGAATGCAGTGGCACGATCTCGGCTCACTGAAAGCTCCACCTCCCAGGTTCACACCATTCTCCTGCCTCAGCCTCCCCGAGTAGCTGGGACTACAGGCACCCGCCACCACGCCTGGCTAATTTTTTGTGTTTTTAGTAGAGACGGGGTTTCACTGTGTTAGCCAGGATGGTCTCGATCTCCTGACCTCATGATCCACCCGCCTCGGCCTCCCAAAGTGCTGGAATTACAGACGTGAGCCACCGCGCCCGGCCTGTTTTCTGATTCTTAATATTAATCATAATTCAATGCCTCATGATTAAGAAACTTGTATCTCCACTTTGTAAAAAAAAAACCCAATAGCATTTTCAATGTATTTTCTAAAAATTAAAAATCCTATCTGGTCCTTCCAACTAGTAGACTACCTATATGCTTTGAATATATCCTATATCATGTGGAGCTGTTTTCTAATGTTTTAGTTTCTGAGATCAGACTTTACCAGGGAAGAATGAAAATGGACCAAAACACATAACAATGGAGAGAATGGCTAAGATGTCCTGGCCAGAGAATGCCTAATACCCGAGTTATCTGCATCCGTCAGAGCCTTTTTGAAGTCTTCGTTCTGTGTGCTCCCATAGGTGTCCTTAATTCTTTCCACATCTGTCTGAATGGGGTTCAGCCCATCCAGGACCTCATCTGTGATGTCGTTGGCCTTTCTGACCATGCTCTTTGCACTACTGATCATAGCATCAATATCACCTAATGCACACACAAATAGGGAGGTATAAGTATCTAAAACGTTCAACAAAAGAAGCCAACCAAGTACAACGGGTTAGGAAGATGCTGACCTCTCTGTATCCCACGAAGACCATCTCGGAGAGTTGTGAGATTGGTGGCTATCACTTCTCTCTGAACTGTCACAATATTCAGGGTTTGCTGTAGGTTGCTGAGAGCCGGACTGACTTCTAAAATAAAATAAAGCATTAGGAGGCAATTCCTTTGTGCATTTTTGATCCTCCATTGGTATTTGTGGCCCCTGAAGTAGCCAGTGTCTGCACAGCATTGAGTAGACTTGCTTCTTAGGAGTCATCTCAGAGATGCCCACTGCATGTGCCCAGACCCACAGCTCTGGGATCCTCCAGTTACAGAGGTCAGCAGCAAATCAGAGCCTTGAGGAAATGGCTTGGAAATACACAGGAAGAAAGAGAGAGGCTGAATAACTTGGGAAAGGCTAAACTTCTTATCCGCCCAGAGTAAGAGACTCTGTTTAGTAAAAGATGCATCTGTCTTATCCATTACCATGTCCTAGCACATAATGTAGTGTCTGGCACTAGTCGAGGCTTAATAGTACCTGTTTGTTGAGTAAATGAATATATGAGTGAATGAATTAATTAATAATGCAGAAAGGATCCTCTTCTATCAGAGGACAAGAGTGTTGTTGAAAGAGCCTCATCCAGGCAAATACAGACACAAAGTAGGCATTGTTTCTGTTAATTTCCAAAATGAACGACACATTTTTAAAATTCTGTGAAAGAAAGGGAGCTAGCTAGCAGTCATTCCTAGCTGATAATATTGCCATCCTTGGGTCATCGAAAATGACCAGCAAAGGCTTTTAAACCATCTTGATGATTCGTGGTTTCAATTATGATTCCAGGACTGGTTTACATAGTTAGTATCCTAACCCTATTTAGCACACTGAGCCTACCTCAAAGCTCAAATTTTGTAGAGAGCAACAGATGTCATACCAGAAAATCTGAATTCTTGAAATTTGTGAGGCAAATGAATGTATGTTAGTACTTTTTTTGTATTTTATTTTTCATGTCTTTAATTTTTTATCATGTGAAAGAAAGAGAGAAAGAAAGAAGGAAGGAAAGGAAGGAAGCAGAAAGAGGAGAAATTATTTAATTTACAGAGGCATCATTTAATCCCTCTGAAAGGACTAAGAGGCTGAGTGAGGGCCGTGGACTCACGGATGACAACAAGAGCCTGGAGAAACACAGTGTTTTTGAAACACAGAAATTTGGTGAGATTGAGAGAGTTTAATTATTGAAGAAAATAAGTGAGTAAAATACATGAACATTTTCCAAAGATAAAATTTATGCTTAAAAAATTCTCGGCCCGGGCCGAGCACTTTGGGAGGCCGAGGCGGGCGGATCACGAGGTCAGGAGATCGAGACCATCCTGGCTAACTCGGTGAAACCCCGTCTCCACTAAAAATACAAAAAAATTAGCCAGGCATGGTGGCGGGTGCCTGTAGTCCCAGCTACTCGGGAGGCTGAGGCAGGAGAATGGCATGAACCCGGGAGGCGGAGCTTGCAGTGAGCCAAGATCATGCCACTGCACTCCAGCCTGGGTGACAGAGTGAGACCTCGTCTCAAAAAAAAAAAAACAAAAAAAAAATTCTCATGCTTCACAGTAGTAGTGATTTTGGGGACTTTTAGTTGCAAAGATTTTATTACTTAAGAAATTTTAAAGCAGTTATTCTAATGATCCCAAACCAATGATCTTGACATGTGGGTTGCCAGTGTCACGGTGAGTTAAATTAAAATAGCCTCCCCACCAAGGCCAGGCCCAAATAGGCCTATCACTCTCAAGATTTATTTATATTTGTAAGGCTCTAGTTAATTTTGTATATGATGGGTGGGGGATATTTAGAATATTGGGTGGATACATGAAATTGATAAATAAATCATGAATTTAAAAAGTAGTATCTGGGCACAGCATGATGGCTCATGCTTGTAATCCCAGCATTTTGGGAAGCTGAGACAAGAGGATCCTGTAAGGACAGGACTTTGAGACTAGCCTGGGCAATATAGCAAGACCTTGCCTCTACAAAATATACAAAAATTAGCTGGGCATGGTGGTGCATGCCTGTAATCTCAGCCACTTGGGAGGC
The DNA here is from genome assembly GCF_049350105.2 of Macaca mulatta. Lineage (NCBI taxonomy): Eukaryota > Metazoa > Chordata > Mammalia > Primates > Cercopithecidae > Macaca > Macaca mulatta. The sequence goes on from NC_133423.1 coordinate 68,488,367, forward strand.
TGAAGTGGAGGATCGCTTAAGCCCAGGAGTTCAAAGTTACAGTGAGCTATGATTGTGCCACTGCACTTCAGCCTGGGCAATGGAGACCCCATCTCTATTAAAAATAATAATAGTAATAAAATAAAATAAATAAAAAGTATCATCTGCATTGACACTGAGATTCAAAAACAACATTTGCTTCTAGGGCTGCCCCGCCTGGTCCCAGAGGTCATTTAAAGCTCTTGACTATCCCTGCCATTGCCAACTCCCCTTAATACCTTGCTTTAGCTTCTTTTGTGTCATCTTGGCTTCATTTAACAGTTTATCACTGTTGGAACTCAGGGTTTTAGCTTTTCTTGGCAGATCTTCCTTTATCACTGTCTGAAAGCAAAGCATTTAACAGCCTTAAACAAATGCTGTATGTTAGGAAATATGGAATAAGATTTTTATCCTAGTCTGAAACCCTTAATTTTAAGAATGAAGTGCAAAGGGGGAAGGAGCTAGAACTAGATTGTTCCCTAAAAGATACAGTTAGGGCTCCAGGTAGCCCTAACACCTATGTGACTTCTGTGGCTTGGGGAGGTGGGCCTATCTCTGGTGGCATACTGACAAATTATGTGACACTTGTTTTAGCTGCTCACTGTCATTCGTACGAAACCCCCCACAATAACAGAAGAGAGAACTTAGTTGTTTTCAGGCGTTCAAGCTTTGGGACAGAAAAGCCTTTACTCATTCAAGAAGGCTTGTCCTCCTGAACTCTGATATTTAGTATTTTGTTCTTTATTTTCAGATATAGGAATTATCATATGGTGCATATAAGATCCCACAGGACTCCACAGACACACCGAGATGTAAGGCCAAATGACCTGATGAAAATGCTGATCAAGTTGTTTGCAAAAATGTTTCTTTTTGGTTAACGATCACAGCATAAAAGCATACCTGGTAAGATATAGGATATAATATTTGTTCAGGTTGAAAATTGATAATCAGTGTAATTTCTATCTGGTTTTACACATAGGTTTAAAACAGTGCTACAGACATGAAGTAGTCAAACACAGAAATTACCCATATCTAGAGCAAGTTCTATCCTATACAACAAGTTCTGATTTAAAATAATGCTTTGTTTCTATTCCTTGGAGCCCATGGAAAGAAAATATAAAAATGAGCCATCTCCACAGTGAATGTGGAGAAGCTGCTGGTACAGGTGCCCACCTGGAGGGCAGATTCAGATGCACTGGCAGCCCTGTTGGCCGCGTCCTCGGCCGCTTTGATGGCGTTGAGAATGTTCTCATAGGCGGTGGCGGCATCCACAGCACAGCGCACCAGCTCATCCCCGCTGGCATTTCTCTTGATCCTGGAAGACAGGGCAGGTTAGGCACTCCCCACAACCTTCCTCTGCCAGCAGCTGACATCCCCCCAAACCTTTCCATTTCTTGTTTTCTTTTCTTTCCTTTTTTTTTTTATGAAATGGAAAAAATAAAACAATATAAAGAGATGGCAGAGTCTCTCTCTGTCGGCCAGGTTTGACTGCAGTGGTGCCATCAACATGAGCCCAGCCCCTTCTCTTTTCATTTGGTAAGTAGATACCTGAGGTGATGGCCTCTGTAGCTGTGCCCAAAGGACGTGGCCAGGAATTAGCGCCCTTATTGCTGCTCTGCTTCTGACGTGGGCCTGGGGGGCATTGGCCTTGACGCCACCCTCCGCCCTCCACCCAGTTCTGGAGACCCAGCCAACCCAGGGGAGGGCCTTGCTTGTCTCAAGACAAGCTGCTGCGCTCAGCCCATGTGCCCTTCTGGTCTCCTGGGCCGTGCACTCACTCTTCCAGCTGCTTTGCCAGCTCTTGTAAGGACTGCGCATGCTTTTCTGCCTCCTCCACAAGGGATGTTTTGCCAGCAGATCTGGAAAGTTCTCTTACTTTGTCACTTAGTTCTTGTCTTGCTTCATTTAAACTGGCAGCTAATTTTTCGTATTCCTATTTTTTCCAAGTAAACAAAGACAGTATAAATTCAAGCAAAGAATGTAGATGCTGATTTCTCAAACTCTATCATTACTGATGTGTTTCCAGGGGCAACAATGAGATGTTATATTTTCTAAGCCTATTTACCATACCAGTTAATCCTTGGTCGCTTCAGACAGTAGCACTGGTAATATTTCCCCAAGGTTTACCACTATCTTGAACATTCTCATTATGGTGAGAAACCCTTTAGTAACCTTTACAAAATCACAATGTCATCATCAACATAAAGTTATAGTAAACCAAAGAACTTTTTTAATGACTTAGAAATAGTTATTGTAAAAGGTGCTTTAAAATCCCCATTGAACTGCTAAGAAATTGTATCAGTTTTTTTGATCAGGTCTTAAATATCTTGTTAATAAATGCTTGTATGCTTGATTTTTTAAAATAGCATTATAATTTTTTGTTGTTATCACAAAAGTGATTTGTTCATTGCAGACAAATCAGGTAATACATATGAACATAAGAAGACATGTCATTCATACTTCTTTTGCAAGAGAGAACTATTGTTAACATTTCCATATATTCCCTTCCATCTAAGAGACTATACTTCGATAAAGCAAAAATGTAGGTCAGCCCATTTCATTGTTTTCTCGCAATATAATTAAAATGTTTTTAGATTTTTCTAGAGAACAACTGTTTCCTCTACCTTCTGGCTTTTCTCCATCAGCTGCAGTGCAATGTTGGTTTGCAACAAAGATGAGTCAGCAGAGGTCAGATACTTGGTGAAATCACTCTGCAGGGAATTTATTTCTTTTACTTGTCTCTGAAGAAAAAAAAATTGCTTGAGCTCCATGATATATTATCAGAAGGCATAGACAAATTTATGGGACAATAACATGTAAGCAATTTCGAAGTCAGAATGCTTTCTCGAACCGAAACATTGTCTAGGCAATTACAAAGTGATAGGAACTCAGTTCTTTTTGTAGTGGAGGTGTCTTATCATAGTTCCTTAAATGATATGCCAATGAAACAATTGCTATCACTGCTGAAGAAGGTTTCTACAGTAGGGGTCAACTTGCCCAACGAGATGGGTATATTATCAAAATCTGGTTTCTGAAACAGACCAAAAGATTTTATGTAAATAAACCATCAGCAACCATCAGCCAGTACCAATGAGAACACAGCAGGCACTTGACCGAGAGGTCACACAGAACCTGAGAATGCCAGGCTGGAAGGCTGCCAGAGTTCAGAGGCCTATAAAGTTGGGTCCTGCTTCCTTACCTTGGCATAATCAGCAACTTCACACAGACATGGTACCATCCAAAGAGGCTTTGGGAGCTAAGCATAGAGTCATCCACTAAGACATCATTTATTTTCATTTACCAACTTCCTCCTGTTTTGGGGTCTGCCCTATGTTATTCAACTTTGATTTCACTGTTGTTTTATAACCCTACATAACCTCTCATATTTTTGTTGTTTTTAATTTTTTTTTTTTTTTGTTTTTTGTTTTTTGAGACAGGTCTCATTCTGTTGCCTAGGCTGAAGTGCAGTGGCTCGATAATGGCTCACTGCACCCTTGCCCCCAACCCACCAGTGTGTTCAAGTGATCCTTCCACCTCAGCCTCCCGAGTAGCTGAGACTACAGGCACATGCCACTACGCCCAGCTAATTTTTTAAAACATTTTTGTAGAGATGGGGTCTCACTACCTTGCCCAGGCTGGTCTCAAACCCCTGGGCCCAAGCAATCCTCTTGCCTCAGCCTCTCAAAGTGTTAAGATTACAAGCATAACCATTGCACCTGGCCTTATTGTTTTAGCATACAATGTTCACTACTTGAAATATGAACTATAAGGCCAGGCACAGTGGCTCATACCTGTAATCCCATCACTTTGGGAGGCTGAGGCGAGTGGATCACCTGAGGTCAGGAGTTTGAGACCAGCCTAGCCAACATGGTGAAACTCCGTCTCTACTAAAAATACAAAAATTAGCCAGGCGTGGTGGTGCCAAATATATATATATATATATGAACTGCAAAATCCAGAGCTTTAAATTCTGTCATTGCAGCTTCTGTATGTGACCTGTACTTTTATTTCCTATAAAGCAGATTATGGCTTAAAATGCCTTTGCTGGTGATTATGATAATTATGTTTACATATCTGACACAAAAAGTAAATTGCCAAAAACATAATATATACTTTGAGTTAACTATAGCAATATTAATTTCTCATCTATTTGGCAACATTATTCCTCCAATACTCTTTGAACCGGGGATGCAGGTAAAGCAGTTTGCACTGCTTTGTCTGTGGTTAAAGTTCAGAATCTTTTCTGGTAGCTGAAGGCTAGAAATGACTATGGTTTTGCACTTAATGCTTTGTTCCTGTCTGATCTGGCTCTGAGGTGGTATAATCAGATGTACAGACAGGTGCCTGACTATGCCACTTTATTAATAATAAAGATCCCTGCTTCTCTCATCCTTATTAACGAACGTGTGCAGCTTCAAACTGTGAACTCACCTGGATGGCTCCCAAAGCTCTCTCGTTTTCTTGGTTCAAGCCATTTGCCTGCTTGGCTCGGGCAGCTGCCTCCTGCAGCCGAGCGCGAAGGTCACTGAGTTTGGCTTCGTATTCATTTAAAGAATCCCGTATACTGTTAGCAAGCCCATTGTTCTCCCCCTGGTGGGTTTTCTGCCAGGTCCTTATCCGGTTCAGCACTGTAATACATCACTTCATGTTTTCTACTTGACAGAGGAGCATACTGAAGCTGGGTTATAAAGACTATGAAGGGAGAATCGAGTTTCTACTCATTTCATGGTTTTCCTTGAACTTTGGAGGGGATGGGAAAGGAAACATTGACACAGACCTGCTATGTGCACTGTACACGTTGCCTCATTTAACTTCCATGGGAAAACAATAAATTATCATTCTCACGTTTTAGATAAGGAGATGGAGGCCGTGAGAAATGAGATGGCTGACCCAAGGTTACATGGCCAGTCAGGCTCAGGACTTGAACTTGAGCTGGCTGCAGGGGGTAAAGTGCATGCTTCTTTCACTGTGAATACTGCCTATTTACAATTAAAAGCCAAGACTCACATTAAATTTGAACAATAAAAATTTAAGCAAGAAAGCTGCTAGTATCTATATATTAACCACTGATACATCATTTTATTAAAGAATAAATACCAGTATCTGAAAAAAGTATGCACTAAACTAATATTTCTCAGTTTTGAACTAACGAGGCATTTTCTCTAGTCAAAACCTTTCTATGTATTCTGTTAATTTCTAGTATATCAGTTTTTGTTTGTTTTTGTAATACAGATTTGAACATCCCTAATCTAAAAAGCCAAAATCCGAATTGTTTCAAAATCTGACATTTTTTAGCAATGACATGATGCCACAAATAGAAAATTCCACGTCTGACCTCATGTGACAGGTTTCAGTCAAAATGCAGTCAAAAGTTTGTTTCAGAGGCTGGGCGCGGTGGCTCATGCCTGTAATCTTAGCACATTGGGAGGCCGAGGCAGGCATATGTCTTGAGGTCAGGAGTTTGAGACCAGCCTGGCCAAAATGGTAAAACCCAGTCTCTACTGAAAATACAAAAATTAGCCAGGCATGGTGGCAGGTACCTGTAATTCCAGCCACTCCTGAGTCTGAGGCATGAGAATCGCTTGAACTCAGGAGGTGGAGGTTGCAGTGAGTTGAGATCACACCACTGCACTCCAGCCTGAGTAATGGAGTAAGACTCTGTCTTACACATACACAAACACACACAAGTTCATTTCATGCACATAATTATTAAAAATATTGTATAAAATTACCTTCAAGATATGTGTATAAGATGTAAATGAAACATAAATAAATTTTATGTTTAGACTGGGGTCCCATCTCCAAGAGGTCTCATTAAGTCTATGCAAGTATTCCAAAATCCAAAAAAATTAAAAATTTGAAACACATCTGGTCCCAAGCATTTTGGAAAGGGAATCTCAATCTGTAGTAGTGCTAATATCAATTTGTGATTCAAAAATTCAGTAGTGGTGAGGTGACCATTAATAATGATGTAATGAGAAAACTGGAAAGAGGTACATGAGCATCAGAAAAATACAGTTAAGAAGGAAAAAGAGGCAACCATATCTAACTTTTAGAAGAACCTTCTTTTTTTTTTTTTTGCGTGATGGTAAGCTGTTATATTCTACAGCGCCTTGTTAACCTGGGTCTCCTGGGAGCTACTGATTTTCACCACATGATGCTCTAACAGTAATATTCACTGAAACCATGAGGTCTTCCGCCTGCAACGGAGAACTCTACATTGTACTCTGTACATCGTGTTTCCAATCAATTAGAACGGACTGGATAAAAGAATCTGGGAGCATTCTTACAGAGCTGCGACTCCCTTTTATCAGCTTCTGCTTCTCTCAGGTGCTTTCCAAAGTTCCTGTTCCGCAGTTCCCTCATCATGCGCTGGGCTTCAGCCCACTCTCTGGAAAATTCACCTGAAGGCACGTTGTTTCCCTCTCCATCTGGCCCCGAGATCTGCTTTAAGAGAACTAGGAAACATCAAGTGGTTTATTAATCTGGGAATTCTGGGCTCCAGTAGGCTACTTAAAAAAAAAGGAAAAAAAAAAAAGGCAGAAACTTCTATGGAGATTTTATATTAGTTTTTTAGTATCATTATGGGATTCTTTTCATAATGTTGAAATCTTAAAGGGAATTCTTTTAGTGTACAATGAAGGTTATGCAACCAAAAGACTAATTGGGCTTAGTAACTCTTCTTACTGTGCACATTCCGGATGACAGTTTTAATCTTCATATCCAGTTCTTTTGCGCTTTGTATTGCCCGATTAACATTGTTGTATAATGTTTGTGCTTTTCTGGAATTTACTTGAGCCTATATGAAAAACAAATGGATTAGCAACAAATTAAGTCAATGAAGAAAGATAAAAATACTTTGAAAGCAAAAAAAACCCCAAAGTTAAATGGACTTAACACATTTACCTTTTCTTGCAAAGTCTCAAATTCCTGATTCAAATCAGTCAGTTCTCTTTCCAGGCCTTCTATTTTTGATCCATGATTTGAAATGGTAGAACGGTAGTTGAGCAACTGATTCTGGAAATAAAACACAAATGAGTGTCACTTTACAGTATAAATTAAGACTAAATCCCATCAACCTGGTCAACAGGGTTATAATTGAAGAATCATTTGGCAAGACCATTGTCAGTTCCACACACACACAAATGTGGTTCTTTGAAATAGGTTACATAAGGAATCTATTTTCTGATGTACACTGTGATATGGCTCTAAAATAAAGTAGCAAATGTGAAGAGACAAGAGCTACTTCACTGGAATTAATGACCTAACCTTAGAGAAATGAGGGTAATACTACTTACCTGATTAATTTCCAGATTCTATAATAAATACAGTTTTTTAAAATCTGCAGTTAACCTGACAACACTAAAAGCAGTGCATATGGCTGCTTGAATGAAGGAACCATTAAGAATCTATTCAAAGAATCTCATCCAACAGAACCACAGGGAACTCAGAGCTCCTGTAGCTGAACAGCCTCATGTTGCAAATGAGAAAATGGAAGCCCAAAGAAATCTGACTTGTCCATGGTTGCATAGCTCATCGGTGATTGCTTCAGGACCATAATCCAGGTCCCTTGCCCCTTTTTTAGGCTAAATTGCCTCAGTACTCTTAGATTCTTAGACGCTGCTGCACATAATATCTAGAATGATGATGATTTTCAATTTTTTGGAAAAAAGAATTAATATATTGAAAAAGTTTACAGAAAAAGTGATATTATTACCTCAATAAGTATGTCAGAACCAGTGCTGGGTAAAAGAATACAGGCTTTAAATAAAGCCTAGGTCCAAACCCTAAGTCTGCCACATAATAGATGAGCCGCACTAAGCCTTGCTCTTCCATTAGTAAATTGGGGATTATCATATTTAGCTGCAAGGTTGGTTTTGGTGATAAGTGAGCTAATGTATTTTAAAATGTCATGTACACATGGGCATTTAAAACTGTTACTTCCCTTCTTATATGTAATCTTTCTTAATTTTCTCATGTTAGTGTGATATGGCAAGAAGATAGTTCTATTTTAACTTTACTTCGGGGAAAGGGAGGCAAGTCATTTTCTACATTGTCAGCAGAACACCTGGATAAGAGGTGGAGTGGGTAAAGCACGGCCTTTAGAATTTGATCGTGATTTGAATTCTTCTAGAACCACCATGATTTTAGGCAAGATGCTCAGCTTCTCCATGCCTGTTTAATGAGAATAACACTAGGTTCCTCATGAGGAGGTTGGGAGACTTGAGTAAAGCCCTTAGCACAGGGTGTGGCACACGGCATGTGTGCAGAACGGTGAAGGCTGCAGGGCTGTGTTGACAAAATCCAAGCAACCCAGTGGCTTCCTTTTTTTTTTTTTTCCTCAAGACATAAATGCTTTTACCCTCCTCTTCTCCATATTAAGCCTATAAACCTTGGACTAACATTATCCAAAAGGATAGGAAAGAGTCATTTTTCTAGAATAATCTTTTGCTATATATACTCAGCTATAGCCACTACAATCAGTCCTAAACCCAAAAGTACTTATTAAACTTTCCCCAAAGCCTTGTTCACTGTGTCTAGACTACAGCTGATCTCATCTACTGAATTATTTTACTTCAATGAGTGTATTCTTTCATTTCCATGATTTTCAATTGGGTCTTTTCATATCTACCCCTTCTTGTTTGATTTCTGGTGGTTTCCCCCCTCAAATTTCCTAATTTCTTATTCCTTCTATTGGGTGTTATTCTGCAAAGTCATTTTTAGATTGTCCTATTGTTTTCATTTTATCCAAAGTGAACTCATCTCTTGACTGCTGCTTCTGTTGGGCGTCTTTCTTATTACTTCTCTGCTAACAATGTTTGCAGGCTCATTCTGGGTGGGAGTTCCCCTTTCTTTGTGCTCTCTGGGCCCTGTCTAGTGCTCTTATGCTTATCACCACCCCTACTCGAGCCTCTGACCCGCAGTCTAGGACCAGGTCTTACTTTGGCAGTTTAGGATTTGTATACTGTCGTGGCACTGACAGGATGTAACATTCCAGCACAGATCCAGGTCCGTAGATGTGTCCCACCCCTGTAGCTTTGCTAGGCTCTCATACGGCCATTACCCAACGATGAGCACTGGGCAGTTTCCAGGCTGCTTTTTAGCTCCCATTCATGGACACAGCATCCCCTATTTCCCCTGAGGGAAATAGGTTCTATTACTTCTTAGGATACCCTCTCAGCCACCTTCCATCTAAGTATACATACAGCATTCACCCAAATGGACTACATTCTGAGCTATAAAACAAACCTCAACACATTTAAAAGGATTGAAATCATAGAAAGTGTGTTCTCTGACCATGAAAGAGTTAAATTAGAAACCAGTAACACAAAGTTATCTGGAAAATCCCCCAATTTGGATATTAAACAACACATTTCTTTTTTGTTTTTGTTTTTTAAGATGGAATCTCGCTCTGTCACCCAGGTTGGAGTGTAGTAGCACCATCTCAGTTCACTGCAACCTCTGCCTCTGGGGTTCTAGTGATTCTCCTGCCTCAGCCTCCCAAGTAGCTGGGACTACAGGCGTGTGCCAACATCCCGGCTAATTTTTGTATTTTTAGTAGAGTTAGAGTTTCACCATGTTGGCCAGGCTGGTCTCCAACTCCTGGGCTCAAGTGATCCACCCGCCTCGGCCTCCCAAAGTGCTGGGAATACAGGCATGAGCCACCATGCCTGGTCAACACATTTCTAAATAACACATGGGTTACAGATATGTCACAAGGAAAATCAGAAAATCCATTGAATTGAATAAGAATGAAAACATAACATTACAAGGTCTGTAGGATACAGCTAAAGCAGTGCTTAGTGGTAAAACTGATAGGATTATATGCCTGTGTTAGAATCAAGAAAGATTTGAATCAATAAAATAAGCTTAGGAAACCAGAAAATGAATAGCAAGTTTCACCCAAAGCAAGCACAAGGAAGAAATTTAAAAAAGGATAAGAACGGAAATCAATGAAATTGAAAACAGAAAAACAATGGATAAAATCAATGAAATAAAAGGATCAACAACATTGATAATACTCTAGCCAAAATAATTAAGAGAAAGAGATAAGATGTAAATTATCATTATCAGAAAATGAATGAGAAGGCATCTTTATAGACTTTACAAATGTATAAAGGATAATAAGGGAATATTATGAACAATTTTATGTCAATATATTTGGTAATTAAGATGAAATTGACACATTCTTTGAAAGGTACAAATGACCAAATACCACTCAAGAAGAAACACATAGCCCAAATACTGTAGTCTCATATCTATTCTTTGAAAATTAAATTCACGGTTTATTTTTAAAAACCACAACTTCCAACAAAGAAAATTTCAGGCTCACATGGCTTCACTGGAAAAATTCTATCCAACATTTAAAGAAGAGTTAATACCAATTTAACACAAACCTGTGTTTGAGTCTTCTGAATGCAAGACACTGAAATAAACGCTCTATGAGAAAAATTCACCTGGATGTTCAGTAAGTATTGTTCACCTAGATGTGTTAGTTTTGTGTGTTCACAAAAATGACTTTCCACCAGGAAAACTCTTATCTTCATTTGTATCAGAGGAAGGAGGACTGTTGTGGGAAGTCAGGGACCCCAAATGGAGGGACTGGCTGAAGGCATGGCAGAAGAATATAATTGTGAAGATTTCATGGACATTTATTAGTCCCCCAAATTAATACTTTTATGATTTCTTACGCCTGTCTTTACTGCAATCTCTGAACATAAATTGTGACGATTTCATGGACACTTATCACTTCCCCGGTCAATACCCTTGTGATTTCCTATGCCTGTCTTTAATCTCTTAATCCCATCATCTTCGTAAGCTGAGGAGGATGAATGTTGCCTCAGGACCCCGTGATGATTGCATTAACTGCACAAATTGTTTGTGGAGCATGTGTGCTTGAACAATATGAAATCTGGGCACCTTGATAAAAGAACAGGATAGCAGCAATGTTCAGGGAACAAGGGAGATAACCTTAAACTCTGACTGCTGGTGAGCCAGGTGGAACAGAGCCATATTTCTCTTCTTTCAAAAGCAAATAGGAGAAATATCGCTGAATTCTTTTTCTCAGCAAGGAACATCCCTGAGAAAGAGAATGCGTCCCTGGGGGGAGCCTCTAAAATGGCCACTTTGGAGATGGCTGTCTTTTACGGTCATAGACAAAGGGATGAAATAAGCCCCAGTCTCCCGTAGTGCTCCCAGGCTTATTAGGATGAGGAAATTCCCGCCTAATAAATTTTGGTCAGACAGGTTGTCTGCTCTCAAACCCTGTCTCCTGATAAGATGTTATCAATGACAATGTATGCCCAAGACTTCATTAACAATTTTAATTTTGCCCCATCCTGTGGTCCTGTGATCTTACCCTGCCTCCATTTGCTTTGTGATATTACCTTGTGAAGCATGTGATCTCTGTGACCCACACCCTATTCTTACACTCCCTCCCCTTTTGAAAATCGCTAATAAAAACTTGCTGGTTTTACGGCTCAGGGAGCATCACGGAACCTGCCGACATGTGATGTCTCCCCCAGACACCCAGCTTTTAAATCTGTCTCTTTTGTACTCTTTCCCTTTACTTCTCAGACCAGCTGATGCTTAGGGAAATAGAAAAGAACCCACGTTGAATATCGGAGTTTTTCACCTAGATGTGTTAGTTTTGTGTGTTCACAAAAGTGATTTTCCACCAGGAAAACTCTTATCTTCATTTGGATCAGAGGAAGGAAGACAACCCCTGAGCCTTTCCAGGAGTCAACCTCCTCCTTCCTGCTTATGGAGAATCCACTCCCGCAGCATCTCCTCCCCACGTATCTACTCTCAGACGCAGGGGATTTACCCTCAGGTCCTTGGCCTGGGTCTCCATGTGCCTCATCTGCTCCAGAAGCCCCGCGCTGGCACTCAGGCCCTGCAGCTGAGACTTGACCAGGCGGAGCTGCTCGCCCATGGTGGCCAGGTCGTTCAGGAGGGTCATCACACAGCTGTCGCAATCTGTAGGGGCCACAATCAAAGGCAAATGTGCTGCGGGGGGAGCCGTGGGACTGTGAAAAGACCCCAAGTGCTATGCAGCCCAGTTGGCACACACACAGATCATCACAGGTGACAATCACAGCCCTGGTCTTCTCAGGGAAGGATGTGGATTCTGAAAAAAGGAGAGCCCTATGCACAGGGAGCATTTTAGAAATGGATTTTCCATGCAACCTGTTGCTTACTTTATACATGAGGAAAATAATAATAGCCTTCAACTATGGGATGCTTGTGATTTACCAGGCATTGTGATAAGACATTTACAAGCATTTCCCTAATATCCCTATAAGGTAGGTCTAATTATCATGTTAACTTATCAAATGATGAAACTGAGGCTTGGAGAAGCAGGGTCACCCACCGAAGGTCAAACAGAGAGAAGCTGATTTGACCCTAAGTAGTCCTCCTTCCACCTCCTCCCACCCTTACTTTCCCAGACTGGAAACTGCATGACCCAGCATGGGGCTCACATATCTTAAATCACACCCCACAACTTGGAAAGGAGGAGGAGGGGCTGTCTTTTCTCACCATCACATTCTTCTGCAGGGCTGCTATCTTTGGGTTCTTGGTTTATGCAGTCTGAAATCAGAAAATAACCAAAGAAGACAATGTTATTAAACTTATTCTTCATCTGCTCTTTAATGTGGTTCTCAGAAAAGCTAGTGTCGCAAGGTTTTATTAGTTTGGTGCAAAAGCAATTGTGGGTTTTGCCATTACTTAAAATGGCAAACCTAATAGACACCCAACTACCCAGCATCGCTAGCTCTTCCTTTTCCCTCCCTCACCCACGCCAGTGCCCAGAAGCTTTCTCATCTCCCAGCAGGCTCACTGCAGGAACTGCTTTTGTGGCCTCCCTGTTATATATTCAATTCCTTCACTACAAAGGTCAACTCGATAAAGGGCCATGTTTTCTTATCAAACCAAGCCTCTCAATCATTCGCATTAGGCCTTTCTTCATTGGAGAGCCTCTTGTATATTCGTGCTGCTTCTGGCATCATTCAAGAACATTGTGCAAACATTCACTGAGCAAATTTAAGCATTTACAGTGTGCCAGAGCCCCATGCTAGCTGCTGGAAATACAAAGATATCAAGACAAAATCCCTGCTGCTCTGTAACTTAACAGTCCCATGAAACACGAGGGCAGACAAGTTACAAAACAGTGCAACAGATGTGGTGATAGTGATGGGCATATAATGTCAGTGGGCCCATGCCACCAGCTACAGCACATATAAACTGAGTTTGTGTGTGTGTGTGTGTGTGTGTGTGTGTGTGTTTGTGTGTGTGTTTGGCTGGAGGGGAGTGGGAGAGTCTCTCTCTGTTATCCAGGTTGGACCACAGTGGTGAGATACCGGCTCACTGCTATCTCTGCCTCCCAGATTCAACCGATTCTCCTGCCTCAGCCTCCCGAGCAGCTGGGACCACAGGCACACACCACCACACCTGGCTACTTTTTGTGTTTTTAGTAGAGACAGAGTTTCACCATATTGGCCAGGCTGGATAAGCTGAGCTTTGAGATTCTCAGCTACAGTGAAGCCTGCTGGTCAACCCTGGGCATTCTTGACCCCTTCCACGTGTACCCTTTTCCCCATGCCGTGCCTTCTGACATTGACATGTCCTCTCACTTCCCCCTGAACAAACTGTCTACCTTCACAACAGCAAAACTCTATGCTTAACATTTTCCTGGACAAGCTGCAAGAGGCTTTCACATCTGTTATTGTCACCAGCCAATAATATTCCACACTTTGTGTGTATATACAGACATTTTAAGCCACGTTTACTTTTAATTATAAAAACTGATATAAATTAATTATGGAAAATATGGGGAAGTCAGGAAAATGAGATAAAAGCATCATCCTTGATCTTGCCACACAAAGACAATGTTCCCTTTATAAACATTTGTATACATTTTAATTTATTATATATATCATCATGGGTTCCTTTTTTTAAAAAAAAGCCTTACTTGCTTTTTTTTTTTTTTTTTTGAGACAGAGTTTCACTCTTGTCACCCAAGCTGGAGCACAGTGGTGCTATCTCAGTTCACTGCAACCTCTGCCTCCTGGGTTCAAGCGATTCTCCTGCCTCAGCCTCCCGAGTAGCTTGGATTACAGGCATCTACCACTGTACCTGGCTAATTTTTATATTTTTAATAGAGATGGGGTTTCCCCATGTTGGCCAGGCTGGTCTCAAACTCCTGACCTCAGGTGATCCACCCACCTCAGCTTCCCAAAGTGCTGGGATTGCAGGCGTGAGCCACCATGCCCAGCCATTCGCTCTTATATGTACATATTGTGATATTTCTATTTCCTCAGTTAGTCTGTAAATGGCTTCTGGACAGCAAGCATGGTCTTGTTTCCTTGACAATTTTCAACAGCACCCTGAATAGTTTATGGGGAACTAGGCTTCTCTGGATGATTGATTTATTAGTGAAATTTTCCCAACAAGCTTGCATTTTGACCACCAAGGAATATGTCCATTATTAGTTGAAGAAAAAAAAAAAAAAAGAATAAAAACAACAACAACAAAACTCTAACAGGAATAAGCAAGTCTCATACATGAGCATCTTCTTCCATTTTGGGAACAAACAGTTACTATCCTCATTTCAGGGTGCTGATTTGTGTTACTGGCGTGGGGGAAATGAGGGTTGCAGAGGCATTAGTCTGGTGAATAAGCTGCTAGTGATGTTGAAGCTTCTTGAATACCTCCAGTGACAGGAGAAATAGCCTCCTTTTAAAGAAATCTGTTTCATCTTTAAACGTTCAACATTTCTTCCTTAGAATGATTTAAAATAGAGCTCCCTCTTGCTTCTACCCTTTGCTCTAAGTTCTGTCCCTTATATCTCAGAGAACAAGACCAACCCTTTCCCACACGCCAGCCTGACAAACATGTCCTTTCCAGCTCTTCCTTTCACTGCCCTGGCCAATCCTTCCTCATATGACACAGTTCCACATCCCTTCAGAGTCTTACCCTCTTTCTGAACAACTATAGCTCTTCTATTGTCTTCTAAAGACGTCACTAACTCTCACGTGAGGACTTACATGAGCAGTGTGCCATGGACCCCGGCTTTAGACACCAGAACTCAGTGAAAACAGTGCGAGCCATCTTTGGGGCCACACCACGTTCTAACCTACCCTGCACTGACTGCTGATGGCAACCTTAAGCCTTTTTACACCTCCTGCTACTAAGCCAGTTACCACTTACCACATAGCTAAACGTTTATTTATTTTTTCCACTCTACTATAGGACCACACCCTTATCCTTAATATCATTTTGTCTGGTTGAATTGACCCATCATTCCAGACTGTTGAGGCCCTTTTGAATTCTGAATGTGTCATGGGAGGCACTTTCTACTGGAGAAGACCAGGGAATTTCACCCCAAAATATGGCACCCTGGTAGGCTGATTATTTTAAATTGAAGGCCCTTGGAGACCAGCAGATGCCGGAAAAAACTTTACTCTGATACCCACTTATCTTCCCAACATCCAGACTTGCCAAAAATGAAAACAAACTACTTCTGGTTTCTTCCATGAGTTTTCATTAACTTAACTCATATTTCAGGGAGAAAGCCTGAAGTCTGTCAACACACCTGGACAGACTCTTGTCACAAAGCATTGTCTGTTCTATGGGCCCAGAAGATTTTGTCCCAGGCCTCACTGTATGTTCTCTGAGTCCATTGAGTCAGTCTAAAAATCATTTACCATTACCCTTAAAATCATCCACTTTTCCACATCTCTTTCCCGTAAGAAGAAGGGTACGTAAGCATCTACACCCCACTGGGTTACTGGGTAATCACTGTCCTGTGATTCTCTTGTGTTACACGCATTAAAATAAAATTGTGTATGCCTTTTCTCCTATTAATCTGCCTTTTGTTTGCTGATTTTCTGCAAATCTTCTGCAGGTGAGGGGGAAGTTTTCCCTTGGTCCCTTTACTGTTCTTCCCAACTTTGTGCCATCTGATAAATGGGTAGGCATGCTTTCCATATTTCCATCCAAATAACAAATGTGGAGCCAAGGATGAAGTCCTGAGGCATGACAATAAATACCCCATTCTAGACTGGCATTAATCCATTTACTCTGCATTCCTTTGGGAATAGTCACTTGACCAGCTGGAATCCACATATCCAGGGTTTAGTTCTTCAACTTGTCCGTAAGTATAAGATGAAAGATTTTATCTAAGTGTTTGGTGTTACACTACATCGATAGCATTTTCCTGATGATTCCTATTAATATTCTGTCAAAGAAGGAAGAGGATAGTCTTCCTTTTTGGTCCAAGTTGCTCCTAATAAACCCATACTAACTCCTGCTAATTATCTTTTTCTTAATGTATAAAATCCACCCCAATTACCCACCCACATCCCAGAACATGTACTGCTGTAAGATAAAGAGTATTTCAATTTCTTAAGACATGCACAGGAAAGCTGACATGACAATATCCCTACAATATCAAAGGGAGATCTCAGCAAAATCACCGAAGTAGGATCTGAAGTTATTTTGATTATGATCAGGTAAGTTTTAAAAACGATTCACTTTTTTAAAAAAAAAAGTGCATTGAAACAGGTTACTCACCAAAGCTGAAAATACTATTTAAGCATTTCCAGGGTTGTCAAAACCAGGGGACAACTTGCTGGTTGGAATTGTGTATTACGCATCCTGAAAATGTGTGCTTGGGTTCTGAGGCTGTTAAGTTGTACCAGCTTTATAAATGCAAATTAGCAGGGGTGTGGGTCGACCTTACCTCCAGTCAGGGGATCACAACTGCCCAGCTGGCCATTGTTGTTACAACTGCATGGTTGGCAGCTACCTCCGAATTTCTGGGGATTCCCGAAATATCCCGGTGCACACCTACACAAAATGTAGAGAGGAGGAGAAACACCCAAATAACTCATCGTTTATCCCAACCAGTTTTCTCAATCTCTAGCTCTGTGTTTGGGATATTGTAACCCATTGGGAGGAAGACTGACATAGATCTGCAAGAATGAATATTTCTCAATACAGAGATATTTACCCTTGAATTGTCTCACAGAAATAAACTTGAAGTAAGATCCATATAATTTCTAATTTTTTGGATGAGGGAAGACTTTCTTAATATTTTTCCTTCCTTCCCTCCTTCCTTGGATGAGGGAAGACTTTCCTAACCTCCCTCCCTCCCTCCCTCCTTCCCTTCCTCCCTTCCTCCCTTCCTCCCTTCCTCCCTTCCTTCCTTCCTTCCTTCCTTCCCTCCTCTCTTTCTCTGTTGCCCAGGCTGGAGTGCAGTGGCATGATCATAGCTCACTGCAACCTCGAGCTTCTGGACTCAAGTAATCCTTCTGCCTCAGCCTCCCAAAAAACTGAGACTACAGGCACATGCCACCATTCCTGGCTAAATTTTTAATTTTTAGTAGTGATGAGGTCTTCCTATGTGGCCCAGACTGGTCTTGAACTCCTGGGCTCAAGCGATCCTTCTGCCTCAGCTTCCCAAAAAACTGGAACTACAGGTGCATGCCACCATGCCTGGCTAATTTTTAAATTTTCAGCAGAGATAAGGTCTTGCTATGTTGCCCAGACTGGTCTTGAACTCCTGGGCTCAAGTGATCCTCCCGCCTCAGTTCCCAAAGTGCTGGGATTACAGGCACGAACCACTGCACCTGACCTGCACTATGTAAAGTCTGCATAATTCATATTTGCACTAATTGCTGCCGTGCTGTATATAATGATTCTTAAACGACTGAGAGAAGTTACAGCTGCTACCTTTGGCCCTGAGCCTTTGTTCTTCTAGGTAGTATAGTAATGAGAACTCATTCCTGATTTACAAGTTTAAAGATCACATTTCCTTGATTCTTAGACTGTTTAAAAAAAAAAGTCAAATAAGCACACATTAATTTTCCTGGGGTTGGGGTGTCAATTACAATATTTCCATTAACAAAGTTCCACTCCCCATCTAGTCACCTGCAAATTGTCATTAAACTGATGTGTGGTGTCTTATCATCAATGGACTTGATAGACTCAAGGAAATATGGCATTTATCTCATTTCCCAAAATGTAAGCACTGCATCAAAAAAAATTTGGCAATTCCAACACACGTCACCACGTACTTGTAATATACTTCACCAATGTATTACCATGGATACACTGGTGATATAACGTAAAGGATCAGAAAGATCTGGCTGCACTCCTGCCTCCACACTCCACAAGTGTGATCCTGGGCTGTTGCTGTAACCCTCTGTGCTTCAGTTTCTTTACCGTTCCCCCCACAACCCCCATGAAAATATAAGCTCCATGAAGACATGGAGTTTTGGGCTGTTTTGCTCACTGATACATCCTTAGCACCTGGCACATATTCATTCATTTGTTGAATGAATAAATGAGTGGACTAATAATACCTATTTTGCTCAATGAATATAAGAGATCATGTAATAAAGAATCTAGCATAATGTTTGCACATAACAGATTCTCAAGTGTAGCTATCGTTATAAGACATGACAAAATATTCATCTTCTAATTGGCATCATTTGAAATTATTACAAGACAGCAGAAGGCCCATGTACCCCCTAATAATCAAGAAGGTAACTAGGCTGAGGTGGCTTATCTAAGTCTACTAAGCAGGGTGGTCATATACTAATAATAGGGCTTTACTTTGTGACTGGCTTGGTATTCTACCTAACAGATCATGCTATGCAGAAGCTCTGTGTTCTAGAATACTTTATTTTTGATGTCTTTCTTACCTACATCTAAACTTCCCACGTAACAGATGCATAATTACAAAGTACCTTATATTTAAATCACAGAAATATTCAGGAAGTTCGATTCTACTTCTTGCAAAGCATTACTCACTGGTTACGAGAAATAACTGGTTCTCTTATTCTCAATTTATGGTAGTGGCTAAACACAGAGGACTGAAGTAAAACTTCCCGATTTCATGAATGACACTGGTACAACAAATAAAGAGCAGAGAACTAGCTTGTCATCTGTGGCCCTGTTTGGCTGAGGGAGAAGAGGGGGTAAAAACATGTATGGGCTGGGAAGCCTTTGCTAAACCCTCCCCCTGGCTGGCTGCTCTGGTTTCTATCCAGCTAGTCTCCTGCATAATCTATATTCCTACTTTTCACCCTTGACTGTCCTTGTATTTATCATTGTGTAGTTAATCGCGAGTGCCAGGAATGATGTCTGGGTGCTGTGTCTAACAAATGAAAAATGTTGACATCAAAATGGCATTTACCTGTGAAAAAGCTTCAAAAAATTTTTTAAAGAAATAATAGCTTGTTTTCTTGAGACATCAGATATAACAAACATCAGCTGAGAGAAGTACTGTTAATTAAAAATTTTGCCTGCCAAATGGATGTCTCACCGAGCCGGTTGCTGTTTAATGCTTCATTGTTTGTGAAGAGCCATAAAGAGGATGAAATTAGGACACCTCTCCCAGGTGTTGGTCCCCTGTGGCTTTTAAATCTCAGAGCCTAGAATCCCTTCCCACTACCCACATCCTTCCCTTCTCGCTGGTTGGATGCACCTCCTAATTGCAGCTCAACTTAGCCCAGTTCTCCCATCTCTTGCTATTTTAATGGCATGTTTTGATGTCTGTCCACCACTGGACTGGAAAGCCCTTGAGGATGCTGTCTGTGCTGTTTGCTACTGTGCCTTCAGTACTTAGCACTGTGCCAGACATATATATATACACACTAGGACCTCCATACATTTTTCATTGAAAGAATACATGAATAAGTGTGAGGCAAGTGTGAGAAATACTCATTTTGCTGAAATGGAAAATGGAAAACAGAAGAACCTTCCATTACCATCTTTTGCCATAGAACTGGGCTCCTTAGCTGCTGCTCGGTGTCCCCAGTCTAAGGCAGTCCCCACATCCTACACGTGGCAAGTGTCTTCCAGCCCTGGGGCTTTCCTGCCTCGCTTCCCCAACCTAACCTGCCCTCCACCTCCATCTTCTGGCTCCACTGGGTTCTAGTCACTCCTTGGACCTACCGAAGTCCTACCTTATCCATAAACATTTCAGATAATCCCAGTCTAGGGTGGTTATGCCTTATTTAAAATCTGGTTGAATTCATTTTCTGGTTAAAAAAAATTAGTCAAACTCTTTTAAAGTTTAAACAAAACAACGTAAATTAAAATGATATACGATTTTTCTCTGTCAAATTGGCTTTTTTTTTTCTGTTGCCCGGGCTGGAGTGCAGTGGTGTGATCATAGCAGCCTCGAACTCCTGAGCTCAAGTGGTTCTCCTACCTCAGCATCCCAAGTAGCTGGGACCACAGGCACACACCATCACACTTGGCTAATTAAAAAAAAATTATGGAGATGAGGTCTCTCTATGCTGCCCAGGTTGGTCTCTAACCCCTGGATCACATGAAATAATCCTCCCACCTTGGCCTCCCAAAGTGCTGGAATTACAGGTATGAGCCACCATGCTTGGCCCTAACTGGCAAAGATTTAAAATATTGATCCTTTCCAATATCCATTGGGGTAGGTAGTCACTCATTTTCTTTTGCTGCTAGTAAGAATATAAACTTTTCTGGAGGTCAATTTTGCAAAAAGTATTAAAATCCTGGAAAACCTATCCTCTGACCCAAGGAATCCACTTCTACAATTATACCTTGAGGACGTGCACACACAAATATTAAGCTGCAAGGATTTAATTTTAGTGTTGCTTTAAATGGAGAACAGTAAAAGGATCTCCAAGACCAAGAGTAGGGGATTATGGAAACCCAGTGGAAATTTTTGGTCATTGATGTGATGTTATCAGTGAATACTTATTGATATGGAAAGATATTACTAACATAGTATTAGATAAGAAAACAAGTCAAAACAGAAAGTGAAACACGAATCTACTTTTTTTTTAAGTTCACACATTTAGAAATGATCTCTAGAAACATACAGCCAGCTTTTTAACAGTGGCTTTCTGTAGACAAAATGATTATGAATAGGATTGTATGTGAACGCGTTTGAGTGCACAGGGCTAGGTAGGGGTATGGGGGGGCCTCACTGGTTCTCTGCTCCCTTGTATTTCATCATTTTATAATAAATATGTATTGATTTTATGAGAAAGTTATTTTTAATTTTAAAATATGTCAACCACATGATTCACTTTTCATACTGTTACTTTTCCAACTATGTGTGCGCTGTCTTCCCAGCTACTTTATAAGTATCTTTTATGACTTTCTCAATACTTGGCAGTGTCCTATGCATAGTCGCTAATCATGACAATTGTCCGTGAATAACTAAAGCTTGGTTCTGTGGCCCTTTGTCATTAATTTTACACTTTCCATTCCACAACATTTATTATTTTGTTTCACAAACATTACTGAACACCTATTATGTGAACAGTACCATGCTTGGAACCGGGGATTCCGAAATAAACAAGACACAGATTGTCCTGAAAGTGTTCAAAATATAGTGTGGGGATAGAGATGTGTGTGTGTGTATGTGGCTATCTAGGCTAGGGCTGTGGATATGTGTGTGTATGGAAGAGTGTAGAAAGTTGTACATGTGTACAGGTAAGTAGGGATATGTTGGGGGCAGGTGTATGTGGAGATAAGTGGAAGGGACATATAGAAATGGGGGTATGCAGAGATCACTGTGGAGGAGGGGTAGGTAGGGAGGTGTGGGGGGTTGAGGTACACAGGGGTGCGTGTTGGGGGGATGTAGGTAAAGCTATGTGTGGGTGAGTGTATGTGTTGTGCCTCATTCTCAGTTTTCTGAAACGTACAAAGCAGGACAGAGAATGATGTTAATGATTTATTAGGTGAGCAGTCTTGTATTTTTCCCAAGAGACCTTTTTCCAGGCCTCAGTCAAACTCCCAGCCCCACCCCTAGCTCCGCGCCAGCGCCTGGCAGTGCCCCACCCACAGCCCTCCCTGCCCCCTCTGCAGGCTGAGCTGGGAGGGGCTCCCACCTCACCTTTCACACTGTATTCCTGTGTACCCAGCTTTGCAGGAGCACCTCACGTCTCCCCCGTTCACCACACAGCCGGTGGCAAACCTTGAAAGAAGACAGAAAAAGGCCCCATTAAAAACACAGATCGATAGGATTTATGCTCGTTATTTTTTACCACAAAGGACTGGCTTGCCTTAAGTGAACACTGAAACCCAGGGTCTGGTTACTTTTTGTGTGAAGAAAATTTTGCCCATCAAGACTTGGAGACATAATGATGAATGATCTCAGCTGACACTGGGCAATTTTGGTGAATAAGGACTGAAGGCATTTATTTGTTCCCTGGGGAAGAGCATTTTTCCCCTTAAGACAGAGCAGAGTAACTCCCTTTGGAAGAGATGATTACAACAGCATTTTTCCAGGAATAACAAGGAAGGAGTAAAACAAGTCCAGGCAGAAAAAAGAACAGAGTTCTGATTCTTTAAAAAAAAAAAAAAAAAAAGTTCTCCTTGTTGATTCTAGTTCTTCTCTATCAGACACATTGCCTTCTGGGAAGAAAAGTCGGTGGGGAGGCCAAGCCCTGGAGCCCCCTAAAGACTCACAGAGGACACTCACCTGCCTCGGCATTTCTGTGGGCACAATCATTGCTGATTCTCGCTTTTTTTTCAAACCAAGTTGTGGAATTTTGATCCCTTCTCTTTTAGCTCTAAAGTGGTGATATTTTACACTTGATCTTAGCCAAAAGGCTGAGAAGCAATAAGTGATGATATTTTAGAAGCAGCTTTAAACACACACACACACACACACACACACACACACACACACACACACCCCCAAAGAGACCATGAAAAAACCCTGTTGCCTTGCAAAGTATCTCCATCTGCCACTGGACATGACACTGATGCCATCTGAAGGAATATTACTCCATTCGCTGGTAAGAGAATGCCTGTTTAGGAAGCCTCTCAAGGCACAGTTAGACATTAGTCAGCACTATTAATATTGCGGGAAGGAGAAGTAGATAAAAATAGAGTTTTACTGATAAATCCAAAGACCTACGTGTTACTTCAACTGCATGGAAGCTGGAAGCTGACCTTGATGCTACTATGCTTTGCAAACGAAAATAAAACACTTTTTCCAAGCACCCCAGTGGAAATCTTGCTGCTTTCTACTTTTGCCAGCTTCTCTTCAAACAAGTCTGGGCAAGGTCAAGTGATTGATCCCTTGACAGATAAAGCTGCAGGATCGGGCAGGTTTCACGAGTATCAAATACATAGACAGCAAAGCAGGGCGCATTCCAGATAGGTCTCTCCAGAGAAGCCACACTTGGCACATGACTTGTGGCGATGTGAGGACTTGGCCCACGTGTCGGTTAAGGGCCGATATAGGCCTGCCTTTGTGATCCACACTTGTTTCTGAGTCTATGTACTAGTGAGGCGTTCTCAGTGTCTTCTTGATTTTCAAACCAACTCCTGCTTCACTTGATTTTCAAACCAACCCTTGCTTCACTTAGTTTGTTACATTATTCTTTGCTTGGGTCCACAGTGAACCCTTTGTGATGAGCAAGGATATGACAAGGTGCCACACCTAAGGAGAGAGGAGGTTACCTTGGAAACACAGCGGTGGCTTCCTACCTATGTAGTCTATTGGTCACGTTGGAGCCTGAATGACAGCTCAGATCACTTGGTGGCTCAGAACTGTCCCAAAGCTTCCATCGCACTGAGGATAAGATCCAGATGCTTGACCACAGCCTGCAGGGTTCTGCGGAATCTGGGTCTTAGCTGTTCCACCAACCTCACCTCCAGCCCTCTCTCTTCACACTGCACTTCCGCCACTCCTGCCTTCTCACTGCCCTTGAACACATGGTCACAGGCCTTTTCCTTCTGTTTCATCCTTGCCTGGGAGCCTCATGGCCAAAATACTGCCATAGCTTCCTCTATCCAACTTCAGGCCTCCTTGGCCATCCCTCTAAAGCAGCTACTCCCTCACTGTCAATGACACAACCTATTGCAGAAAATGTCATCTCTATCTCCAGTTATACTTCTTATGGATTAGTGTGTGTGTTTGCTGAGTGTGATGACTCCCACCCTTTCTCTCCCTCTCTGCCACACTCTAGGTCAAGCCCCAGGAGAACAGGGACTGCCTCCGTCTTCTTTCAGTTTCCCCGTCACATAGAGAGGGTTGAGGCCTGGCCCTGTCATGGGTGCTGGAGAAGTAGCTACTTAGCCACTGAATGAACAGTAAAAGAAAAGAGGGAAGGAAAAAGCCTGGAAGGATACAACTTGGAAAGACAGTTTCTGTTTGTTTTCTTTTTTTTTTTTTTTTAAGATGGAGTCTCCTCTGTGGCCCAGGCTGGAGTGCAGTGGTACAATCTCGGCTCACTGCAGCCTCCGCCTCCCGGGTTCAAGCGATTCTCCTGCCTCAGCCTCCCGAGTGGTTTGGATTACAAGCTAATTTTTGTATTTTTAATTGAGACGGGGTTTCACCATGTTGGCCAAGCTGGTCTTGAACTCCTCATCTCAAGTGATCTGTCTTCCTTGGCCTCCTAAAGCACTGGGATTACAGGCGTAAGCCACCGCACCCAGCCTATTCATTTGTTTTCTTGTATGTCGTGTTCATTTTAATATTACAGCTTTCTTGAGATATAATTCACATACCACGCAATTCATCACATAAACTGTACAATTCAGTGGCTTGTAGTATATTCACAGAGTTGTACAACCATCGCCACAATCAATTTGAAAATATTTTCATCCCTTCAAAAAGAAATCCCAGACCCTGTGGCAATCACTTTCCATTCTCCCCACCTGCTCTCCCGCCCCTAGTCCTAGGCAGCCACCAAACGACTTTGGGTCCCTGTAGGTTATATCAAGCTGCTACGGTACCTGTTGGTGTGAGGACACGGGCAGGCCCTGCAGGATCCGTGGATGGCGTTGCCATAGTAGCCCTCCTGGCAGCGCTCACAGTGCTCCCCCGCGGTGTTGTGCTGACAGTTCTAGGGACAGGTGAACAGCACAATTCACAGCAGCCAGTACAGTCCCTACTTCTGAGATCACTGTAATCTTACTTATCACACGACTAGAACTCAAGTCCTCTGACTTTCAGTGATACCAGCTCCTCTAGCCATGTATTTTCCCGGTCCCTTGAATCATTGCTGGTGTTAGAAAAGAGGGGTAAGTGCCCTTCCCTAAGTGACATGGTGCTTAACATTGGCAGCGTGACATAGTGGGGACAAGCCAGCTGAGTCTCTGTCCCACTCCAGCATCTCGAGGCCATGGAGTCCTGGGGCAAGATCCTTTCAATTGTATCAATTTTACTTACATCAATTTTACTAGTGTATGATTTACATACAATTACAATTTTCTCAAAATGTACAGTTAGGATAATGCCCACCTTCTAAGGCTGTGGGGAGGATTTAAAAAAGCAAGTGTACTAAGCTCTTGGGAAATGTAAATTCTTTCCTTTCTTCTCCTTAGCACTGCTTTGATGAAAATTACCTTCATTTTACTTCATGGTTCACATAATAATGATATACTGAAGACTGATATTATTGAAATTAGTTCTTAACACAGAATTTGTTAAAACAATAAAAAGTTGCACAGTATCTGAAGAAAACACTCAGCTGAATTCCAGTGTCCCAAAGAAGCAAGAAATTAATGTTATCTAAGCTTTTTATTTACATAAATCCAATTATTTTCATGTCAAAGTTGCTGTCTAAGGAAATTTGTTCTTTAGTAAAGTGTTGAGATGAAATAATTTTGCAAGCAAGTGGTCTATTGAGATAAAACCTGGTGGATTGGGTCACAGTTGTTTATTTTCTTGGCGTTACCCTAGTGAAAAAGATCTAAATGCACAGAAACATCCAGGAAAACGCCCCTTACTGTGGGCATTTGATAACATGGAAACACTTTGTGTTAATTTTATGGGTAGGAATAAGTACAATTTTAAAAATTTGCCTATGTATTTTACTTCTGTATGCAGAAGTGTTGCTGGAGTAGGAAACTTTAATGAATGTCAGGGTTTTTGTTTTTTGTTTTGTTTTGTTTTGTTTTGTTTTGAGACAGATTCTTGCACTGTCACCTGGGCTGGAGTGCAATGGCCTGATCTCAGCTCACTGCAACCTCTGCCTCCCAGGTTCAAGTGATTCTCCTGCCTCAGCCTCCTGAGTAGCTGGGATTATAGGCACCCACCACCACGCTCAGCTAATTTTCGTAGTTTTAGTAGAGACGGGGTTTCACCATGTTGGCCAGGATGATCTCAAACTCTTGACCTCATGATTCGCCCGCCTCGGCCTCCCAAAGTGCTGGGATTATAGGCATGAGCCATCGTGCCCAGCCATGAGTGTCAGTTTTTAAATAATATCTGAAGGTAGATTGGGAAAAACAATATACGTTTATATCCCAAGACGACGTGGCTTGTTCATAATGAAAAAGGCTGCCCTTCCATCATAAATGCCGTCAGTTTGTCCAGATTGAGCCAATCCATCCTTCACTAACCTTTGAGTAACTGAAAATTACACAAAACACTAAGATGTTAAAATATCCTTTCATGTTTTTTTCCTAGCTATAAAATTGTGCTATAAACATAAGATATTAGTATTTCAGATACTAATGTGGCGGGGCTTTAAAGTAGGATGCTGCTCACGTGTTGAAATTTGCTTATTATCAGAGAGCTCACCCCTATCCGGAATCCTTCCTTCCCCAGATCTCACTGCACTATGGGTCTAGACTCCTTGAGGTCTGGACACTGGGGACATCTTCCCTGCGGTTGATCAGCTCCGCAGAGGACTCTTCTCATGGGTGACTGAGAAGGACACCAGTGGCTTCCCTCACCCTCACCCAGGCTTCAGCTACCCTGACTCTCTCATAAGACATCAGTCCTTTGGAACTAATACGTTTCCATTTTAGTTCTCTTTCTCTTTTAATCCAAATGACAATTTACAAGTAGAACACAACTGTATAGATATATTTCAGTCCTGTGTCTACTTAGCTCTGAGGCTGAACACATTGGAGAAGCAAGAATGTACAGATGCCAGAATTGAGGTGAGGACATCCGTATCCTACTAAAATCACTCTGAATACTGGTCCTCCACAGGGATGAGAGGAGAGGATCAAGGAAGGGTGTCAAAACCCGTGTTGCTTGACAAAGTCCCATAAGAACATGTGAGAAACCCCTCACTGTCAGTTGAGAGTGGCCACCCTGGAAACCGTCCTCAGTCCTGCAAACTTGGAGACCCTCCCTTCAGGTTCCTTGTGTTTTACTGTGAATAAATGAATGAACGAATGCTGCAGAAGCCCACGTCCACTCCCATGGCACCTGCTCTCCTAGCTCCATTTGCCACCAAATATCTATTAGGCATTTACCATATGCCCAACTATGCTAGGCTCTAGCGATGTGAAGATGGGTTGGTCCCTCGACTCGGGGTACATGTAGTCCTGTGAATAGACATATTCAATATCCCGTGGAAAACAGGACACAAGTGTGCCAGCATCCCATGGGAGCAGGAGGAGGGGCTGCCTGTGAGGGCCACAAAAGGACAGGGATTCACTGAGCGCAAAAGTGAGGGAAGGGCATTCCAGGCACAGGGGACAGAGCGTGCAGAACTTCAGTCTTACAATAGCATGGCAGTGTGTGGAGGGAATGAAAGCAAAGGGCATGCCCAAGGCAGAAGCGCAAGGGGGCAGGATGCAGCTGGAAAGAGCCCCCAGTACTGTGCTGAGGGTCGTGGGCTTTCTTCCATCTGAGCCTCAGAGGAGCACCATGTCAGCTGTGAATTTCATATAAATCATTCTGAAATTCCATTGCAACTGCAGAGGGGAAGATGGGCTCAAGTCGCAGAGAATAAAAGAAGGAAGATAAAGAAAGAAGACAAAGAGAAAAGGGGAGGGAAATGGGAATGGAGAGGAAAATAAGGCGTGACAGGGACAGTAGACAGCAAGGGGAATTGGGGGGAGAGGAGAAAATATGGGGAGAAATTGGGGCAATGAGAAGAGGGAGAGACAGGGTCTCAGCATATAGCAGGAGGCCGTCATTGCAGGTCCCTCTGGACGGTGGCACCTGCATCACCTGCTACTCCTGCCCTTGACACTGGACACCTACTGCTGTACCAGCAAAAAGTTGGACTACTTATCTTTTCAAACTTCAGAGTCTATCGTTGAAACGACCTGACTTGAAGATTTGCACCTGGGTGAAGGTCCCTGATGTTAGACAATTACTTTGGACCTTGAGAGGTGGAGGTCAATTTGCAGTGAAATCAGCCACAAGGCCCATTTGATATTCAAAGGTACTGGATTTCCTCATTACTGTTCTTTGAGAATGAGGGATGCATTCTCGGCTTCCATGCAGGGCACACAATTCAGGGTAGCATCAGCACTCAGGACTTGCCATGTAGCCGTTAGCTGAGCACAGACACGGGCTCAACTATCTATAGTTGTGTGTGCGTGTGTGTGAGTGTGTACATACGTACACATCCCCTACTAGACAGCAAGCCTCGTGAGTGTAGGGATTAGGTCTGACGATTTTAACTCCAGCACTTAGCTGAATACCTGCCATACTAGCAAATGCTCAGTGAGGATTTCCTGAATGAAGAGTCTCTGGTGGCCACATGGCCATTAGGGACAAGTGAAGACAGAACTACAAAAAAAAAATGGGAAAGAAAATCTTGTTTGATTAAAATATGAATTATGACTCTCACGAGTTTTCCTTTCAGTGGGTGACTATAAAAAAAAAACCAAAAACCTCCCTTTGTACTTTGGCAGTTTTCATAACATGGGCTTGACATCTAGCAATGGTTCGCCAATAACACACTTATTCTTTTTTTGTTGTTTTTGTTTGTTTGTTCGTTTGTTTTGAGACGGAGTCTTGCTCTGTTGCCCAGGCTGGAGTGCAGTGTCGCATCTTGGCTCACTGCAAGCTCCGCCTCCTGGGTTCACGCCACTCTCCTGCCTCAGTCTCCTGAGTAGCTGGGACTACAGGCACCCGCCACCACGCCCAGCTAATTTTTTTGCATTTTTTAGTAGAGACAGGGTTTCACTGTGTTAGCCAGGATGCTCTTGAACTCCTGACCTCGTGATTTGCCTGCCTCGGCCTCCCAAAGTGCTTGGATTACAGGCGTGAGCCACCGTGCCCAGCCAACATATTTATTCTTAATTAAAGCATCTACCTGTGTTACACAAAACATGCAATATCAAACATGAAGTATTCTACAGGAACAATAACGAGCTGGAAAACAGTATTTACCAATACCTTTTACTCTTTTTGAACTTATAAGGTTACAGTCCAACAAAATATTCTATCAGGTGGCTCTTCACAACAATTTCCTGTTCTAGCCTGTCACATCTTGCAGAGGAAGCAGTTCCCTGGGCCAAGGTGAACGAGCTTCATACGGTCTAGGAACTCATACTTGAAACACACTCTAGTTGCATTACACAATGCAGAGAAAGTTTGTGCCAGAGGAGTGCATTTCCAAAAGCGCACACACAACTGAAGTCCTGTATTCCTGGAGTACGCTCTCTCCTTTTCACTGTCCACTTTCCTCACTGGGGAGGCCCTGGTTACCAAGGAGAAGAACTCTAGTGAAAGGGATGAAAAAAGCAGAATAAAAAAGGTTCTGCTTCAGGATGCATAAGAAAAATTTCCTGGCCGGGCGCGGTGGCTCACGCCTGTAATCCCAGCACTTTGGGAGGCCGAGACGGGTGGATCGCGAGGTCAGGAGATCGAGACCATCCTGGCGAACACGGTGAAACCCTGTCTCTACTAAAAAAAATACAAAAAAACTAGCCGGGGCGAGGTGGCGGGCGCCTGTAGTCCCAGCTACTCGGGAGGCAGGAGAATGGCGGGAACCCGGGAGGCGGAGCTTGCAGTGAGCCGAGATCGCGCCACTGCGCTCCAGCCTGGGCGACAGAGCGAGACTCCATCTCAAAAAAAAAAAAAAAAAGAAAAAAAGAAAAATTTCCTAAGAAACTAATTTTAGGTAGAAGAATTTTATAAAATATTCCAAAGTAAGATAATTTTCCAGTGGATATGTTGTAGTCATCCAAGACAGCCTTGAGGCCAGGAGAAAATATAGTCAATACAGGGAACAGGCAGGTGGAGGATGCTGTGAGGACGGGAGAGGCCATCAGCACTTTCTCTTCCCCACAACCTCCCTCACTTGTCTTCTCCAAGCCCCACTCTGTCTTGGCAATAGTGAAGCTTGTGTTGGACTGATTTGTTTGTTGTTGTTGTTTTGGTGTGGAAGCGGATGGAGTTTTGTTCTTGTTGCCCAGGCTGGAGTGCAGTGGCACAATCTCCGCTCAGTGCAACCTCTGCCTCCGGGGTCCAAGCAATTCTCCTGCCTCAGTCTCCCAAGTAGCTGGGATTACAGGCACCTGCCACCATGCCCAGCTAATGTTGGACTGATTTCTTATGAGCCTTAAGCCCTCCTCAAATCCCCTTCTCCCTGGCCGCTTTCTTGAGTTACTGGTCATCCGACAGCAACAAGCCCCACTCCCATAACTTCCTGCCACCCCAACAAAATTGGGACCCAAAATAATGGCTTGGATTAGTTATGTCCTGGCAAGAATTAACTTCCAAGGTCCACCCATTACTATCATTTCATGAAGGAGAGATTTAGAAGCTAAAGTGTAACTTAATTGCTCAGATAGCAGCACCCGTTTAATGGTGCATGTTAAAACGGAGGAAAAAATGAAATGTAAAATAATTCAGCCTGATAATGGAGCCTCGTATATTCACACAGCGACCTCTATTTAGCGTTTGGCAGGAGATGTGATGTTGACGTCTTCGGGCATAGTAGAGGGGAATGGAGGAGAAACAGATTGCCTGCTGATAGCATTAAAGTGTCAATTTACTCACAACACATATGCCTGAGCCATCCTGGCATCGATTTGAATGTCCGTTGCAATTGCAGGGAACACACCGTCCGGTATACAAGCCTTTGTGATCCCGATAATATCCAGGGCTACAACCCTATTTTTCAAACAAAGTGTTTAATCAGTACAAAGAAAGAAAACAATTACTATCCAAAGCACGTGACACCTCTCACTGTGAAGCATTCACATCATTTTTATTTTTTAGAGACAGGGTCTCACTATGCTGCCCAGCCTGGAGTGTAGTGACTATTCACAGGTGTGATCACAGCGCACTAGAGTCTCGGGCTCCTGGGCTCAAGCAATCCTCCTGCCTCAGCCTCCAACGTAGCTGGAACCACAGGCACATGCACCACTGAGCCCAGCTGAACATTCGTTTTTCAAACCTTGTTTCCTTCAGTCAGTGTGAATATTTTTAATTTCAACCACCTGTCACGTCCACTTGTTTTGCTCTCAAGCTGTTTGGTTTTCATGCCCTGGTGGGAGTGTGAGACGCATGGTGGGGAAATGAGGGATAGGGCACACGTGGAGGTGGGGGGTGAGAAGGGGTTCCTCTCTTCTCACAACAACTGTTTTGAGGGCAGGTGGAGAAGGTGGAAATGGACGAATAAAGAGAATCGTCCTTAGAGGGGAGGACATCTAAGCAAATCATTTCAAGTCCAAATTATCTTTGGGTAGCCATTTTCTTTCCCAAGTGTGGGTTTGGGCTGGTGGCAGGGCAGTATAGGAGGAGGAGTGGGCTGGGGGGAATAGGAGTCTTAACTGAGATTTAGACAATCATGCCACAATTAGGGGAGTCACTTCATTGCCACTCACTGGTCCATGGGCAACAGAGAAGCCGGGGAGGGGAGTGTGCATGAGGTTGCCATACAGGACTCCTCACGAACATCTGGTCCACACTGAACACACAGAGGCTCAGCCTGAGGGACTCTCCTTGGGTTGGTCTTGTTTCCTCATTCAATCTTGATTTGACTATTTCTATCCCCTGTATATTATCTCTCTCCAGTATAATACAGTTACGCATTTTCATCTGGATGAAAAGAATTACAATTTTCTTTTCATGAACTAATATCTTTTTTTAAAGGGTTCTAGTTAAGAATCCCTCCAATAGAAAAAAAAAAAAAGCAATTCTTCTTATACCAGCCATTAAAATTATTTAGATTTCTGTCTTTAAAGGAAATTATAGACGTTATCCTTTATTTTGGCAGAGCAAGTCAGTGCACAGATTAAAATCAGATATTGGCTGGTTGTGGTGGCTCAAGCCTGTAATCCCAGCACTTTGGGAGGCTGAGGCGGGTGGATCACTTGAACCCAGGAGTTCGAGATCAGCCTGGGCAACATGGTGAAACCTCATCTCTACCAAAAAATACAATTAGCCGGGCATGGTGGCACATGCCTATAGTCCCAGCTACTAGGGAGGCTGAGGTGGGAGGATTGCTTGAGCCTGGGAGGTGGAGGTTGCAGTGAGCCACGATTGCGCCACTCCAGCCTGGGCAACAAGAGTGAAATCCGGTCTAATAAATAAATAAATAAATACTGAAATCAGATATTGTCCCTAATTTGTTTCTCTGATCTCCTATATATCCTATCTTGAAAGCATCGGGAAAATTATTTCAAGATAAAGGATAGCCTTTTATTAAAGCTTCTTTAAATAGCACATATGTCTGTAAAACTCAGAAACTATACTCAAAGGAAATCTTGAAGTGGACAGTCCATTCTTATTCATTCATGGCCATAAAGGTCTCTACCTGGTCCAGTGGAAGAAAGAAAGAAGCCACCTGACAGGAGAGAGAGGCAGAAGCCTCATGTGCTCCGGGAGTACAATCTCTCAGGTGTTGCTACAGCCCCTTCCAAAATTACCAATGAATACAGATCATGCACAATAAGACCATAGTTTCCAATATAATGTTCCTTTAGGCTATTAGGAACCATGTTTAGGGCAAAGAGTACATTGCAAATAAATAGATTATGTTGTTATACGAATAGGCTTGTCTAAAGGAGAATCAAAGTATGAAAGGAATGTTCTTTTGCTGAAAGCACAACTAAGATTTACATGTGAACGAAATGCAGCCAGTGATGGTGTCACTGTATCTATTATACAATCTGTCCTAATAAGTGGCAAGTAACTTATAATTATCGTTGTATATCACATTACCTGCTTACAAAATAATCACATTTGGTAAAGAGCAAGTTATTCAAATAAGCAGATAGATCTGGTTAGTTTATGACAACATGCCTGAGGAGAAGCCTTAATTAAACACACTTTGGGGGAGTATAGTCTATCCTGATTAAAACTAAACCACCCATCTTAATTTGCTTTTGATTACAAGCAGAAAATACACTCTGCAAGAGTTACATATCATGTGACTCTCTGAGGATTTGTCAGTTACTAAAATAGAATCATTTTTTCACCTCTTATAAAGCAAGCAAAACCACACTCTACAAAAAAAATCAGTTCAAGTATTCAGATCATATTGAACACTCACTTTTAAATGAAAATGAATGTGTTCTCATACATTATTTCAATAAAGGGGTTTTATAACTAGTTAACATGATGATGTTTTATGTTAAGTTTTCCAGTAAATTTTGTAATACAAATTATATAAATGATAAGATTATGTCCCTAATCCAGTTTCCAGGGCTATATCTGTAGCCATAGGATCTATTTCTCTGTAAGAATACATGTAGTATCCAGGAAGTTTAAAGAGAGCAGAATTTCTTGATGTTTCCTGCCTGGTAAATGGAAGCATGTCTTTGAGGAATTATGCGAACTTTGATCACTTTTCTTAAGCATTGCATTTCACGCTCTCATTTTTTTCCCCCGTGGGTAAATTTTCTTCCAAGTAGCATTTGGAAAGCTATAGGCATTGGTCTCTTTTGTTCTGAGGCTTGGGATGGTTGGTCTCTAAAGGGCATAAAGTTTCATTGTATATTAACATCCCGCAAGCATTCAAGCTCTTAAGTGTCTCAGCATTTCCAGGTGGGCTGATGTTAACGGGGTTTGCGGTTAATAGCTCAGGAGAGCAATCTGTCAGGCACTGTAATAAACACTGCCAGTCAAGGCGACTGGGAGGCCATCAGCTCCTCCTCAGTCCACCCATTTACTCATTAGTCACCATAACTGTAACTTAAAATGTCACAAAGCTGGAAACTCTTCCCCATCCCAAACCAAAACTTAAAAGGATGTTACCTGGCTGGGTCTAAACTCCACATAACTCGCTTGCAGTTGACTATGACCGGGAGGCTGAAGAAATGGCACCCTTTGCTGCTGTGAACTGTAGCCCAGACATTGCCCCAGGGCTGCCCCAAAGATCCACAGCCATCCCACGCTGCGGGCTGACCGCCTCACTGCTGGAGGCATCCTGGTTCCTGGGTGTTCGCTGGCTGCGCACGAACTTCTGCCTCTTCCTCTTATACCTGCCCTTCCTGCTCAGTGCCCGGGCCTGCCTGACTCAGGTAAGGAAGGCTGTCTGCGGCAAGCGCCCCGCCTTTAAACTTCACACATGAGTCAGCCTGTGCCAGAGTGCACATAACAGTCCCGCAGGTAAGTGCACCGCTCTGTAATTCCCGTGAGGTGGGGCGGGCACCACCTTCCACCCACCTCACCCTGCAGACGCCCTAAATCACAGGCTGAGTCACGGGCAGGGAACACGCCCTGGGTAGGAGGGTAGAAATCCAGAGTCCCTCTCTTTCCCTCGGGCTATCAATTTTAATCAGGCTAGAAAAGAGATGGAGGAAGGGGAAGAATGTAGGCAACCTGTGGGCTAAATAGTACAACTTGGGAGTCCCCAGAAGACCACCGCAGGTCAGATTTGTTTTTGCAGGTTTAAAAAGTGGAAACTCGTATGTGCAGATCACCTTGGGGTTTTCGGCTACCAGGGGGCGAGGAAAGAAAGTGGAAGGTTTTGTTAAGCCTACGTACTTATGGATGTATGGAATACACAGAATGACAGTGTTTGCTACTTTTACTAATCGTGCTAACATTGTGCTTTCTCCCTGATCTTTAAGAAAAGACATATTTATAGCCAGAGAAATTAAATAAGTTCATTTTATGGCACATTTTAATCATCTGAAGACAGCTCTGGTTGACTGGACCTCAAACAATGAAAGTCCTGCTGCAAGCCAGAACATAATGTCCTCTAAGAAATCCAGGATATTCTCTGGAATTCAACTCTACTGGGGGGTGGAGGGAGGCTTCGGATTAGAAAAAGGTATAAGGTCAGTTATTGGGAAAGCAGGGGCTCAAATACTAACTGGTGAGCTCCTTCATTTTAAAAATATTTTGTTTTAAAAATTGATAAATAATAATGATAAATACTTATGGAGTACATAGTGATGGTGTGACACATACAACGTTTAGTGGTCAGATAAGGTAATTGGCATATCCATCATCTCAAACATTGATCATTTCTTTGTGTCGGGAATAGTCAATACCCTCCTTCTAGCTATTTGAAACTACAGTATATTATTTTCCTACTCTGGATTTCTCTAACCCTCAGCATCTATTGAACTCCTGTAGATTTCCTATGAATTCTGAGACACTGATGATGTCTTTTTCACATTTAATTCCTGAAGGGAGTCTAGGTAAGATATAAGATAAGCCCTGCAGAAACTTGAACAGAAAAACAATAGACAGAGGGCCCCAAACCATCCCGCAGTGCTGGACAGCAGCCAAAAACAACAGCCACAGGAGTTCCCTACCGGAATGTTGTGGATGGGAAAACTTCCTACCTGACAAGAGTCGCCAGCGTAGGCAGGGGGGCAGGCACACATTTCCACAGCGTATGCTATGCGTCCACTTCCTGTGTCAGAGGCTTCCTCTAGCCCCACCTCACTCAGGGTGAGCCTTTGAGTCTCTGTGAAGTAGAGGCCTTGGATGCGCATATCTGCCAGTCTAGACAGCACTGTCATCAGCTCCTCCCTAGACACCGGGGCACGGCTGCTGGCATGTCTGAAGTTTCCCTACACATGGAAACAGAAAGGCAGGGTCTTCCTTAGGCAGGCTCACTTCCAGGGGTTCCTTAGAGACAGACGCCCCAAATGAATCAAAGAAAAGACACTTAAAATGCATAGGGAGAAATGAAATAAGATGGGGAAATACCTGTCTCCTGGAGAATTTACATTTAGAAGTCAGATGTCCTGGGTTATTCCCATGAAGGAAGGGAAAAAAATGAAGGCAGGGAATAAGGGGCAATAAAATGAAATAAAATTCCCAGTGTCACACTTGTCTTTAAATGTGCTTTTGTTTGTGCAAACATAAGGTGAGTGAGAAACAGGGAAGGAAGGCATATGGAAACCAAGTGAGTCACACAGCTCAGGTCATTCATTAAACGGACACAACGGTGACAGAAAATACAATCTTTTCTTGCACGAACATTTATATTATTTTATTTTAACTTTTATTGTGGTAAAAAACACACAACATGAAATTTACCATCTTAACCATTTTTAACTGTACAGTATTGTTAACTATAAGCACAACATTGCACAACAGATCTCTAGAACTTACCCAGCTTGCAAAAGGGAAACCCCATACCCATTGAACAATTCCCTTTTTCCCCTCCCTAGCCCCTGGCAACCGCTATTCTAATTTCTGTTGCTAAGAATTGACTATTTCAGATAACTCATATAAGTGGAATCATGAAGTATTTGTCCTTTTGTGACTGGCTTATTTCACTTAGCATAAGGTTCTCAAGGTTCATCTATATTGTAGCCTATGATGAAATTTCCTTCTTTTTTAAGGGGGAATAATGTTCCATTGTATAAATCTGTATGTACCACATTTTTCTTTGTCTATTCATCTGTTGATGGACATTTGGTTGCTTCTTGGCTATTGTGAATAATGCTGCAATGAACATGAATGTGCAAATATCTTGTCAAGATCCTGTTTTTAGTTATTTTAGATATATATCCAGAAGTGGGACTGCTGGAGCATATGGTAATCCTACTTTCAATTTTCTGAGGAACTTCCATAGTGTTTGCACAGTGGACGCACCATTTCGCATTCCCACCAAAAGGGTCAAAGGGTCACAATTTTGCCACACTCTTGTCGACACTTGTTATGTTCAGTTTGGTAATTTTTTTTTTTTTTTTTTTGAGACAGAGTCTTGCTCTGTCACCCAGGCTGGAGTGCAGTGGTGCGATCTCAGCTCACTGCAACCTCTGCCTCCTGGATTCAAGTGATTCTCCTGCCTTAGCCTCCCGAGTAGCTGGGATTATAGCCACGTGCCACTACACGCGGCTGATTTTTGTATTTTTAGTAGAGACAGGGTTTCATTTTGTTGGCCAAGCTGGTCCTCTAACTCCTGACCTCATGATCTGCCTGCCTTGGCCTCCCAGAGTGCAGTGATTACACGTGTGAGCCACTGTACCTGACCTAATTTTTTTTTAAATATATTTTTGGTAGAGATGAGGTTTTGCCATGTTGGCCAGGCTGGTCTTGAACTCCTGACTACAGGCGTGTGCCACCACGCCCAGCTAATTTTTTGTATTTTTAGTAGAGACGGGGTTTCACGGTGTTAGCCAGGATGGTCTCGATCTCCTGACCTCGTGATCCGCCCACCTCAGCCTCCCAAAGTGCTAGGATTACAGGCGTGAGCCACCACGTTCGGCCTCCAAAAGCCTGCCTTTTTTTTTTTTTTTTTTTTTTTTTTGAGACAGAGTCTCGCTCTGTCGCCCAGGCTGGAGTGCAGTGGCCGGATCTCAACTCACTGCAAGCTCCGCCTTCTGGGTTCACGCCATTCTCCCGCCTCAGCCTCCCGAATAGCTGGGACTACAGGCGCCCACCACCTCGCCTGGCTAGTTTTTTGTATTTTTTAGTAGGGACAGGGTTTCACCGTGTTAGCCAGGATGGTCTCGATCTCCTGACCTCGTGATCCGCCCGTCTCGGCCTCCCAAAGTGCTGGGATTACAGGCTTGAGCCACCGCGCCCGGCCAAGCCTGCCTTTTTAACCTTTATATTTTGTTGCCCTTGTTGAACTCAGTTTTTACATCTCTTAAATAGGCACAGTAATACCTAATGTCTTGAGGCTATCGTTATAATTAAGGTAAATTAAATGATACAATATATATAAAGTGTTCAGCACAGTGCCTAGCAAATGGTAGCTATTACTAACATACAAATATGATGCTTATATAATTTTAATTTATATTTTAGCAACTTAAGGAATAATTTACATACAATAATATTCCCTCATTTTAAGTGTATAATTTGTAATAAATTTACGGAAGCATGCAATCATCATCATAATGTAATTTTAGAACATTTCTATGACCTTAAAAAGAACCCTTGTGTCAGTTTGTAGTCACTACCCATTCCCACCCTCAAACCCAGGCAACCACTAGTCTACATTCTGTCTCTATGCATGTGTCCATGCTGGACAATTTATATAAATGCCAGCTTAATTTCAACAGTATACAAAAACTTTGTTTCTATTAGTATCATTCCCTCCTCTTCTCTTGTATGCTACTATGGTACAAATTGCATCTTTATACATTGTGTGCCATTTCCAGATGGCTGCAAGGCTTTGAGTAATTTCCAGAGTTCTAAAAACATTGATTCTGACCTTTTTTTTCCCTTTTTGCCAGTTCTCTCATTGCTTTTATGGAGGACAGAATTTTTAGAGATTCTCTATCATTTTACTGATATCACCTGTCTCACATAAATAGCATCATGCAATATGATATTTCTTTGGTGTCTTCTAGTAAGTGTCAATATTTTGTTTCTTTTATTGCCAGATAGTATTCCATTGTATAGATGTACCTTTTCAGAAACATTAAAATATGTCTTCAAGTTCAAAGTACTCAAAAAGTTTCACCTAGAGGTACTGGACATATTTAATAATATTAATGGAACACTAGTTTTTAGGAATAGTTGTAACCAAATAAGTATAACAAAATGTTTTATGATCTGATGAGCTTTCCTTTATTTTGCTAGTATTACTCTTATTTCTTTGGATATAAAACATTTTCATAGCTTTTCTATTCATTCATCCTAAGCATATGTTGAACATTAAACAGGTCTCAGGCACTGAGGGAGACCTGAGGATGACAGGGAGCTATGTCACAGCATTTACAAGCTCACAGGTTTTTTGTTTGTTTGAGACAGGGTCTCACTCCGTTGCCCAGGCTGGAGTGCAGTGGCAGGATCATGGTTCACTGCAGCTTCAACCTCCTGGGCTCAAGCGATCCTCCCACCTCAGCTTCCCAAGTAGCTGAGATTACAGGCACACCCCACCATGCCCATTGAATTTTGCTTTCGTGCAGGTAGAGTTTCGCCATGTTGCCCAGGCTGATTCACGGGGTTTTTAAGATAAGGATAATTAATTGTGAAATGGGAGAGAAAGTATAAAAGGGCTGGACAGATGGAACCAAGAAAGCCGCATGAGCATCAATCACTCCACATTTTATGTAATTCATATTTCGAATCTATACAAGTTGGGTATCTCTTCTCCGAAATGTTTGTGACCAGAAGTGATCCAAATTTCAGAATTTTTTTTTTTAATTTTGGAACATTTGCATTGTATTTACCCGCTGAGAATTTCTAATCTGAAAATCTGAAAGCTGAAAGGCTCCAGTGAGCATTTCCTTTGAGGGTCATGTTGGTGCTCAAAATACTTTGTGTTTTGGAGCATTTTGGATTTTGGATTTTCAGATTAAGGATGCTCAACCTGTATATATAAACTTATATTTATATAAATAGAATCCATATTTTAAAATTCTTAAAATGAGTAAAAATCATGATTGTCTGAAATAATTAAGTCATAAAACAGAAAGGACCATCCCATGGTTGCTCTTCCTTTACCTCGACCACCTGCACTCGCCCGTGATGCAGCCGGTCTGGCCGTGGGGTGTTTGTCTCCTCATAGATGACGGACATGTGCTGACCCTGTTTAAAGAAAATCATGAATGTGTTAGTGCCTTCACTGGGATCTTTCAAGATGTGTAACTGATCTAAGAAAACATTTCTATGGTCTACATCATATGACATACCTGACTTTTAAAAAAAAGCTCAGAATTAAATATTTTTAATAAAAACATTAGTGACATGGAAACAGAATAATTATAGGTGTCTTTTCACAAATGGGAAATCCGGAAAATTGCCTTGGCCAAAAATAGCTTAAAAAGATGGAATTTCCTTTTTTTTTTTTTTTTTTTTTTGGCGGGGACGGAATCTCACTTCTTGCCCAGGCTGGAGTGAAATGGTACAACTTTGGCTCACTGCAACCTCTGCCACCCAGGTTCAATAGATTCTCCTGCCTTAGCCTCCCTAGTAGCTAGGATTACAGGTGCTCACCACTACACCCTACTTATTTTTGTATTTTTAGTAGTTTCACCACATTGGCCAGGCTGGTATCAAACTCCTGACCTCAAGTGATCCACCTGCCTTGGCCTCCCACAGTGCTGGGATTACAGGTGTGGGCCACCGCACCTGGCAGAAAAAGAAAATTTTCTTTAACTATGCCTTGCAGTCAATGCAGGAAGTGCTGTTTTCATTACTGCCCACCAAACCGGCCTGTGGTGGGAAGAAAGTGCTTTGGTGGGTGGGTTACTGAGGAGAGCAGGGAGGGCAGAGGGTTGGCCCAAGCAGGGAGCTGCAGGCTGCCCTGTGGAGCAAGAAGTTCCCCTGCTGCCTCCGCCTGTGGGACCCAGCCTCACTCGCTCTCAGCCTCCAGCCCACGACATTACGGTGGCTCACATGTGCATCTTAACAGGGCAGGGTGCAGTGGCCGGCACCCTACTGCATCAGCACCCTACCATCAGCAACCCTACTGCAAAAACCCACACATGTCCCAGCTTTTCTGCTGTAGCACCAAACCCTAAAGGGGTTTGGCATTTCACTGGGTTTGGTATTTCACTAGGGCTGGTATTTCAGAAAGAAGGCCATTACCTGGGATCACATATCATTTGAAACCTTAATCTAAGAAACATGCCCTAGAGGCTCTTAATTACAGTGGATTAGAACAAAGCAGCAGGGAAAATGTTTCGTGAGCCTAAATTATTTTCCATGTTTGAAGGTAAAATTAAACAGAAAATTTGGTCATTACC
This sequence comes from Macaca mulatta, assembly GCF_049350105.2. Classification (NCBI taxonomy): domain Eukaryota; kingdom Metazoa; phylum Chordata; class Mammalia; order Primates; family Cercopithecidae; genus Macaca; species Macaca mulatta. The sequence goes on from NC_133423.1 coordinate 68,529,164, forward strand.
TTTCAGTGAATTCCAATGGTTTGCATAATAAACTTTGGCAGTAAAAACATAGGCGTGGCCTGAACTACAAGATGCTCTGCGAAAACGTGAAACTTAAATACAGCACTGCTGTGACTGTGTTTTTACTGTGTGGCTATTTTTCCTTAGACTATAACTCTAAAATCTTTGCTGCTTTATCTTCAAGACATTCTGCAAAGGTTCCTTGGAGTTTTTAAAACAGTTCAGTAGATTTGCATACCAGTAGAAACCAAACACAACGCAGTAGTGCCTGAACACAAATATGTACCAAGAATATGCTGTGATGAGGTGTGTGTGACTTGCTGGTCCCTGTATACAGTGCATGACATGAGAAAGCCCTTCCCGAAGCTATCATTACATCACATTAATCACACCCCATAAACCAGAGATGGAGCCGACTTCAGGCAATGGCACCTACGCTATGTTTAGGGTATTACGCCCTGCATTGTGGGGAATTCAAAGTAGGATGTGATACTACCCTTGCCCTCAAGGAATTTTCTAGACTGCCACACTGGGTTGTGTGCCAGGCACATCATGTGTGGATATTGTTACTTCCTTTCTCAAAAAACAAACATTCCTTCAATGGTGGGCGGACTACTTGAGATCAGGAGTTTGAGACCACCCTGGCCAACATGGTGAAACCCCATCTCTACAGAAAACACAAAAATTAGCCGGGCATGGTAGCCCATGCCTATAATCCCAGCTACTCAGGAGGCTGAGGCAGGAGAATTGCTTGAACCAGGGAGGCAGACTTTGCAGTGAGCTGAGATCATGCCACTGCACTCCCATCCCAAAAAAAAAAAAAAACAAAAAAAAAACAAAAAAAACCCTGTTATAGCATCAAACCATTCCAGACTTGTTTTCAACAACTCTGCACACACTGATGATACAACGCCATTGGACTGGTCATCCATGAGCACAGCCTCCTGCCCTGTACCACTCCGGAGTCCTGTTAGCCTTAGTCCCTGCCCCTGGAAGGGCACTTCTCCTCTTATGCCCATTCTTAAAGACTTAGCTCAAAATGAACCACAAAGTCTTCTAAGGGCTTCTCAGACCACATGACTCCCATTCCCCCTACCCAGAGCCCAGCACTGAGAGGGCCCCGTTTGGACTCTCCTCCAACAGTTACCATTCAGTAGATTGGAGTTCCTGGCATATTTCTCTAATCTCCCCTCCTTTTGAGAAAAGGGGTCACTTGTCCTTTACAGGGTACAACTATATGATCTTGCCCCATGGGAAGGATTCAAAGACATTTATGAAACAAAATTGAAAGATAGAAACATAAAAAATACGTAACATGTGGCTGAACATGTGGCTCACACCAGTAATCCCAGAGCTTCGGGAGGCTGAGCAGGGAGAATTGCTTGAGCCTAGGAGTTTGAGGCCAGCCTGGGCAACATAGTGAGATCCTATCTCTACAAAAATTAAAATTAAAAAATTAGCTGGCCATGGTGGTGTGTGCCTATAAGTGCTTGGGGAGGCCATGGCAGGAGGATTGCTTGAGGCCAGGAGTTCAACTCCAGCCTGGGCAATACAGTGAGATCCTATCTCTACAAAAATAAAAAGGTAAAAAAAAAAAAAAGTTTAACATGAGGCAGTAACTTGTGAGAGGCAAAAGCAAAATACAGTTAAGTATTTTGGAGGCAGAGAAGACAGAAACCATTTGGTCAGAGGAAGCAGGATCCTGAAAAGATGCTACATGCTCTCAACTGTCATTTAGTTTCTACAAATATTGGAAATGATTTAATCTAAACTTTGTGTAGGCCACATATCAAGATGTCCTAAATTTAGATCAGCACCAACTGCAACTGCCACTTCCTGCCACTTAGGTCATGCTCTGATACCTACAGTGAGCTGTACATCCGGCATCTTTTCCAGAAGAACCATGTCGCTAGGCAAGCCGAAGGACTTGGCTTGGTAAGTGAGGTAGCCACCATATGAAGAAACCTAAAATGAAATTAATAGTATCAATAGCACAAGCATTAAAAGAAACGATGTCAACATCAACCCACATGAAAAGCACTTAGGCACACAAAGCGTGGAAAGAAACACACTCGACCTGTTAACAAGGGTTGTATCTAGGGGGTGGGGTTGAGGATGGTATTTTTTCTACTTTATGCTATGTTTAATGTCATCTGAAATGTTTAGCATGAACATGATTGAGTTTTACAAGCAAGAAGATACCTTTATTAGAAAGAAAAATAAGGCTGGGTGTAGTAGCTATAATCCCAGCACTTTGGGAAGCCGAGGCAGAAGGATCACTTGAGGTCAGGAGTTAGGGGCCAGCCTGGGCAATATAGCAAGACCCTGAATCTACAAAAAACATTTAAAAATTAGCCAGGTGTGGTGGTGTACGCCTGTAGTCCCAGTTACTCAGGAAGCTAAGGTGGAAAGATTGCTTGAGCCCAGGAGTTTGAGGCTGCGGTGAGCTATTATTGTACCAGTTCACTGCAGCTTGGGCAACAGAGCAATACTCTATAAGAAAGGAAAGGAGAGGAGAGGAGAGTAGAGGAGAGGAGAGGAGAGGGAAGGAAGGAAGAAAGGAAGGAAGGGAGGAAAGAAGGAAATAATAGTCATTTTCCTTTTTTCCTAGATGATTACTAAACCAAAATGTTTATTTAATCCACAACTATTCTAGGAAATCTAGGCCATTGGTTTCTTTTTTAACTGAGAGAACTGGATAATATCTATCAGTCACAAAATGAACCTCTAAATATAAATTTTCTCCAAAAACAATTCTCCTGAAAGCAGATGGTGAACATTTCCCAAATTATTGTGAGTTCTGCTGGGTACAGTAGCCATGGCTGACAACTCCAGCAGGTGCACAGACCTCTGTGTCACTCAAGCAGCATGATGGTGGTGGGGACATGGAGTGAATGGTAACAGTTTTCTGACAGCTACTTCACACCTTGGGTCCTGACACTTCCCACCCTTACAGTAAAACATAGTCAAGAAGGAAGAAGTGACAGAAGGATGAAAATCACAGGCAAGATCACCTCTGATTAGACAGAACAAAATAACCTACAGGAAAATGCCAACAACTTAGAGGAGGCAGGGGAACGAAGCCACGTTCTTCTAGGATCCCATTCAACAGAAGCTTTTCCCTAGAGTCTGTAACCTGACAAAGCCTTACAGAGCTTTGATTTCCAAGCCTGGAAGTATTCCAAGGCAATGTCTTAAATTATTATTGTGATTAAGTATTGCTTCTCTGATGGGCTTAAAGTGATTTTAAAAACATGGCCTCAAATTCTTTGCACTCCTGCCTTCAAGGGGTGGGGCTTAATTCCCCCTCCTCCTCTTTGTTTTGTTTTTTTTGAGACGGAGTCTCGCTCTGTCACCCAGGCTGGAGTGCAGTGGCGAGATCTCGGCTCACTGCAACCTCCGCCTCCCAGGTTCAAATGATTCTCCTGCCTCAGCCTCCTGAGTAGCTGGGACTACAGGCACCCGCCGCCATGCCCAGCTAATTTTTGTATTTTTAGTAAAAACAGGTGTTTCACCATGTTAGCTAGGCTGGTCTCAAACTCCTGACCTCAGATGATCCGCCTGTCTCAGCCTCCCAAAGTGCTGGGATTAGAGGCATGAGCCACCAAATTGTCCTCCCCTTGAGTGTGGGCTGGGCTTAGTGACTCACTGCTAATGAATAGAATAAAGGAGAAGTGAGGGCATGGCAGTTCTGAAATTTAGGTTACAAAAACACTGCAGCTTCTGTCCTGAGCTAGTGCTCTCGTTCTCTCTCTCTCTCTCTCTCTCTCTCTCTCTCTCTCTCACTCTCTCTCTCTGTCTCTATCTCTCTCTCTCTCTCTCTCCCCCCACCTAACACCCTTACCCATCCCCCATAAGTTGCTTTGGGGGAAACCAGCTGTCATGTCATGAGGACCCTCAGGTAGCCTATGGAGGGTCTCGTGTGATGAGAAACGGAGGCTTCTAGCCCACAGCTAGCCAGAAGCAGAGGCCTGCTAACAGCCATGTGGGTGAGCTTGGAAGCAGATGCTCCAGTCCCAGGGAACTATAGCCCTGGCTGACATCTTGACAGTAACCTCAGAAGACTCTGGGCCATCCCCTCCTGAATTCTTCATCCAAGATAATTATTACTGCTTTAAGCTGCAAGGTGTTGGAGTAATTTGTTACATGACAATAGACAACACATGGGCCCATCATATAGCAGTAAAGAGGAGTATTCAGTGAGAGAGTAGTGGGATCATAGGAGAGAGGCAATATTTCCCACACTCAGATGTCAAAACCCACAGTCCTTCACCCAGAAGACAAAGTTAGAGACCTCAGGCCGAGGCCCTAATATTTTAGTCCTCCTAATGTGAGAATATGGCATCCCCTGAGGCGGGCCCTGTGAAATCCACCCATTAGCAAGTTCCACCCTTGCTAAGAAATATACGTCACCTGATGGTGTTGCCACATGAGGCCTGCGTTTCTGTCCTCATAAAATGTATGGAGGTGGCCAGCCTCTGGCATAATAACTCATGCAGCAAAGGAAGAGCAAGTGGTTTGTAAGCTCCTGAGGAGCGTGTAACTAGTGCGATTCTCCTTAGGAAAGTCGAACTGCCACCAGATCCTGCGTTTCTTTTAATAAGCTTGTGAGTCACTTGTCAGCTTTTGTTTTCCTAACAAAGAGGCTTTCTTCTGCCTTAAAATAAAGAATTCTCAGCACTGGCATTGAAAAGCATGCATGTCCCATTTGCAATAAATATTATTTAAATGGTTATTTCCCTAGAGGAAAATTCTTTGGCATTAGGTAAAAACTGAGAAAAACGTTGTGGGTGATTTCCTTTGCTGGTAGCTCATGCATGGCAAGGGTGGGGCGCAGTGGTGCCTGCTCAGCCCCTCACAGCAGGAGGCAAGGTCTCTTCTTCATTTTTAGTTCAGCTCATTTCTGGCATGTTAGTAACCTGAACTGCTGGATGCTTCCTTCCAGATTTCCAGGAAATGATGCTCACACAGCAATAGTAGAGGGCCACTGAGGGCCCAGAAGAACAGCAGGACATCATTACCTTGTCCCCCAGGTAGGACGCGGGTGCGACCCAGGACGCGCTGTGGACAGTTGCGGGCAGCTCCTGGAGATCCGCCACCATGCTGTTGCTGCCCGGGTTGAATGAGACGGGGATGTCCATTCTGTCTGCCGTCTCCAGGCGCCAGCCCAGCATATCCACAAACTGGAAAGAGGGAGAGAAGCAAGGGATGAAAACGTCTTGGTCGTGGCATCCCTGGTGATGGCTGCATGATGTATACAGAAAGCTTCACGGGCAGCCTCCTTGCCTCAGAGGCCTCCTTCATGCATCTCCTCCTGCACCTGCCCTCCCAAGCCGGAGCCCCGTCTCACCCATTGCCACTGGGAGTTCTGGGAAGGCAGTGGCCTTACGTATGTGGGATTTATCTTTGTAACCCAGCACACATCCTGGTTCTTGACATTTAGTAGGTGATCAATGAGTGTTCGAATAATAAAGAAATAAGTGTATGAATAAAAACTAGGACCGTGGTGCATTTAATGGCAAGCTCCTTATAAAGAAAAATGTGATGTGGAATTCAGTGGCTTGCTATTATTATTTTTCTTTAAATGGAGCATCAAAATTAAATCGTTTCCTGGTCACAAAGGAAGCCAGTTAATTTTGAGGTAAAAAAAAGAAAGAACTGACCAAGCATAGGGTTGGATTAATGCTTTCTGATTCCCAGGGGAGAAGAGACTTCAGAGCAGATTTACAAAGTTTTTTTTTTTTTTTTCCAATTACTAGCTGCACTCCGTTTAGGAGACAGGCAGTAAAAGATATGAAATAGGCAGGCAGTAAAATATATAAAATAGTCGTTTTGGGGCCAGGCGTGGTGGGTCACATCTGTAATCACAGCACTTTGGGAAGCCAAGGTGGGCAGATCACCTGAGATCAGAAGTTTAAGACCTGCCTGGCCAACATGGTGAAACCTTGTCTCTATTAAATACAAAAATTAGCCAGGCGTGGTGGGGCATGCCTATAATTCCAGCTACCCAGGAGGCTGAGGCAGAAGAATCACTTGAACCTGGGAGGCAGAGGTTGCAGTGAGCCAAGATCATGCCACTGCACTCCAGCCTGGGTGACTGAGCGAGACTCCATCTCAAAAAAAAAAAAAAATCTGTTTTTGAATACTTGTTGGATATGAGACATGACTCACACAAAGAAGGCAAGCAAGAGGTTACTGGTTCATGGAATAATGAAAGCAAGAAAAGTTTTAGTTTCATTGAGTTAATTTTTAAAATGCCCAAAGAAGGCTGGGTGCGGTGGCTCACACCTGTAATCCCAGCGCTGTGGGAGGCCAAGGTGGGAGGACTGCTTGAGCCCAGGAGTTTGAGACCAGCCTGGGCAGCATGGCGAAACCCCGACTCTACAAAAAATGCAAAAATTAACCAGGTGTGGTGGTGCATGCCTGTAGTCCCAGCTACTTAGGAGGCTGAGGCAATGACAAGATTGCTTGAGCCCTGGAAGCAAAGGTTGCAATGAGCTGTGATCACACCACTACACTCCAGCCTAGGCAACAGAGACCCTGTCTCAAAAAAAAAAAAAAAGTAGCCAAAGAAAAGATACGATAAAATAGGTGAGAAGGAAAGCAAAACAGAAAGAAGCAAAAATGAGAAATGAGGGGTGTGATATTGTGACATAATGAGACACAATGAGAAATATCAATTTGGCTATTACTACCAGTTTCTGGCACAGAGTTCCTAAAACCCTTGTAAATTTCCTTAATGACAGGGGTGATAGCAGCATCTTTTGCCATAATATTTGGGCTTAGTCCACAATTCCTGAGGCCAGAGCTTCTAAGACCCTTGGACTCTCTGATGTGGTAATAGTGTCTCTTTGTGTGCTAATGAGATAAGTGGTGGCTGGGTCCTCTGGGTAGCTTCAGGATGGGGGCTTGTAGCCAGGAAGACCAAGGTAGGATGAGAGGATTGGGACTTTCAGCCCTACCCCCAACCTCTGAGGAAGGGAGAGGGACTAGAGATTGAGTTAATTATCAATAGCTAATGATTTAATCAATCACGCCTACATGAAAGAGCCATCAAAAAAAAAAAAAAAAAAAAAACCCTAAACGGTGGTTTGGGAGAGCTCCTGGGTGGGTAAACACATCTGCATGCCAGGAGGGTGGTGCGCCCTAACTCCCATGCCTGGAACCCTCTGGACTTCACCCTATGCACCTGTTCATGCACCTGGCTGCTGCTCTGTATCCTTTATCATATTCTTTATAATAAAGAGCAATAGGAAGGAAAGTATATCCTGAATTCTGGGAGCCATTATAGCAGATTACTAACATGAGGAGGGAGCTGTGGGTACCCCCGACTTGTAGCAGAACACTAGAGAAGTACTGGAGGCCTGGGATTTGCAACTGGCATCTGAAGTGGGGGCAGTCTGGAAGAACTGAGCCCTTAGCCTGTACAGTCTGATGCCACCTCCAGGTAGAGAGTGTCAGAAGTGAATTGAATTGCAGGACCCCCCAGGAGTGTCTGGGAGAGTCAGAGAATTTTTGGTATGGAAAAAAACCCCACACATTTGGTGTTAGAGTGTTGTGAGTATAGAAACAGGGTTTTCTTGTAAAGGGGAAAATGACAAACTCTATTTATTTAATGAGATTTACTGGGCATCTGTTATGTCCCAGATCCTATTCTAGGCACTAGGGGTGTATCAGGGAACTCACACTCTAGGGACAGAAGAAGAAGGGCAATAAACAAATTTTAAAACAAAATGTTAAATATGTTAGGGAGTGATGACTGCTGTGGGGAAGACAAGGGTAAGGTCAGCAAGAGTGTCCAAGGTGGGCTATTTTATAGGGAGTGGTGAAAGAAAGCCCCTCTGAGTACATGATATTCGAGCAAACACCCAACGAATTCAGGAAACAAGAATTTTAAAATGCTGCAGACCAAGAAGCGGCGAGGGCAACACTTACCATTTAACAAATCCATGTACAACATGTTCCCCAGCACTTCCTGTCAATGCATACCTTAGCCCTTCGCTTATGTGCGCTGTGACATTGATTATTTACTCCAAAACAGAAACAGCTGGTACAACCCTTGGGATTGGCTGGGTCCAAATGGAATGAGCCTTCTCGACACACATTACACTCTGTGCCTTCTACATTTTCCTATTGAAGCAAAACATGAAGTAAGAGATCACTTCTTCCAAAATTTCCCTAGTTGCAATTAGCTACTTGCACAAATTAAATATCAACACAAGATGTTAGGATGAGGATGTGAGCAAAACATTAAAAGAGACGTTAATTATTAAGCTTTCATCCCATGTTAATTGTTTAAACTTTTATACCACACACAAATGGAAGAGAGAATTCTCTAAATTTCGTAAAATGCCCCTGGGGCATCTTGCAAGTAGAAAAATAGCACTGTATGGTTCACAGGATGGGGAGACCAATTCATCTCACTCACCACCACCTTAACACATCTCCTGGGAATTGGAAGGTCTCCTACAACCTGGTGGAACCCCTTGGAGCAGAGACGATCACCTGGAGTCCATGGTTCAGGAGTGGGTTTTAGGGGAACCTATGAACCTCATGAAACTGTAGATAAAATTTGTGTTGATTTTCTGGAAAGGGTCTATATCTGTCATCAGATTCTAAGGCGATCTGTGACCTCTCCAAAAGATAAATGGGATCTTGCCTCCTAACTATTTCTGTAAAATAAGATCATGACTACAAAACGCTACACACACTATCAACATCTCTTCTGGGTCAGTCCCATTTCCCACATACTCTTCTATGTTGACTCAACATGAAGCACTTCCCCGCTGACTGGCAGCTGGCGTCTCTGACATTGCACCATCTCTCTTACCTTGCAGAGGCAAGCCCCGGTCCCTGGGTCACACACTCCTGGCTCAGTCCCATCTCGGTTGCAATTGCAGGGAACACACTCAGGGAATCGGTAAAACCCGGAAGCACATCGGTCACACTGCCGCCCTGTGATTCTGGGCTTGCATCTGTACACAAAGTAAAGGAAGCAAAAATCATCATCTTTGTACACACAATTTTAAGGGCTCACTTACACTATAGTGAAGTAGTTGGTGTGCAAAGCCAATTAAATAGATACAATGCCTGCTTATAGTCCAAGGCAGAATGGAGAGAGGCAGATAAAGGCACTAACAGAAAGTAGGTCATTGGCCATTGTGGATGGTCATGGATGACCATCGTAGATGGGTGAGGCTTAGCACTACGTGTTGAGGGTGCACGGATGGACGTGGCCCCTGAGCCTGGAGGGCTCCCGCAGATGGCCCATAAGTGGAAATGATGACAATATACACACAGAGTCTAACTGATGTTCAGAGGAGTAGCAGGTGATCCAGTCACAAGTTTCCTTGGGGGAAGTGACTCCTGACCTGAGCTTTAAAGGGCAGAGTCATGGGGTAGGAGTTGAGATGGGCATTCCAGACAGAAGAAACAGAGCGGGAGATCACTCAGTGTGTACAGGGAACAACACAAGCATGGTGCTGCTGGGGCGGATGTCCAGGCAGGGAATGCTTCCCCATGGCCTGAGGAGGTAGGTGGTGTCAGATCATCAGGACAGAGGGGCTGGACACTGTCCCATGGCAGCAGAGCACAGTAGTTGAGACCTGTCCATGCAAGGCTTCAGTTTTAATCCAGTTCTGACCATATGAGACACACCATCTTAGCAAGTTCTTTAACTTCCTAAAGCCTGCTTTTCATATCTGTGAGGGACAGAACAAGGTAGCTGCTGCCTCCTGGCATTGCTGGGAACCTGTGAGGCAGTGCAAGCAAAATTTCAGCCCAGTGCCTGGCACATGGCAAGTTACAAGCAGGGGAACACTGTCATGAAAAGCTGTTAAGGAGGAGAGAGTGTGGTTGGACGTGTGTGAAGGATGGAGCCCAGATGGTGAGTTCCAGCAGCAGCAGTGGCAGCAGGCTGTCAAGTCAGGAGAGAGACCAGGGCTGACCTAGGGCAAAGGTGTCCAGATGGGGAGGAGGGACGGGCTCCCAAACTATTTTGGGGTGAGGTTTCTGGGAATATTTTGGGGTGAGGTTTCTGGGAATATTGTAATATTCTGGATGAAGAGTAGAGGAAAGGAGGGAAGGCAAGGAAGACTCCCAATGTCCCTGCTTCGGTGACAGAGTGGATCTTAACGTCCCTTGTCACCTGCAAAGGCCAGAGCTCAGAGGAAAGCACAGTGTGGGGTGGGGGGGTCATTTTGAGTCATCCACCCTCATCCATCTGCAGGTCCTTTTGACTGAAGCACCGGGCAGGCAAGAAAACACAAGCAGCTGAGTAGAGGCAGAAGAGCAGAGGGCTATGGCCATGCCTGGAGAGCCCAGAACTCGAGGTCGAGGAGGGGAAGAGAAACGGCTGCGAGCCCTGGAGAACCAAGCACTGCATTCAGAGCTGGGATCTACCTACACACTGATTCTCTTCTGTGGGACTAAGGGAAGTATTAGAAATATGTTTTTATTCGCATATCGGGAATAACATTTTATTGTTCAATTACTACCAAATGTAGGCCATCATCTATCTCCTAATACCTATGAAAATATCTTACCCCAGAGACCATCCTAAAAAAGTGAAATACGACTCTTCATATTCCATTAAGTTTCTCTTTGGCAAATATCTGCTTATTTCCCTTTGGCAAATATCTGCTTATAAAGGATTTTGTATGTGATTAAGAACGTAAACTTGGAACCAGGTAACCTACTTTGAATCCCAACTCTACCACTTACTGGACCTTGGGCAAATTGGTCTCTTTACAACCAAGTTTCTTCATCTGTAAAAAAGGAGATAACAATATCTACTTCACAGGATTGTTGTGAGGATTAAATAATACATGTAAAAACCTTAGAGTAGTTGCTTGCACACATGTAAGTATTTGCTATTACTGTTCTAGCTGTGACATGGGCTAAGGGGAGCAGACGGTGCCTTTCTGTCCACCGGGCACACCTAAAAGGACTAACTCAGCATTACTTGCAAGACCTGCTGGCAAGTTCCGTCTTTCATCCCCATCCCTCTCATCTCTCCCTGCTTGATCCCTGCAGAAATGATTCCATAAGGAAGTAGCCTCAAAACCACACTTAGAGCAATGTAGGTACAGAGTGTAAATGTTCTGCTTGAAGTGGATGGCTCTAGTGCAGTAGATTGTAAACTTTGGGAGAGGATCAGAGATTCTGTTGGAAAGCTGGGTAAACTTTTCTGAGAAGCCATCTTCTCAGAAAAGTGTCCACTAAACCCACAGAAAGACTCACTCTCATATACACATAATTTTGCATTCTCTAGAAGAGGGTTCCTGGCCCCAGGTTAATAACACCTGCTCTCTTCTTGTGACCCTCAGACTAAATGTAATCAGACAGTCCAGCAAAAAAAATAAAGCCTGTTTCCAGTTGATTCCTTATTTCTGGAGAGACAGCAAGTGTGGAGCACAAGGACTCTGGTGGTCTAGAGACCGAAAGAAGAGAGTTGCAGATGACCCCCCCCAAACTAAAAGCTATCAGAAAGAGGAGCCTCAGAAGAGAAGAGGGGCTTTGGAGATGGCCTGACATAGGCTGGGTGAACCTTGCTTCTCTTTTCCTAGCAGTGAAGGAAAGAACACCGTGCACAGAGGGACAGTGTTGCCATGAAATGCCAACCTGGCAGACTGGCATCCCAAGGTCTGAACGTTTCTTTTAGCAAACACGGGGGGCTTCTGGCCAAGGGTGCATTAATAAGATGCTGGTGGCAGGTGAGTAATTCACACACTGAATGCCATTGGTGGGCACGGCTCAGAGTGTCCCCTGAGCAAGTGATCTGGGTGGGGACCTGGAAGGTGAGGTAACACAGACAGGACCTATGTTTTTTGCGTGTGGTTTGTGTATTTATTTATTTATTTAGAGACGGAGTCTCGCTCTGTCGCCCAGGCTGGAGCGCAGTGGCTCAATCTCGGCTCACTGCAAGCTCCGCCTCCCGGGATCATGCCATTCTGCTGCCTCAGCCTCCCAAGTAGCTGGGACTATAGGTGCCCGCCACCACACCCAGCTAATTTTTTGTATTTTTTTAGTAGAGACGAGGTTTCACCGTGTTAGCCAGGATGGTCTCCATCTCCAGACCTCGTGATCTGCCCACCTCAGCCTCCCAAAGTGCTGGGATTACAGGTGTGAGCCACCGCGTCCGACCCTGGAGCCTGCATTTTATATTTTCACTTCACTGGAAATGAAAGGAACAGGAGTACCTGCAGCAAGGGCAGCTGTGGAAGCTGCTTGTCCAGACAAGGAAGAAGGGAAGCAAAACCATGACTGGCCTGTTTATTTATTTTAGAATGTATGTGAGAAGATGCAGTGGAAAGAGAGTGACTGAGAAGGTGTGGCCAGTCAGTAATATAGGACCAAGCTCTGAGCCTCACACAGCACATGGGTAGCAGCTGAGAGCACTAAAGCAGATGGGAAAAAAGCCAACAGAGCAGAAGGAGGGGAGCAGCAGCCTGCAAACAGGACCCTGAGTGGCCCCGCTGGGGCTGCTATGCCAGGGTAAACCAAAACAATATTTATATTCTTGAGTACTGCAATGTTTAGATCATTGAGCTTATGCATCCTGTGCAAAGACAGTTTTTGGTGTTGCCATGACAATAGGGAAGTTTTTGGTGGTGCCATGACAATAGGGAAGGAATAGGACACTTCCTCTTGAAAGTCTGGCTGAACATCCTTTAAAACAACCTCATGTCAGCCTGACTTGGTACGTTTCTCCACAGCGAATTTCTGGTACCCAAGGAGCAGCTGCAGAATAGCAGTTCTGGGGCAGCAGGTCAAGAGAAGTTATCTCCATGGCAATGGGGCTCCCAGCCAAATGTTTTGTAACAACATCTGGGCATGGGTGGGTACTTGCCATGTCTCAGAGAATCAGGCCCAGATGTGCTGGGGTGAGCTGCATCCTTTGGTCATTAAACACTGTAGGGGCCAGGCGCGGTGGCTCACGCCTGTAATTCCAGCACTTTGGGAGGCTGAGGCAGGTTGATCACCTGAGGTCGGGAGTTCGAGAACAGCCTGACCAACATGGAGAAACTCGACCTCTACTAAAAATACAAAATTAGCCGGGTATGGTGGTGAATGCCTATAATCCCAGCTACTCGGGAGGCTGAGGTAGGACAGTCGCTTGAACCCAGGAGGCAGAGGTTGCAGTGAGCTGAGATCATGCCACTGCACTCCAGCCTGGGCAACAAGAGCAAAACACCATCTCAAATAAATAAATAAATAAACAAACACTGTAGGGCCCTTCACATTATGCTCATGTTGAAGTCCAGTTTTAATCTAGAGCCCAAAATCTACCTTATTTATTTATTCACCCAAGAATTACTGAGTGCCTTCTACACACACATTCCTGTGTTAGGGGACATGGGAGGGAGGGTACAAAGTAGAATAAGTCAGTCTTGACGTGGACATGTTTTCACTGAGGACACAGGACCTAGAATGTGGAAATTAAGAGAGAAGCTGGCTAAGCAGTCAACTTGCTTTGTCCAATGAGATGATGAGGCGATCTCTGTGGACTGATAGAAGGCTCCTTGCATTCTTTGAGTTTGTACTTTTAACACAAAAATCCTTGAAGGACAGGCATAATTTGGGGGTAGTAGGAGAGCAGGAGGAAGCCCTTTCATAATTGGAGAACAGAATACAGACAAAAAGTGTTTAGAGGAAGTGAGAAAACCAAGCCAGAGAAGAAAGTAGAAAAAACAAAAAGGCATTAAAAGTTAGGGTAGAGGCCGGGCGCGGTGGCTCACGCCTGTAATCCCAGCACTTTGGGAGGCCAAGGCGGGCGGATCACGAGGTCAGGAGATCGAGACCATCTGGTTAACATGGTGAAACTCCATCTCTACTAAAAATACAAAAAATTAGCCGGGCATGGTGCTGGGCACCTGTAGTCCCAGCTACTCGGGAGGCTGAGGCAGGAGAATGGTGTGAACCCAGGAGGCGGAGCTTGCAGTGAGCCGAGATTGCGCCACTGCACTCCAGAATGGGTGACAGAGCGAGACTCCATCTCAAAAAAAAAAAAAAAGTTAGGGTAGATAGAATTCAAATCATGTAAAGTTGGTCTTTATCCTGTTAGACAATGGGGAATTAAGGAAGGTTCTTCAGCAAAGAATGTGATGTCATGGAAATGGTGTTCCCATAACAGCCCACACACAATATGGCGCTCACCATGCTGCACTGTCACTCTTGGTTAGAACAGGTGCCCCCAACAGACCACAGACATGTGTGCCTTCCACAGGAAGCACAGTACCCAAGATAGAATAGGTATGAGATGCACTTTGAGCAACGAAACACATCCAAAATAACATTTAAGGGAAAGGAAAAAAATTTCACAAGGAACTGAGGGAGATGTTTCATCCTCATTAAAATAACAAAAACAAACAAAAATACATGCCAAGAAGATAAAATCACATTTAAGGGTAGCCTGTCATAAATCAAAAAGGAGATAAAATCATAAACATGTACGCATTTATCAACATTGTCTCAAGTTCACAGACTAACAGTACCATGTATTTGTGAACAAAATTAAGGGAAAGACAGATGTTTGAATCCCAGTATAATTGTCAATTTAGCATATTCCTCTTAAAGAGCCAAAAAAGAAAGAAAGAATGAATGAGTAACCCAGGAAATGGAAGGTCAACTAGGAAAGCATCAATATCATCTGAACATGAAGTGGTAAACGGACTCAACCAGGCAGTAGACAGCCATGGAAAGGAAGGGGGATAATATGTCCCTTGCCAGAAGTTGACACTTGACTGGCTGTAGGGAAAATGGGTTGATTCTGAGATAATACTCAGATTACAGGCTTAAAGGACTGGAAAGAAGCTGTTATCATTAAGTAGAATTTTTTTTAATCCAAAGGGAGAAATGGCTTGAAAGGGAAGGCAATGACATGGGTTTTAGAGATAGGGTCAGTATTGTAGCATTCAGGAGTTAACGATTATCCAATCTAACTTTTCATAATAGATGTGAGGAGACAGGAGCCCAAAGAGCTCAGGGAACTTGTCCAGGGCTACCTGCGTAAAGTCAATAAGAGAACCCAGGTTGAGTTGATATGCAATAAAGGTGGAATAGGATAGCCCTCAAGGAGCAGGACTGGAGCTGTGGATCTGGGAATCATCCAGGAGTGGGGGTGGCTGAAGCCAGGAGAATGGGTGTAGTTTCAGGGACAAAGCATAGAGGGAGGAAGGCAGACAGCCATGACCTTGGCAAATAACCACAACAGCTAATACTTACTGGGTGCTCAGAGTGTGTCAGGCGCTGCTTTCAGTGTGTGCACAGGAGACATTTAACCCTCTAAAGGACTTTATGAGGTAGGTGCCTCCAGGATCCTTATTTTACAGATGGAGACCTAAGGCCCGGAGGACAGAAGTAATATACCTGAGGTCACCCAGACAGTGAGCGGCAGAGACAGGACACAACTCACACCACACATCCTCTTGGTCTGGGGGCAGAAGGAGAAAAATGAAGCCAGTGAAATAGCCAGAGAAGGATCATCAGAGAGGTGAGAAAAAGATGCCAGTGTTACAGAAGATGAAGGACGACAGAGGGCGTGCGGGTGAGAACCCTGAGCTCCTTCTGTGTGGCAGTCACAGCAGTCACCACTGTGTCAACAGCACATCCCAGCGCCTGCACATTGCCTGGCCAGTCTCATTGATTATTTGATGAGGAGCATCAAAGAAATTGCCTCTCCAAGTTGTTAGGGCTCATGAATCGACGCTTAGCTGGAAGCCCTTCTGTTCTGAGAACATCAAGTCTATGACCTTTTCTGGTTTTTAATTTCTCCACTTAACACAAAAGCTTAGTAAAGCTGAGTGGAGATAGAGGGCATCCCCAAATCTTTCCTGTGGCTACTGTCCTTCTGAAAAGGCATGAGGTACACACGGCTTCGCTGGATGTCCAGGTGGACTGCCATCTCCTTTGATCAATCTGAAAATAGCTTGGACGTGGTCAACAGCACAGCAGCTTTCACTGTCAGGGATCTCCAGCTTCCTCATGTCTGACACAGATGGATAAAGTCTTCCGAAGATATTCTAGCCCTTCTGTGTGTTCAGAGAATCTGATGGCACATGTCTTCCAGTATTAGGAGCAGACGCAAATTTACTTTTTCATCACTATAAATAGATATATGTGCTGTCTTGTGCTATAAAAAATGAAGTTTTGATCAATATAAGCATCTTTTTGATCTTGATATAATAGAGTTGGCCAGAATAATAGACCTTTTGATAATTACACAATATAGTCTGTAATACAATCAGAGATTGAAAAAGGAATGGAATCAGAATTTTAAATTTATATAGGAAGTTAGAGATGATTTTACCAAACTTCATTTTACAGAGTAAGAAACTGAAAGCCAGGAAGGCAAAATGACTTGCCCAGTCTCATAGCTAGGACTTGACAAAGGTGAGTCGAAGGCTCAGCTTTATGGTTCCAACTTATCCTCATTGCCTCTAAAACTACAACACGGGGTTGACTTCAGTAAAGAGTGAGCATTGTGGATTGCTAAAATTATTTTTTAAATTCATTTTAAAGTAGATGAATATTTGTAACAGTTTGGTTTTCTTACAGTATGATAAAATTGAACACCTCTAAGTAATTAAATACAATTTGAAAAGAGCAATTTTTCAGCTTTGCAGTTTGTGATGATTTGTACAACTGCAGGACAGTCTGTTATATGACTGTGAAAGGATGTTTTCCTTTTTCTCGCAAACTCTAGTTATCTCTGATTTTTTATTTTACATGAGCTATACTAAACATATTCTTCATAAAACTAGAAAACTTCTAGTTTTTCCTCTAATATTTTATAAAGAAGTAATCCTTTCAGGCAATCAAAAGCTTTTTCAGCATTTACACTGAAATTATCATGGGCAATTTGTGCAATTTACGGTAATGTAAACTTTCTTACATTTTCTGCCAAGGCCCTTTTATGACAAATCCACTTTGATCATGGGAAGATGCATTATCCCATTAGATTATTATAGTCCCTTTCCTAAGGTCAAAGTAAACAGTTTTACATCTTGGTTTAAGTGTAATACAAGCCGGTAAGATTCCATTTCCGTTGATGCTGTCAGGTTTGGGCAAAACTTACTATAGACATGCCTCCATCCTGAGTTGGGAATATTCCAGTCTATTAAATTATCATTGGCAGTGAGAGTTTGTTAAAAATAAAACTCCTTAGAATTTTTACATAAAATACTACAGTAAATCCGTCCATCACCTTCTGGTGCCTTAACAAGATTAAAACATTTTTTAAAGCACTCTTGGTTTTCTTTTTCTGTGACAGCAGCATTGAGAAATTGTGTGTGAAGTTCCATTCGCAGTGATTTATTGTTGACAAACTACTCCCTTTGAAAACTCTACTGCTTCTCTTCCTGTCAGAAAACTGCTTCTCCATCTCCTCCTTGGTTCCTTTACTTCCTGTGATTAAACACAGTCATCCCCTGCGGTTCTTGAGTGACTGACCTGACTCAGGCAGGACTCACACCTGTGGTTTTAAAGCCTTGGAATGTTTCATGATTCAAGTTTTTCTCCCAGCTTCCTTACAATGTCCCAGTAGTATAAAGGAGTTGGTAGGCACCAGATGACAATTAAAGGGGTGGTTAAGAGGCCTTCCTTAGAAAAGCGAACATCGCTGCTATAGAGAGTTGAACTGTATCCCCACAAAAGATCTGTCCAAGTTCTACCCCCTTGTACCTGAGAATGTGGCCTTATTTGGAAACAGGGTCTTTCCAGATGTAATTAAGTTAAGATGAGTTTATACCAGAGTACTGTGGGCCCTAAGCCAGTATGACTGGTGTCCTTATAAGAAAATGAGAAGAGACTGAGACACACACAGAGAAGGGAACGCCACAGGAAGACAGAGACGCCCAGAGAGAACAGCATGGAATGGCGGAGGCAGAGGTTGCGGTGATGCAGCCACCAGCCCAGGGATTCCCAGGAATACCTGCACACCAGAAGCGAAAAGGCATGGGACAGGTTCTCCTGCAGACCCTCTGGAAGAAACCAACCCTGCTGACATCTTGATTTTGAGTTTCTAGACTCCAGAAATGTACAAGCATAAATTTCTGTTATTTCAGCATTGTTTGTGGCATTTGTTAATGGCAGTCACGGGAGACTACCACAGCCACCCTCAAGTGGGAGTCACTGAGGCCTGTCCCCAGCAGCCACAGCCCCTCCTGCCTCTCACACCCAAATTACAGACTCCATAACACCCATGTGCCTGGGGTGCGTGCTGAAGGGAGTGGAGTGCATGGTGAACCTTCTGCTTTCCCCTGCACACTGCCATCCTGGCCTGGCCTCTGACTCAGTTTCCCTGGCATATCACCACTGATCTAATTCTTTCCAGTCCCTCCTTTTGGAGCCATACCCTTCCTCTGGCCCCTGCAGCCCCCATCCAGCCCTGCTGAGATCAGCCTCAGCACCTGGAACCATGTGACACCAGCCTCCACGTTCCAATGCAGCCCCTGAACCAAACCTCTCCGCAATGCAGCATCTGCATGAGCCAAGGTCTCCACCTGTCCCTTAACAATTAAGTACTGGACTGCTCTGTGGTCCTCTGAGGGCAGCCCCACTCTCAGGCCAGGCTCTCCAGCGTGTCTCCTGCTCACCCTGACTCCCTCCTAACTCCCACCAAGCCCTGCCATGGAGGCCCCACCACCCCTTCCAGCCCACCTCAGCTAGGAGGGATTTCAGACTTTTATCATGCGCTGACCTTAACCACACTGCCAGTGAACCCTAAAAGGAGCGTATGAAGCTTATACCTAAATACAAATGGACAGGTGCTCACCACAAGGCATCCCAGCAAAGCACACAGATACCTTCGTTATGCATGTATCATTCCTCTCCCACTTTTGCCTCATGGCACACACAGAACACAGTCCCATAGTGACAGCATGCTGGAGTCAATGGGCAAGGCTGCTGCCGGCTCAAGATGACTGGTAATCCATCCACGCAGGCTCTGCCCGGCTCTGAGCCTAAGGCCAATCACTCCACTCACTGCAACCCATTCTGGCTGGGAAGCCCACACTGGGGTCAACACAGGCACCCCTGGACAGGTGGGAAGTGGAAAGTGACGACGACCAGTGTGTGGGCAGATGGTGCGCAACCTCCCTGTGACAGAAGCGGACAGGTTACTCCCCCAGCTCACCTGCACTGCCCGCTGTCCCGGTCACACTGCAGCATGGCAGCCTCGCTGGTGCCCCTCCTGGAACAGTTGCAGCCTTCGCAGCCGGCCATGGGGTGGAAGCTGAATGAGTGTGTCTCACACACTTCGCACTGGGGCCTGACCGTGCGGGGAGGGCAGCGGCACTGCCCCGTCATCTCTTCACAAAGGCGCAGGCCACAGCTGCACGCTGGTCAGGGGATAAAGAAATACCTTGTGAGGGTCAGAGGCTGCCTGGGCTCCAGCAGCACTCCACCAACTGCCGGGTTTTCCAGAAGCCTCCAAAGGGTCTGAGAGAAATGTTTAGATCTGAAAGGCCCGTTTCTTGGAGTCAGGACCAACCACCCCAAATACTCGCGGCAGACAGTGTGGATGCGGAATGAGGAGCAGCTGCGCTAGCCAGCTCCAAGATAGACCCTCAAAGGAGCCCACCTTGCTGCCACTGTGTGCCACTCATATGGGGCCTCTGGACCATTGAAGGATTCTAGAAATTGGTAGGAGGCTGCTCTCAGGCTCCCTGAAGCAGCTCTACATCCACATCACCCCAGTGCCCTGTGCGTCCAGAGCCCAGGGTCAGGGCACGACCTGGCAGCACGGTCCTTGTTCCTTGGCCTCTGCATGGGGACTCTGCACACTGCATTCTGCACTGCAGTCACATGAAGTGAGCTGACCCTACCCCTCGGGCCACAGGATGGTTCTTAGATAAAAGTTCCCACGGGTTCTCATTCAGTAGTGCTGCCACATGACCCTGGCTGTCCTGTCTCAACTGAGTTTGGGTTGGGCCGACAAAATGGAAGGGGCTTCCGTGAGGAAGGGGATCAAGCTCTCCCAGACTCTGAGGTTTAAGACTTGTCACACTCATCTGCTTTGCCAAGTACATAGGTCACACAGCAGGGGAGTCACAAATACTTATCTTCTAGAACATTGCTACTCAGAGTGCGGTCCAGGGACCAGCAGCATGGGCATCACCTGGGTGTTTATTGGAAATGTAGAGACTCAGACCCCAGCCCAGTCTCCTGAATCAGAATCTGCATTTCTCCAGATCTCCAGGTGAGTCTCTAGCACAGTGCCACTGAAGAAGCATGCCCCAGTGAGCATCATCTACACGGGACCAGAGTAGACCTTGGGTGACGGGAAACGTGCACTTACGCTTGCAGTGTGGGAATCCATAGTGGCCTGTTGCACAGCGGGTGCACTGCCGCCCAATGACGTTGGGCCGGCATGGGCACTGCCCACCTTCAGGGCTGCAGTGAGGGCTGGTGGCTCCGGCGGGGTGGCACTCACAAGGCAGGGCACCTTTGTGGTAAAAGGCCACCAGGGACCTGGCAGAATTCTTACAGAATCTGGAGGCTGTCTGGGGGCTGTGGAGACAGAAACAACTCATGGTGATGCCCAGGGAGGTGTGTATGGGAGTGGCCTCAACCTCGCCTTTACCATCTGCTCCACCCAGCAGCATCTGTGGGAGTGGTTCATGGTTCTGGAGTCAGAGAAGAGTGGGAAATACCCCACCTCAGACTCAGTCAGTGACAGCCACACCCTCCCCCTACCACCTGCCGCAGGAGGAGACATCACAGAACAGGTCAGTGGGAACCTTGTACAGCTGGAATAAAAGAGTGGAAATAGACCTAAAGGATGAACTATATAGTATGTGAATTATAGCTCAATAAAGTGGTTACCAAAAAAGTAGACCTATGTGTGTAATAATACAACTCATAAAATGATAATGAGGAGGAGAATCGCTAACATTCATTGAATGCTGTGTGCTGGAAGCCTTAGTGACATCCCACATGACCTCCCAACCTCCCAACCGATTAGGCCTAAGCCCCAATTCACAGATAAGGCAACTGAGGCTTCTAGAAGTTAGGCGACATTCCCGAGGCTGCAGGGTTATGGAGTGGTGAGCAGCATTCACATCCACAGCCGCTTAAGAGCCTTTGCTCTTAATAGTCACTGCACAGCAGGGGTCTGCCTCCCAGGGCCTCTGGAGCGCCTGGGTTCCTCAGGAACCCTACAACAGGGAAAGGGCGGGTCCACAGAAGAGAACGGCAGGAATTGATACTCAGGACCGTCCTAGTTTTTGGCATTCAAGGACACAAGGAGAGAGGGCAGGGAGCCATGTCTCTGGACACGCCCTGCTTGGTTAGATGGTAGAGGAGAGTGGGACTCAGGGCTGATGTCCTTCCCAGTGGAGGGTACCGTGTGTGGTACGTCTTAGGAATCTGTGCTGGCACACAGGAAGCAGTGGAGAGGGAGAGAAACTCCTAACCAGCCCCTGCATCTCAGCTTGGGGTGTGGGCCCCTGTTGAGTTCACAGCTGAGGACAGTCATCTTTCCTAGGCAGTGCATGGCAAAGTCTGTCACGGGAAGGTCAGTGTGGAGAAAGAGCATCTTCCCCTGGGACTCACTAACACTCTCTTGGGCAGTGGGGGGAAGAGGACACATCCGAGGGCCAGCCCCTCCCTGGGCCTCCAGCTGGTCAGGAATGTGGGAGTGCCTCCGCATTCCAGAGCCTTCCCACAAAGTGATACTCACTCAATGTAAAAGCTGTTTTTTCCACAATTGGTGATAAACTCGAGTGACTTGTCCATGGATTTTTTGTGAAGTATTTGGTAGTCATAGTTTTCTGTAGGCACCATTAGAACACGGACCTGAAAGAAATCCACCAGCATGTCTTAGAATTTCCAATGATGACACAGACCTAAGGCTACTTATTATACAGGTTGAGCACCCCTACTCGAAAAACCCAAAATCTGAAATGCTTCAAAATCTGAAACTTTTTGAGCACTGACATAATGCTCAAAGATCACGCTCAAAAGAAATGCTCACTGGAGCATTTTGGATTGGGGATTTTTGAATTAGGGATGCTCAATCTGTAAGTATTATGCAAATATTCCAAAATCTGAAAAAAATCTGAAATCCAAAACACTTCTGGTCCCAAGCATTTCAGATAAGAGATATTCAACCTGTACTTTCTCTTCACTGAGATCAATGCTCTTTATTGTTAAGACCAAGACCAGATGAATCGGGATTTATGAAAAACAATCACGGGAGCAGGCCAAAGCCAGGAGTAAAGGCTCAGTCCACATTACTATGCAGGGAACGATGAGTTCCCAGGCAGAGCCCTTGGAACTTCTACTCAGAGAAACAAAAGCCTTGCGTGCTGGCTGGGTGATGGGACCTTGGGGGTAAGCGGGGGTCTGCTGCATGGCCAGGGCTCCATGTGACTCATGCCTGGTGTTTCCCTGGATCTCCAGGGATGGTTGTTTTGTATTTTTAAAGGGAAACAAACCAACGTGGCAAGAACAATGCAGAAGCTAACACCATGGCTTGTCCTTGGAGCTGACATCATACCTGGTACTCTATTATGACTAACAGTAGTTTGGTTCCCTGTGCCAGTATAAATCACAATATGCTTATAGCAAATACTGTAGAAATTTTCAAACATCTTTGTCAACTGCTCACCAGCTCACAGCTTACAGGGAGCCTACTACTCTCATGATATTCAATTCAATAAACGTTTGCCGAGCACCACACACCAGGTGGTATTCCAGGCACAGGGGATGCAAAATGAACAGACGCAGCCCTTGTCTCCTAGGCAGGCGACTTCCTCAGACAGGAGGAGGCTCATGCAGAGGCCTGGAGGGCCACACAGAGGGTCCGGGCAATGCTTCCTGGAGGGCTTTACAAAAAGATGAATGAACTCTGAGCTGGGTGAGTAGGTACGCCGGACTTCTCCAGGTAGAGAAACAGACAGAAAATGTCAGAAAAAGGGCCAGTGTGAGCAACCCTGGTGGCATGAGAAGAAATGGCATATCTAGGGGCTTGAGAATGGATTTGCATGGCCAGAGAGTGAGGTGTGGGAGGGGGAGGCGTGGAGTAGGGCAATGGCAGAGAGGAGGATGAAAGATGAATTAGGGGGTCATGAGGGCCTGAGTGAGGCACATGGATCCTAGGGCAGTAAGTGGACCGTATCCCATCAGTTGTTGGAAGTCCAGAGAAGCGGCTGGGTCACACGGTATGCTCCTAGCCCTCCAGTCAGGTAGGTAATGGCCAGGAACGCGGAGGAGGCACTGGAAAGAGGTGGACCAGGAAGGGAGTGCTGGCAGGAGGCTGGCCCTGTCCAGGTGAGCGGAAGGATGGTCAGTGAGGACAACGGGGCTAGAAGAGAATGGTTGCCTCCAGGAGGCATGCCAGAGAAAGACCCTGGTGTGTGGTAACAGATGTGGGAGCAGAGCTGCTAGAGAAGGGGGCTCAGCATGACTCCAGGCACTGGTTGCCATCACTCAAGGTGATGAACAGGGTGGGCACACCGGGGCTGTGCAGGGTGCAGACTAAGTAAGGGACTTGCAAGATCTCTGGCCAGGCAGATACGCAGGAGATGGTGGTCACATACTGGAGTTCAGGAAAGGTCAGAGATGACTTCACAGATGTAAGTATCCTTCCCACAGTGGAGAGAACAGAATCGATGGGCACGGAAGACGTATCCAAGGACAAATGACACAATGAGGGGCTCGGCGTCAAATCAGAAGGAACGCCAACACACAGTGACAAGTGGAAAAGGAGAAACCACCCAAGGAGCACTAGAGAAAGCGGGGGAAACAGAGAGAAAGCAGCTGCAGGGCCAAAGGCAGAAAGGAGTGAAAAATGCTCCAGAGACTGGTCAGATGAGGAAGCAGGGTCTGGTGGAGAGGGGTGATGCCTGCTCTCTTCTGTCTAGTTCCCTTGACTTTAATTGTCACATGCTTTATTTATTTACTTACTTATTTATCTATTGGGGAGCAAAAGACAGCTGTAAAATTTAAACATTTTTCTACAAATACGACTTCAATTCCTTGGAAGAATTATTTCCATGAGCCAAACAGACACCCAAAATGGCCAGCCAGGCAGGCACATGAGGAGCAAGTTGAGGGACAAGAGGAACGCACCAAAACCAAGGACTTTCCTTCTGGAACCTTCACGGTTGCAGCCACTTCAGGCTCTGAGATGTCAAACTCAATCTGGCCTTCGGCAATCACTTGATCCCGGCAGCCGAGCACATGGGGGCAAAAAGAGGCACGGAAGGAGCCTGGCAGAAAGAGAGAGACTTCCTGTCACGCACAGGACTGTGGGGTCGGCCCAAGGCAGGCAGCGGGGCCTGCTCACTGCGGCTCACCTGCCCGTGGCCACCCGCCGTCCACTGACACCTGCGCGGGAAACGTCGGGTGCGCTGCTTGGTAAAAATGGATGACAAAGACGTATCGGCCCAGGTGTGGTGCACGTCCTCTCAGGGTCACTTGATTCTAAGAGGAAAAAAGAGGAGGAAAAAAACCCCAAAAAACCCTCAAGCTGGAGAGCTATGAGTAACTGGAATCATAGAGTAATTCAGAGGTTAAAAAACAAAACAACGTATTTACCAAAGTGAAATGACAACCCATCTTCACCCAGAAACCTTCACACATACATTTACAGTAGCTTTTTTTGCTGTTATCACAAAAACTGAAAACAAACCAAATGTCTCTTGCTTGCAGGTTGGATAAACAAACTGTGGTACAATCATACACGTTGGAGGGGGTATAATTGGTAAGTCAGGTTGAAAACCTGTTTGGCAATATTTACCAAAGTTGAACACATAACCCAGCAGTTGGCCTTCTGGGTACATACCCAAAAGAAATGTGTAATAAGTTTGCAAGAAGGCCATACTTAAATGTTCATAACAGTGCTATGCATAATAACTATGCAATAAAGTCTGACTCCACTTTTTTTAAGAGATCAACGCTCTTTATTGTTAAGACCAAGACCAGATGAATCGGGATTTATGAAAAACAATCACGGGAGCAGGCCAAAGCCAGGAGTAAAGGCTCAGTCCACTCTGTCTCAGAGTGACAGAGGATCTCGCTCTGTCACCCAGGCTGGAGGTCAGTGGCACAACCATAGCTCACTGCAGCCTCAAACTCCTGGGTTCAAATGGTCCTCCTGCTTCAGCCTCCCAAGTAGCTAGGACTACAAGTATGTGCCATCATGCCTGGGTACTTTTTAAATTTTTGTAGAGACAGGGTCTTCCTATGTTGCCCAGGCAGATCTTGAGCTCACAGTCTCAAGCAATACTGCTGCGTTGGCCTCCCAAAGTGCTGGATCACAGGTGTGAACCACTGTGCCCAGCTCTGACTCTATTTCTGATGTTTGCCCACTGACAGCTTTCAAGCCCTATTACACCCCTGCGCCTTTTGCCCCACACCCAGACAAGCTCATAAGACAGCTCAGGGGCTCCCAGCTCCCTCCTTTGTCGTGAGTGGGGAGTTCTAATCACACAAATTCCAGCCCCTGGGAGAGGGAGTCCTCCCTGGACAGCCCTGGCCCTCCCTCCACTCCCACCATGTAAAGGAGTCTTTTTGAGGGCTAAAAGCTACAGCCCGCCCTCCTTTTGCTTAAGCTCAAGTACAAGCTCTGCTCTCCCCAGAAAGCCTCACTTTGTGAATAACGAATCGTTTAACTCACAAAAATAGCTCATCCGCATTTTTCAGATGAGACCCGTGACTCAGAGAGGGTAAATAGTTCATGGAAAATCATGCACTAATTTCATGACAAAAGCAGGACTAGAACTCTGTCATCTTGATTTCAACTCATTCGCCACTATTATTCTAGACTGCCTTTCCTATATGGGATCTTATTTGATTCTATCGCTCAGATCCTGTAAATTCTCAAATCCAATGCACTGTGAACAGATGCAAACAATCTTTGAGATTTTAAGGACATAATACAGGTTGGACATCCCTAATCTGAAAATCCAAAATGCTCCAAAATCTGAAATTTTTTGAGCACTGGTATAATGTTCGAAGGAAATTCTCATTGGAACATTTTGGATTTCAGGTTTTCAGATTAGGGATGCTCAACCCATAAATATAATGCAAATATTCCAAAATCTGAAATTCAAAACATTTCTGATCACAAGCAGTTCGGATAAGGGATACTAAACCTTATAATATCATAATGTAAATTATATTTTTATAATGCAGAACTTTAAAAGTCCTGTGAATTTTTAGCTTACGAAATGCATTAATTTATTATATTTCAGCTTTGTGCTCTAGATGATTGATTAACAAATGTTTATTGAGAATTTCCTACCTGCAAGGTACTGTGCTGGTGCAGTGGGGGATACAAAAAGTTTACTGGTTCGAGACTAGCCTGGGCAACATAGCAAGACCCCGTCTCTACAGAAATAAAAAAGAAAAAAAATTGGCTGGGCAACGTGGTGCTCACCTCTAGTCCCAGCTACTTGGGAAGCTGAGATGGGAGAACTGCCTGAGCCCAGGAGTTGGAGGCTGCAGTAAGCTATGATCATGCCACTGCACTCTAGTTTGAGTGATACAGCAAGAATCTGTCTCAAAAAAAAAAAAAGGTGGGGGAGTTCTTGGCTACAATAACTATTCTAAAATTCTTATGATCTAACTTGGGAAGAAAACTAATAAACAACTATATTAAACAGCAGCAGTCCATAAAAATATAAGATACCACAATATGGGCCATGAATAATTGCCAAATGTCTAGTGGACAAAGCTTAGGAGGGAAAGGGCATCAGGCAGGGGTGGTCCTAGGCAGGATTAACCAGATGCCTGCATTTCTGGACTCTTCACAGAAGACAGTAGAGGTTCTCAAACTTCAGGAGCATCAGAATCACCTGGAGGGTTTGTTAAAACACAGATTCCTGGGCCCACCCCCAGAGCTTCCAACTCAGTAGGTCTGTAGTGGGTCTGTGAATCTGCATTGCTGACAAATTTCCAAGTGATGTGGATGCTGCTGCTTGAGGTCATACTTTGAGAACCACTGGTTTAGAAACAGCACACTACCTGTGGTGCCTTCAAGGTGACCCCAGGAAGAACATCAACAGAAGGTGAAGACTGCTGGGGCAGGTGAGGGAAAGGCCTGCCACTTACAACATCCAAAATTAATGCTGTTGGAGGAGTTTCATGGGCCAGGGAGACACAGGTGGCACTGAAAAACAGAATATTTAAAAATCTGATTTTTAAAAGAACCCAAAGCTACAGAATTGTCCATCAGTGAAGAGACAGACTTGGAGCATAGGACCACATGGGCATCAAAAGGATCCAGTGCTGGGGGAAGCACAGAACTCTAGGGATCTTTATATAACGATACTCATGCCAAGTGTATTCCAGCCACCTGTTCCATTAAACTAGTTAAAACACAGAGAATCTTGATTTTGAAGTAAAGTAAGTTAGATAGAAACTTACAAAAACTTCCCTTTCCAGAACTAAAATTAACCGTTAAAATGAGATCAATGAAATAAAACATGATTCACCTCTAAACATAAATACTGACAGAACACTATATAAGAAAGAAAAAATGCGCATTGTCTCTTTTACGCACAACCAGAACTGCATTGTGTTGGTGGTTCCTACAGTCCTAACCATGCACACCAGATTTCATGACCATGGCCATAAGCTGTTTTTGAATCTACAGCAAAACAACCCTACCAAAACCCCAATAAGCATTAGTTAGCTGATTCTCATCACATAGTTATGAGATAGGTCATTATTTTCATGGTTTTCCAAATGAAGAGTCTCAGACAGAGAGATTAAAAGATTGGAACGAAACAAGTCTTTTCGAGGGCTTAGAATAGAACTCAGGATTCCTGCCCTCCAGGGATAGGCTTAACCATTTCCCTGGCTGTTCCTGGGACAGCTTCCTGATATTACGGAATTCTGGAAAGACTGCTGGGGTAAATTATTTAGCTGGTTTTTCTTTCTTTCTGTTTTAAATCCACTCCCAGACTTTAGCACCTTGGCTTATGATCATTTCTGATGTTGAGTATAAAGTTTCGGCCTTACGCTCATCCCAGTGTCACTCAGAACATGAATGGGGAGACAGGAAGGAAATACATTACCTTTGATTGACAAATCGCCTGTAACTGGCAATGCAGTGGACTTGCGGCCTCACATACTCAGCTGAGAATTCTTCAATGGGTATGATACAAACTTGATGCTCTTGAGCAAATACAATGCACAAAGGCACATTGCAGTTACCAGGAAAATCAATGATATGGCCAAAAACACCCTTTTAAAAAAGCGATGAAGTAAAGGATTTATCCATAATAATTCTAATTGTTATTTTAAAGTAGAAAATATTGGAGGATGGCATGTCCTCAGGCATCACTATGTGCAACAAATCCTTTTTCCTGTTTTATAGAATTAAATTACTGCTGAAATACTTACATAAACAGAACTGAGAACAAAACCATAAGAAAGCTCAGAACCTACTCTTTTCAGTGACTTCCAGTGCCTGTTTTTTCTGTCTTGTCCTGGGCCAATCCTGGCTTTTCAGGCCCGTTGGGAGGAAGACAGGGGATGTGGTGTTTGGCCAGAGAGCCTGCTTTTCAAAGTGAGGGCTGCCACTGCTAGAAATAACCCTTGTTCATAAAGAATGACTCCTATCTCAGGCACATTTGGCCTTTGTTGAAGGAACTGTCTCCAGAGCTAGTTTTTGAGTCACACAAGAAACTCAGTCATTAATTTATCAATATACTTTATTTTAAATCAAAACTGTATTACCAGCTTGACTGCAAAGCTATTCATTAACAATAACAAACATTTTTGTTGAACACCACTGAGACTAGGGGTCTTGCAAGTCCAAGATGGACAACACCCCTGCCTTCATAGAGTTTATGTTCTAGCCAGCCTTGACTCTGAATGGCATCTGACTACTTCAAAAAGGGAAAACTTGGCCGGGCGCGGTGGCTCACGCCTGTAATCCCAGCACTTTGGGGGGCCGAGGCGGGCGGATCACGAGGTCAGGAGATCGAGACCATCCTGGCTAACACAGTGAAACCCCGTCTCTACTAAAAATGCAAAAAATTAGCTGAGCGAGGTGGAGGGCACCTGTAGTCCCAGCTACTCGGGAGGCTGAGGCAGGAGAATGGCGGGAACCCGGGAGGTGGAGCTTGTAGTGAGCTGAGATCGAGCCACTGAACTCCAGCCTGGGCGACTGAGCGAGACTCCGTCTCAAAAAAAAAAAAAGGGAAAACTTACTCTTAAATGATGAACATTCAGCTCCATTATAATTTCCAAAGATGAAGAGGTTAGATTCTCTTGGATTGTTATGTTTTAAGAAGGAGTCATAATTTTATAATTATAATTTTTTAAAAACTGAATTCCAGCTACTTCTTAAGAGTAGGCTCCAAGTTTTTAATACTATCAGGCACAAATATTTAAAACACAGTAGCACAGGCTGGCCTGGCATTTCCCAGGGTGTGATGCATGCATAGTATCATCAGTAACAGGAAGTTGCTTCACTCTTAAGAGAATCTTAAATTCCCTGAGATATTCATTGTAAATCTGGCCACCTCCTTTCTAGTGAGATCCCACTGCCTCTGTTTGTCAGAACCCTCAATGTTCAAGTCATGCCATTACAAAGGTGGGCATGAAGATTATTTAGTCTGCCACACTTGATATTTTAACTCTTAATTATATATATATGTGTGTGTGTGTGTATATATATATATATATATATATATATATATATATATATATATCTGATTAACTGAAGGATATTCTTTTTGAAATAGTTTTTTTAAACTAGGTAATTACAAGCTTTAAAATTTTGATAAAATTTACCAAGAAGCTAATAGAGATAATAAAATAGTAAGAAGGAAAAGAAAATAAATGATAAGCAATGGGATTTCTAAACTCTGGCAATAATGATAAACTAGGAAATACAATAACAGAAGATATTTTCCTTATAATAGTAGAAATGAATAAAAATTAATGAAATGGGATTTTGTGAGAGGTGCTTAAATATGACTAAATTTTATTATGCCATACCAAAAAAGGCTCAAACAAATGAAGAGGCAAGTCAGGTTCTAGATGGGAAGAATAAATATTAAACTGGCAATTCTTCACAGGTTATAGGAGTAATGCAACCCCAGTCAAAATTTTAATAAGCTTCAAAAAATATAGATATCAGCAAAATGCTTCTAAAATTCAATGGGCAAAACAGAAGCATACCAGAAGGAATCGGGCCATGTGTCCCTTGAGCTGAATGTCTGCATCTGCCAACAGCTCATACACAGCGATGCGGCTCATGTGATCAATCACAGCACTCCGGCAGAGAACGCTGCAAGAGAAAACAGTTTTCTTAGCCTGATTCTCAGCATCTCCCTCATTCTGCACATCCTTATGGGGTGGCTGACCACTCCTTGGTTTCATCTGTTCATAACTGAATGAATTATAGTGAATTTTCCTGCATGATGAGTTGAAGAGGGATGCAGCTCGAAGTCTCTATGGGGAAAAGAACCTTCCCGCTGTGACCAGTGTTGTACCTCTCAGGGCTAAAGGCCCCATTCAGTTTTTCTACCCAGCTTTATAAAGTACTAGGTTTAGTCCTCGAGAGAAAGGGCCCCAGGGTCAGTAACTGCAGATCTCTAAGGCACAGCCAACATTCCTGGGACTATTCACAATTAAAGTCATCCACTAGCCTCACAGCCACCACCCCACGCCAAGACAGTGCGCATGCTGGCCTTCCTCCAGCATGGATAAGACCCCGAGTTTGCCTCTGAAACTCAGTCTGGTTCTCCTCCTTCTTCCTTCTTCATTTCTACCTGTGGTATCTCTTCCCTCCATCATATCAAGTGAGATACAGAGTTCAGGGACATTTAAAAGCTCACAGTTTTGAACCAAATAATTCTAACGGTAAAACCCTTACAGGTGGTACTTTTTGAGTAATGTTTCTGAATTCATTCTCCATTGCAAATTCTCTGTTTCTAAATATAATTTGAAACTACTGTTATATTAAAACAAAAGCGCTATTTCTGAGAAATATTTGAAATAATTCAGGCAATGACTTTTCTGGTGAGGATTAAAATGAGAAAAGTTATATAAAAAGCCAAGCCCAGTGTGTGTTATATATTAGAAACTTAGTAAACCGTTTTTTTCTTTCTCACTCCCCTATGTGAGTGTGAGTGAGTGTGTGTGTGTGTGTGTCCATTAAAACACATTCTTTTGGATTTAGGCATAATCCTAAGGTTAAATATACTAAGTGATTTACTTAGTTTTATCCTTATCCTATATTAAATTCCTCCTAAGAAATAGCCTAACAGTAATAACCAGATTGATTTAATCACTAATGATCATCTCTTTTATGGAGAGCAGATTAGATTTATCACAGCACTACTCTGAAAAGTGGTTTTCTTTAGCACCACTGCTATTCTGCTGGGATTTTTTTTTAACATCGTTAGAACTCACTTGAGAAATGCTGGGAAAAGTTGAAACCTCAGCAGAATATGCTGCAATGCTGAAAGGGCCTGTCATTTAACATAGGTTTTCATGGGTCAAATATTTTCCAGTTGCACCATATTGTTTGAACTCCCATACTTGTAGCCTGTTCATTTTCACTTATCCACATGACAGACAAGGAAGAGAAAGAGGAAATATTTTAGCCACATGAAAAAATACAGCAGAACACTCTTTGGAGTGGTTAAGCACAATGAAAGTGGTTCCTAGACTGAAACCATGCTGTCCTGCGTTTCTAAGGATAGAAACTCCTAACGCAGGACTTTGGTGTTGTCATGTTTAGAGCTAAAATGATCTGCAGACTGAATAACTCCATTCAGACTTAGGTCACAAAACAACACCCATGGTGCCCAGAAAGGGTGTCCTTTCTTTCTTTGGTTTTGAAACCACTTCTCTCCTTGGCATAGATATTCTCAGAACTCCTCTGAGATGATTCAGAGTCACCAGGGTTATCATGAGTATTTCCTCCTGCCCCCTTAGCCATCTCCACTCTGTATCCTGAGCAACCGTAGTCAAGCCATGGGATCTGGAAGCGGAAGGAGTTGGAGAGCTGAACCGGCAGATGGGCATGGACAAATGGGTATGGAGAAGCCCTGCCCCAGGCCCTGTGGCTAACAGTCTCCAGGCCTCAGGTGAGGTGGCGACCCACCCATCAGGAGTGGACATTCCAGTGGTTGCTGATTTCATCTATAGATGCAACTCATATCTTCAGATAATGACAGAACATCCCCGGAGAACTCTTTTAGGCCCATTTTGTGCTCCTGTTAAAAATCCAAATACAATTACCTTCTTTGGTTCTATCATCACCCAAAGACAAAGACTTCAGAGATGCTCGTTTAGGGTTACTGAGGGCATGATGTTCATTCAATAGCCATTTCATCAATTCTCATAAAAGTTTCCATTCTAAGCTACTAGAAGTAACTCTTTGGATAAGTTTTTGTTTATTTGTTTTCATTTTCACAACAGGGAAAACGTCCATTGCTTCAGGTCATGTTGGGTTTGACAAAAAGCAACACGAAAGCAGTAGTAATACAATGTTCAAGGCCGCGGCCAAGAACTGGATGGTTTTACTGCAGTGCTCCACCTGCTGTTTCAAGGAACTCTGACTTCCAGTCCCATTTAGTATACAATTAATTTCATGTGGAAACACCCCTTGTGCTGATTATTTAATTACAGCATGCTCTGGACATTTGCATGCATCTTGAAATATTATGCAAACAAAACCATTTTTAATAAGCCCTTGTCAGTTAGTGCTCTTGGAAGAGAAGAACTTCATCGGGGCATTTTGAAGTCCTTTGTTAATTTTTTTTTCCACTTGGCAATCATCAAACATTAATTATCCCCAGTTCTGAAGGTGTGCTGCAAAGGTAGGTGTGCACCCCCTAACATTACTGAGAACGAGTCTTTTTCCTTATGCTACGCACCCAGGTACTTGACACAGCCTTTGAGGTGAGAGCAGTGAGTTCATTGCACCGCACCTTAGTGATAGAGAATCAAATAAAGAGGTTGCGTTGTGCTATGTGAATCTGAACCAAATTGCTAAGTACAGCATACAGCTTTTTAAGAAAATGCCACATTTTTACGCTGCCCATAGAGAGGGCTCCCAATACCCACATTAGTGATGACGCTGGACCACACAACTAATCACCTGCTTGTTTTCAAAAGCTGCCTCAAAAAGAAAACAACCTCCCAACACAAATAACCGTCAAAGTTCCTAAAGCACATTTCCTAATTGTACCTTTACAGAGGAATTCCCTTGGTGGGACTGAGTACCTGTACTTGCAGCTGTAAATGTTCACCTGGCCTGCCAGAACAGACCCGGGGCTCTTCACGTTCACATCAGCCACAAACAGCTGGGCTGCCTCTGTGGAATACTCAAGCACAACCACGTAGCGGCCAACCTGTGGGACGCGCAGCCGCAGATGCAATTCCACCTGTCACAGAGGCCAAGCAGACAGACTGTGATCCAGCTGTGACACGTACAGGCCATACGTGCATCAGCAATGGTGAAAACAGAGCCCAGAAGACACCCTGGAAGTATTTTTACACGTCATCCCTGTAAGAAATATGGTCCTACAGGTTGAGATGCCAGATAAAACACATGGTGTCCTGTTACATTTTAGACGGAAATAAATAACAGATAATTATTTATCGTTTATTTGGACGATTTAATGGGGCATCCCGTACTCTTATTTTCTAAATCTGGCAGCCCTGCTTAGAGAGGCTTCTACTCTTTCCACCCAGAGTGTTTTTGCTGCTTGTTTCTCAAGGCAAAAGACATTCTAAAACTTGAAGTAAAAATGAAATACTGGGCCGGGCGCGGTGGCTCAAGCCTGTAATCCCAGCACTTTAGGAGGCCGAGACGGGCGGATCACGAGGTCAGGAGATCGAGACCATCCTGGCTAACACAATGAAACCCCGTCTCCACTAAAAATACAAAAAAATTAGCCGGGCGTGGTGGCGGCGCCTGTAGTCCCAGCTACTCGGGAGGCTGAGGCAGGAGAATGGCGGGAACCCGGGAGGCGGAGCTTGCAGTGAGCCGAGATCGCGCCACTGCACTCCAGCCTGGGCGACAGAGCGAGACTCCGCCTCAAAAAAAAAAAAAAAAAAAAAAAAAAAAAGAAATACTGGCCGGGCGCGGTGGCTCAAGCCTGTAATCCCAGCACTTTGGGAGGCCGAGACGGGCGAATCACAAGGTCAGGAGATCGAGACCATCCTGGCTAACACGGTGAAACACCGTCTCTACTAAAAAATACAAAAAAAATGGCCAGGCGAGGTGGCGGGCGCCTGTAGTCACAGCTACTTGGGAGGCCGAGCCAGGAGAATGGCGTAAACCCGGGAGGCGGAGCTTGCAGTGAGCAGAGATCCGAAGTACTGATGAGGAGTAACGGGAATGAAATGTGCCTTTGGGCTCTTTAGTTGTTTTTTTCAAAGAAGTTTTAAATTGTACTAAGGGAAATAATGTAAAAGTGACACACACACATCCTGCTCCTGAGATAAGGGGTGTTAATAAGGACTGTTAACGATTTTCATATTTCCAAACCATTTTCTATGCCCAAATATGCACACGCATGTTTTGTTTTGTTAAGAAAAACTGTGATCATAGTAGACAATTAAGGATGCTTTTGTGCTACGATGACAGAGACCACAGGGCCTGCAAAACCAAAAATATTTACTATCTGTCCCTTTACAGAAAAAGTGTGCCCTCCCCTGATATCACCTACTGGTTAGGAGTTTGGGGTCTGGAATCAGACAGCCTCCAGCTGTGTGATCTTGCACAAGCTACTTGACATCTGTATGGCTCGGTATCCTCCTTAGTAAAATGCAGATAACAATAGTACCCCCTCTTAAGACTGTTCTGAGGATTAAGTGAATACATACAGAGCTCTCAGAAGTGTATTTGACATATAATAAGCACTATGTAAATATTAATGAGTATAATTGTGATTATTGCTTTTTACCATGACTTGCTTTTTTTACTCAATGGTATTTTATATGTCTTTATTGCAAAAATACATACATGCAAATACACTTACATGCAAATATACTTCATTTTTTGAATAGCTGCCTACCATTCTGTAGTATGAATATAAAACTATTTAACTAATCCCTTATAGAGGGACACAGGTTGTCTTTTAATTTTCCCTACAACCTCTAATGGTATACAATCATCACGCGTATATCCTAATGCTAGTATTTCTGTAAGATTCCTAGAAGTGGAATTACTGGGTCAAAGTGTGTATGCATATTTAATGCCTGGGCCAGTATTAGAACCTTATTCCTCACCAGTGTAACCCACCTCCACCTGCAAGCTCAGATCCAGGCAAGCTTTACCACATTTAATTAAAATGGTCCTCCCTCTCCCTGCCTTAGGAAATTCACATTTGGTATTCCTTCTGCACGGCTCTGAACCACATAACTGCGATCTTCCACAGTGATTTTTTTTTCTGGCATGTAAATAACAGAAAGATTTCCCTCTGGGAAAGAATGTAGATCAGCCACACCAATGTTGACTCTATGTTCTAGAGGGAAATATGGCTCTGCCACTGCTCCCTGTGGCGAGGTTACCGCCAGCATTTCGCCCCTGAGCATCTCCAAACAAGGGCCTGACTGTCATTACCCCACCACAAAACACTCACAGGTCAGTGATGTATCAGGTTTTCTCCCAGAAGTTATTATTGGCAGCAATTTCTATCTAGCACTCTATTATAAATTTCTACTACTCTTTCCACTCTAAATTGTATGGATTACCTTTTAGAAGGCTTGTTTGAAGAGTTTAAGGTACATTTGATGGGCAAAGTCAGGTTTGAGAAACTCAGATAAAAGACATAAAAGATGGCAAACAGAAACTTTACTGCTTGCTGTTGTGATTATTTATGTGTGTTATTTATCTTTAAAAAGGGGAACTTCAATGGAATCAGTGTCAAACTGGAGGAATATTTCTGGTTCTATGGCACAGAACTGACCTCTAGTAGTTATTAGTGTTTTGGGATAAAGACATAGAAGGCGGGTTTATCAAATCTGTTGCCTATACAAAACTAAAAGGGATAACTAATATGTCTGATGTCAAAATGAGGATTCAAATGATTTGGTCAGCAAATGTTACTGAATACCTACACTATGCTAGTCCACCAGCTAGGTGATAGGTATACAATGGGAAGCAAGACAGACATACGCTCAGACAGACTTGAATCAAGTAATTAGATAACTAGAAAATACAGCATAAAACTACATGTGAATAATGTTCTGCAGAGGTGTTAGAAAGGGGCCTGAGCTAGTCGAGGAGATAAGGGAGGGGGAAGGCTTCCTTGAAGAAGCAGCAACTTAGTTGATTGTGGAGGACAAGGAGAAGACAACCAGGCCACAGGGGAGAGAAGAGTGTTTGGGTAGAGGGAACGGCTTGCAGTAGGAGGCTACATACAACGTAGAATGCTGTAGAGTCCCATATAATGCAAGCCCAAGAGACTGAAGGTAGGTCAGAGGAGCAGAGAAACAGAGAGCAGGAGGGGGTATAATAAAACTGGGAAGTAGAAAGGGCAGCTTTATAAGCCATGTTAAAATCTTTGTCTCTATCCTAAGAGCAATAAGTGTTGATCAAATATTCCCATCAGAATGTGAGTGCTGGCTATAGTCTGGAGAACAGATCAGGAGGTGCAATGGGCAGAGCAGATGTGGGTCAGCTAATTAGGAGGCTTCTACGGAGATTCTCATAGAAAATGATTGTATTTTGGACAAGGGAGATAGAAGGAGAAAGCCAAGAAAAGTTTGGGATATACACTCACAGATGGATTGGTTTGGGTGGGGGAAAGAATGGGAGAAGTCACGGATGACCCTAAGAATTTTGCCTTATGTAATTAGATGGGTGGTAGTGGCATTAACTTAGGTAGGGAATACTGAAACGGAGTTTGAGATTGCTTTGAAACATCAAAGAGGTAATGTCAGGAAGGAAGGTAGACTTGCTGGTCTGCATATAAAAGCAGAGGTATGACTGGGCATAACAATATGGGAGGTATCTGTGTGGAGATGTGTCTGACACAATTGCCATGGGTGAGGCTTCTCGAGACAGAACATAGAGTAATAAGGCCTAGGACTGAGCCTCGACAAATTCTAACACTTAACAGCTAGACAGAGGAGGATGAGTCTGCAAATGATATTTTGAGGAAGCGGTGAGAGAGGTAGAAAGAGAATCAGGTTGTCGTTATTTTTTAAATTATTAAGATAGCCCTTAAATTATGAAAAACAAGAGAGAGTTTGAGAATTCAGGGAGCATCCACCAGGCATTGAAAGCTGCCGAGAAGTTAAACCGATAAGGACTGAAACATATCCACTGGATTTAGTGACAAAGATCTCATCGGAAACCTGGCAAAATAAATTTAATGGAGTGGGAGGTGGAAGCCAGACTGAAGTGGGTTGAGGTGTGAGTGGGGCATAAAGAATTAGAAACAGAGAGTGTAGACAATACTTTGGAGGAGTTTTGTTGTGAAGGGGAGGCGTATGGTGCAGTGGCTGAGTTGAGGGAGAGAGAGAAGGATTTTAATAAAAATAGGTTAGCATTTTTTAAATACGGGTGACTTCTGGTTCAGATGGCACAGAGAATTCACACTCACTATACTCCTGCTCCAAGAGAGAGCGACTCTGGGTAAAACGTTTTAAAAGAACAACAAAAAGATACATTTGAATCAAAAGTAAATAGGTGATAAAAC
Organism: Macaca mulatta; assembly: GCF_049350105.2. Taxonomy (NCBI): domain Eukaryota; kingdom Metazoa; phylum Chordata; class Mammalia; order Primates; family Cercopithecidae; genus Macaca; species Macaca mulatta. The sequence continues at coordinate 68,566,795 of NC_133423.1, forward strand.
GTAAGTTAAAGAAAAACCCCAAGTGGCACCAGGACTGTAGTCACAAGCCTGTTTTCCCCTAGATGTGGAAGCAGGTTATTTTGGCCAGCAGTTTAGCTCGTGCAGAGTAAAGAGAATAAAACATGTGCCATAGGAGACAATGGCCAGATCCAGGTACATTTTTTGAAGACGAGGATGTTCAAACTTAAAAAGAAGCTAAAAAATTGCTTCCAATCTGCCTCCTGGGTTGTGGATTTATAAGAAACTGTGTGAAGGTCAAATACTGCATGTTCTCACTTATAAATGGTCGCTAAACAATGGGTACACATGGACATACAGAGTGCAATAACAGACACTGGAGACTACGAAAAGTGGGAGGATGGAAGGGGGGGTAAGTGTTGAAAAACTACCTATTAGGTACAATGTTCACTATTTGGGTGATGGGTACACTAGAAGCCCAGACTTCACCACTATGTTATATACGCATATAAGAAACTTGCACTTGTACCCCTAAATATGTAAAAATAAATAAATTTTTAAAAGAAGCAATGGAATTTGGGAACCAAAAATCAAATATGTGGCCTCATGACCAAGAACTGAGCTATGCCATTCATGGGGTCAGTGTCTGAATCTGTGCTATCTTCAATGTCATAACAATAGAGAAGGCACACTGTAATGCCTGCTCCTGGGCTAAGGATCCAGTGGACAGGTAAGACAGTGCAAAACTAGCAGGCTAAAACAGATACAAAAGAAGGACAGGACAAAAACCTCTCGTTCAAAATAAGCCAATACGCCTGTAAACAAAATTTCAAAACACAGAAATCAAATATTAAGAAGGACAGGTAACAAAATAATCAGAGATGAGTTCACTTCAGATGAGGTGAATTTTATGGAATAGTCTGACAAAGACTAAATATAGCGGCCCACGGTCGGAAATCCCCAAACTCTGAAAAGGAAATAGGTTTCGTAACTGTTTTGGCGGCAAACCTTACCTAACTTAACCAATAATCATTTGTTTGCAAAGTCTGAACTAAACTGATATTAGTTCGTGTCTCCCCAGGTGTGCCTATTCATGCTTTTCACTGGAGAAATATTAACCTGTTTGATTATAGGGTATTATCCCAGACCTCACTGGAGATGTTATCTTTTTTCAAATCTTAAAAATTCTGAATTCTGAAACACACTTGGCTCCAAGGCCTTTAGGATACTAAAAAAGATAAATGAAGGAGTAACTTCCACTTAAAAGTACATGAAGTTCGGAAACAAAAACTGGCAGAAAAGACAAGAAAAAGTAAATATGATAAAGAGCCAATTGGAAAGTTTTAAAAGTATAAATTAAACTGAATCAATAAGCTGGATAATAAAGAGATAGTAAAATAAAATATTTCAATATTGTAAAAGAGCCTTGAGGTCCTGCTGACTAGCTCTGTACTATAGCTCTGGGTTAAATCAGAGATTAGAATCTCCTAGATGAGTCATCATCATCACTTCCTGGTGGTTGCCCCTTCTCAACTGTACCTCCTGTTGTCTAGGGAACACATACACACAAATACACACACATACACGTACATGTATCTGTATATCTACGTGTATGTGCATTTTATGTATATATGTATGTATGTACACCTATATACATGCATGTGTGTATACACACATAGCATGGGTAGGGAAGGATACAGCAAACTTAGTATTAGAATGAAGTGGAGGGAAGATCATTTAGGTTTTTGATGCATATCTATATTGTTTTACTTGTTACAACAAGTATATATTATTTTGTGTCATGAAAATTCAAATAAAATGAAATGAAGACTTTACTCAGGAAATATACTTAAAACCCTTTAACTGCTACCTTCAAAATGTTAGAAATGTAGTTTACAAAAATGTACACGTCTAAATGTTCAGTTACGATTAACTCCACATATATTTTCATCCCACAGATTTAATCCCCCAAATGAATATTTTCCTCAAAAGGACAAAACAGAGAATGTTATAGAAAGCAAACAATAAAAATATAGTGGAGGAAGTTTTTTCCAGTGTCTTCATTTTGAAGTGTTGCGTTGTGTGTTCTTATTGTTATGGTTGATATCCTATAGCTCTAACTCGAATCTTAAATTAGTATGATCTTAAATTTGGTTCTGAAGTTCGAAGAACTCCTGGAAGAAAAGTAATACCAAGACCTGTAGTAACCTGTCCTCCAAGCCGTGAGGTAGGTGCCAGGGGGTGTAGAAGTTCCGGATTCTGAGCTCAAGGAATTCAGCTGTTACAAATTGCTTAGCCTAAGGGGTTGAACAGTCAGTGAGTGTGGTATCCTTTTAGGGTAAGCTCTGTCATTTCTGGAGGCTTACTAGATTGAGTCTCATCTGTCTTTTAAGAGAAATCTTGCCCTGAATCAGGTAGAACAGGATGCCCCCTTCTAAGTCCAGATAACCAAAAAGAAAGGATTTGATGGCTGCCTACATCCCCTGCCATGTCTAGAAAGTGCTCAAAGAACAACCTGAACATGGCTCCATGCAGCGTATCATCCAGCCCCACCCTAAATCAGATAGCTCAGCAAATGTTGATAAACACCTCTGAGAAAATCTTCCAGGTTCCCCTGAATTTGAGAAGCAACTGTGGCCAAGTGTTTTCAGCAGATACAGATGGGGAGGTAGTAATAACTTCGATAACAAATAAAAGGCTGGCCCACCTCTCTCCCACTGAGGTCCACCATGACAGGGTGTGCAGGTGTGGGCTGCCTCACTGCCACGGGTCTGGGCTCCCCATCAAGCAGGAAGTGTCTGGCCTCACAAGCCAGGGTACAGGGGAATCTGGTCACTGGCAAATGCTGGTAGAGCAAGCAACTTCAACGAAAACAACAACAACAGAATCAATAGTTACAACTGAGAACATCAAACGGAATATCAAAGTACATCCCCAAAGACTCTTAGTCATTCAGTTCACTCATTCATTCATCATCTTTCAACAAACTCTTATTAAGTGTCTGCTACAAGAATTAAGCAATAAATTTTCATCTGCATGGGGAAGAGAAGAAACAAAGGTCCACAAACCTGGGTTCTATTTTAAGCTCTTCCTCCCACCGGATGCATGACTGACCTTGAGGGCACTGACTTGGGCATGTGTCAACATTCCCACATGCTGGAGGGTGGTAGCCACTCCTAAGCCAGCTATGGTGTGCAAAGCGCCTTGTGAATCTTATTTGAAGGACACAAGTAAGACATAGAGGAAGATCACAACTAATCATCCAGAGCATCGTGCTGTCGTTGTGATCCTGAGACACCTCATGAAAGCTTGCATTAAAGGCTCCTAATTTAGAGGACCCCAATGATGTGGCTGCACCTTCTGCCCCATACTGACTTTTCTTGGGGAGGTCCTGCGTAGGCACACGGTTCTGTGACTGGCAGCTGCAGTACAGAGGCTTCATAGTAGTCCCTGGGGAGCAGCACCAGGTAATCCTAGTAAATAAAGACCAAAAGGAGAATCACTCATTTTGATGGTAGCCCTACTTTGGATATAAAATAATCAAACATACTAGTTAAATCAATAACAACCAGGTGAAGTCGCTAATTAAACTCTCCATATCAACTACTTTGTTCTTCATCCTGACTCACCAAAACACAAAGAACCACTCATCAAAGATTCTTTACATATCAGAGAGAAACTTGTCTGTGTGAACATTTTTATTCTTCAAGTTTCAAGAGAGATTTTACTGTCTCTCCTGGGTTGTTTATAAATTCACAAATTAACAAAGATAATAAATTGTCAATTGATGAAATGTTCTGTGGAAATGCTGGTTGCCTTCACCAGTACAGAACACTGAATGTGGATCACTTTCTACTCCCACACCCGAGTAACGCTCATCTGGCACGGTATAAAAAGCAATGCCTTGTGATCTTGGTGATTCACAGAATGGAACTGGCCTACTGCCTGTCCCAAGAAACAGAGGAAGAACATGTTCCACTGAGTGTGCCAAACAAAGCCCACAGCGTAAATTCAGCTAAGCAGCTCTTCAGGAAAGAGCAGAGCTGCAGGCTTCTGGAAGGTGAATGATTGACAGCCCCCAGCTGTCCTGACAGCAGCGCATATCTGCAGAGGGAAGAAGGGAGAGCGAAGAGTTCATACACAGACCATAAAGCTTTTTCTTTCCTCAGAGAGAAATGTATAGGAGGGGAAAAGTAGGAGATTGTGGCTCAGGGGACTCAGTAAGTTTCAATTTTTAAAGGGTTACTGTTCTACTAGTAAGTTTGCTGAGTTTGGGACCACATCTCCTCTCTCCTCATGACTTTATAGTCTCACAAATACTAGAATAGTAAGAGTTCATAGTAGGCACCCAATAAGATATTTTTAGAGACAATAGGATTATAATATGGAGGCATACATATGAATTACTACACAATTGCACAGACTAAATGTCATTAGGCATCTTCCATGCCTAAATAGTAACTTTTATAATGAACTTCTACTTTCCGTGAGTCCAACATTGTACCCATTACTGGCATCAATGGGATTTTCCTCTGCCTCATTTCTACCATTTGTGAAACATTCTTGAACTTTTTTTTTAAAGCAATAAAGCTTCCTACTAAGAAGGTGCAAGAAGAGCACAGACCTTCTGATGTTCCTTTGCTGTCTTGAATGGATGGCACAAACCCTCATGTTATCCTTGTAAGATCCCAGATTTGAAAGGACCTATTAAGATAAGTATTTTCCCTGTTGTACGGAAGAAGCAACTGGCAGGACTGGAAGAGGCAGGATTGGAATTAAGGGACTTGCCTAAGATTTGCTAACATGGCCAGTAAATGGGGTTGTGCCAGAAGGAAAAGCTTTATGTTTTCCACTCTGAGAGCATGAATCCAAGCTTTTCCCAAGAACTCTATTTTGAAAAGACCTTGCCATGAAGCAAAGCAGGCATCCTTAAAGCACATAGCAAAGAGGGCTGTCTCAGAGAACATATTTCATCCCTCCAACTCCCCATGGCTTCTCTGGCTATGCTATTAGGTGTTTGAAGACAAAGCCTTTCCTGAATAAAGAGTTCTCCGTTGTAGGCAATCTGTTTGGTGAGAATAAACCTGCATTAGGTTCAACACAGAAAAAAGCAGAAAGAGTGTCATGGAGAAGCAGTGGCTCTTGTAGCCTCTCGCTTCTCTTTCCACCCCCAAGAACTTTACTGAAATTTGTATCTTCTTGTCTTCTAGGTTCTTCTTCCTTGGTTCTACACAATCTCCAGACAGTGTAGATAATAACCAGGCGAAGCTGCTAGTTCTTATGATGTGAGGCAATGGGTGCTAAAGTCTATACTTCTGACTCATGCTGGAAAATCCCATACCAGCTTTGGAAAGGTGAAGCCACACACTCATGAAGGTTTTGCATTTGTTCTGATAACTTAGGAGTCTTTAGGAGACCTTTTTTATTTTTTATTTTTTTGTCCAAGAGAAGCTAGCTGAAAGGATACAAAAGATACTTCAAGTTGATTCCTATGTCATTTGAGGGCGAATGTCACCACATATTCCTTAGTTTGGGGCTGAATAGTTCCTGTGTCTAAAACCACCAACGATTGTGATATTTTATGGTTGCTGTGGATTGTAGTCTTGGATGGAACCATTTCTGAGGTAGGAAGAATCCCGCAAGAGCTCTCCATTCAGAACTAAGTCTTACCAGAAGGACTCCTTCTGCCTTAATACAAGCAACCCATATTCCTGGTGTGATTGAAAATGGATCTGCAAAACCATTTCCAGGGACGGTGACAAAGGCTGGCTCCTTACTCGGCAGGAAGATGATCTCTTTGCTTTGAGCAGCACCTATCAGAAATACAAAGAACTGCTTAAGGCATTTTTCTATCAGTCAGTGTTATGATTTTAGATATTCAGTTTTGAACATTCAGCTTACATCTCAAAAAGTTTAAGATGATATGTACTGATCAGATTTACTGATCTTATCCTTAAAAACTGTAATATGCAAATACATATGTATAAAATAGGCTAGAAAGATACTGATAAGACATCAGCAATGGTTATCTATACTGGGTAATTGTTTAACTTATTAAATAAGTATATTAATATTTGTAAACTGTTTAGGAAAGTTCCTTGCATATAGTAAATGTTCAATATATTATATTAGCTGTTAATTATTTTTTCCTTTCTTGTTTATATGTTATTTTTTTTAAAAGCCAGGGTCTCACTATGTTGCCCAGGCTGGAGTGCAGTGGTTATTCACAGGTGCAATCACAGCTCATGACAGCCTCAAACTCCTGAGCTCTAGCAATCCTCCCACTTCAGCCTCCCAAGTAGCGGGGACTACAGCATATGTGATTTTTAAGTTTTAATTTTTATTAATGAACATGCGTAAGAAAAAGTTTTACTCTTCTGTTTGTTTGTTTTCAGGATAAAATATGTTTTCTTCTGCATTAAACAAAGAGAGGACCTTCTGTAAGAGGTTCAGAAAGAAATAAACTATTGCATCTGAGTTCAACTGAGACTTTTTCTTCCAAAGAATTATCTTCTCCAAATCTTTGGGTTCACTCTTGTTCTACAAACATTGATGGGGGCCTACTATGTGCCAGGTTTGGAACTAAGTTCTGGTGACAAGGCAGTAAACACAGTAAGCATGGCCTTTGCTCCCTGCTGTTGAGGACTGGAGAGGAGTAAGGATTAGAAGACAGGAGAATGTGGTACAGTCTGGACAGTGGTATTTGGGAGGAGGCACAAGTTACCACGGGACATAACATAACTGGGGCTCCCAACTCAGACTTAGGGGAAAAGTGTCCCAGAGGACAAGGAAACGAAGCAAAATGTATTCCAACTATTTGAGTTAACAGAGAACAAACTGCTGCCGTTATTGTCATGCAGGAGGCAGAGGGACCTGTTAAGAGTTTGGAATCTGAAGACTTTGTCTACAAACATCCAGCTGTGGCTGCCAATTTACTAAACCTCTCAGCTCTGTTTTCTCTTCAACTCTCTTCAGTTTGCAAAGTTCTTATGATGTGAGGCAATGGGTGCTAAAGTATTCTATAAATGATTAAGTAAGCCTGCTAGTCTTTCAATGAGTTAATCAACCTCCAGCCACGCAAGTTGGACTGACACAACTCAGAAATGACATCATTTCTTCCCCCATTCCGAGTGAACCGTGGATGCTTAACAAAGATAGCGTATATTTTGATGTTAAATTAGATTTCCACTGGTGCCATTTTGTGTCCTCGTAAAATTCCAAATGCTTCTTGGAATCTGTTTCCAGGACAGGTAGAAGCCCTAAAACCTTGAAGGACAGACCTCCAGGCCTTCTCTCTGCCTGTGGCCAGGCTGTGCGCTCTTCTCTTGTCCCTCTGCCCTCAGGAATTCCTCACCCCTGAGTCAGGTTTGCAGCTCCCTCCTGGAGCTCTTTTGGGCTTCATGCTTTACAGCATTCATAGGAAAAACTCCCATCCTCACCCATTTCTCCTCTATTTGGTTGAGTTGAAACAATGGAAGAATTTGGGGCAGTGGGCCAAAATCTCTCAAGTAACACCAAAAAAGTGACACCCACTTCACCATGAATGAGTTATAAATGAGCTCTGTCCAGTGAAGACATCATAACCCATGGGGTTCAGCCAAGGTACACAGGTTGTTATATCAATTTTTAAAATGACAGTTAATGATAAATTTAGTAGCAAAACTTAAGTGATTGTTTAGAGAAGGAAAGGTAACAAATGACAGGGCTCCTAGAGAACTGTCTAACCAGACTGTGAGCCAGGCTTGACACTTTCTAAGGGTGATCAACTCTGTGAAAATCAGAGAAAGTGTTTCACTATTTATTTCTTAATTGAAAAGAGGCTTGAAATTTTACCTACTTGCCTTACCCCAGGATGGATAAATAGTTATATGGCCAGATACTGCTTCAGTTCCCGGGTTAATGTATCTCAGAATAACGTGAAACAAGGAGCCACTTGACTTCCCCACATTCAATGTTATTCTTACATCATTCTGAAATATACCGAAAGGCCATAAAGCATAGAAAAAAATTGGTTAAAAGACATGCTAGCCAAACAGTGACTTTATTCTATTCAAGTGTCACTACTGGACTTGTAACGTACACACATGCGCGCACACACACACACTCACACTCAGTCAGCAAGCACGGAGTAACTTGTGAAAGATGGAAACAGGCAAACCTAACGATGAATTAAAATCACTTACAACCAAAATTACAGTGAAAACGCACTTCCTCAGCAACTGAGATCCTCTTTTGACCTTTTCGTAATCAGGCAGACAGAGCGGAGTATTAGATGGACTAGTTTAAGAAAGCCACAGTGACGGAGCAACCACCACTGGCTAGGAAAAATAAAAAGGCAGAAGAGAAGGAAAGGAGAGGGTATTATTTCACACTACCAGAGAGACTGCTTCAGAGTCCGCTTCACATACATAAAGTCTAAATGGTCATAGAAACCAACGGTGGCCAAGGAAAGGTTAAAGACTTTCCTTGACTTTA